>NC_090445.1:639329414-639643578 GCF_031143425.1 Pleurodeles waltl
TTGGCCTTCCCTTCTTCCCATTCCTTTCTCTCCTGTTCAGTTGCCTCATCCTGTATCTTCCTGACACTCTCTACCGTGTTCCCAAATATTTCATGGGGACAAACCTTCTCTGTACTATCTACCACATACATGTGTCCTGTCTTTGCATACGCTGTATCTTTTGCTGTCTGATCGGCTAGGGCGTTGCCCCGTCCAGTTTCATCTGTCACCTTTTTGTGTGCACTACACTTCATGATAGCCATTGTTTTGGGCAATGCCAGGGCAGAAAGTAAGTTAGTTATACGGGTCCCATGTTGAATACGTGTCCCATGTGAGGTGAGGAATCCTCGTTCTGCCCACAAGCGACCAAAATTGTGTGCTACGCCAAATGCATACTGGCTGTCCGTGTAAACATTCACATTAAGTCCTTTACTTAACTCACAGGCTCGTGTTAGAGCTATTAATTCTGCGGCCTGAGCAGAGTTATGTGGTATTCTAGCTGTTTCAACTACAGTGGTAGCTGTTGTAACTGCATAGGCTGCAGAGGTAGTGCCATCGGGTAGCTTGATGCATGAGCCATCTACGTATAATATGCCATCAGGGTCTTTCAGTGGAGTGTCCTGTAAGTCCACTCTCCCTTTTGTTTCATCCTTCGTCCGGATAATGCAGTCATGTATGTCATCATAAGAATCTTCAGTTTTTTCAGTAATTGGCAATAAAGTGGCAGGATTGAGCGTGTTGCACCTTTTTAATGTTATATGACTAGCTAAAAGTGTCAGTTCATAAGTAGTTAATCGTGCATTAGTAAGATGCTGTATTTTTGTTTTGTTTAATAGTGCGTCAACAGTGTGTGGGACCAACAGGGTGAGGAGTGAATCCATGACTATCCCGGCCAACTGGCGCACTGCGACCGCTGCAGCGGCTACTGCCCGTAGACAACTCGGGAGTGCACAGGTCATTGGATCCAGTAGAGCCGAAAAATAAGCACAGGGGCGTTGTTTGCCGCCATGCTCTTGGGTTAACATTGATAGTGAACATCCATTTCTCTCGCTCACATATAACTGAAAATCTTTACGATAATCAGGCGTACCCAGTACAGGTGCTGTGCAGAATGTATTTTTCAATTCATCAAAACCAAACTGAAAATCGTCATTCCATTCAATTGTTTCAGGACAATCTTTGTGGGTGAGATGCAAAAACGGTTTTATCAAAAGAGAATAATTAGGAATCCATTGACGACAGAAGGAGGTAATACCTATAAAGGCCCTAACCTCTCTCTGTGTCCTTGGAACCGGTATGTCTCGTATAGCTTGTATTCTCTCAGCCGTCAACGTACGTCCCTCCTTAGACAGGAGGTGTCCTAGGTATATAACCTCCTGTCTACAATATTGCAATTTGGAGAGGGAGACCTTATGGTGATGGTGTGCAAGATGTTTCAATAAGGCTACAGTATCTGTTTTACAATTTTGTTCTGAAGTGGATGCTATTAAAAGGTCATCCACATATTGAACCAGCGTCGAGGTGCAAGGAAAAACAAGGGTATGTAATTGACCCTTGAGGGCCTGGCTAAAAATGCTAGGTGATTCAGTATAGCCTTGTGGAGCACGACAGAACCGGAAACTGCGACCACCCAGTGAAAACCCAAAGATGTGTCTGCTATCTGGATGAATGGGAATGCTAAAGAATACATTCTTAAGATCGATAACAGAGAACCAAGTAGCGGAGGCAGGTATCATTGTTAATAATGTCCTAATGTCAGGAGCAACAGGGAACTGAGGTATTACAATCTTATTGACCGCCCGTAAATCAATAACAAATCGGAGTCCTGGAGACGCGGTGCCATCAGATAATTTTTTATGAACAGGAAGGACAGGACTGTTACAATCATTACCACGCGTTTCTTCAATGACACCCAAATCAATCAACTGGGTCACAATATTTTTGAGTTGTTGTTCAATGTGTTGGGATAATTTGTATTGGGGAAGACGAGGCAATTTGGCATTGGCTTTCAAGCGTATGACATACGGTGGTATGTCCAGACATCCAACATCGTCCTTATGTGTGGCCCATAAAATGTCTGGCAAATCTCGAAGTTCGGGTGGAAGTGGTTTTGACAAAAATTGTGACGGGGAAATATTTGGACCTAAAGTGACATGAACTCCATCCGGAGAGCAATAAATGGTGGCGTACAATTTCTTTAATAGGTCCAAACCCAATAAATTCTCACTACAGGCCGAAGTAAGAATGAGGGGGGAGCTAATGGTGTAAGGACCTATAGCAACATGCAGCAGCTGGGAGACGGGGTTAGCCACCGGAACACCAGAAAAACCCATAGAGACGTTAATATTGCCAGACAGAGGAACCCCTTGGACCTCTTCCTGTTTAACAGAACTTTTGGCGGCCCCAGTATCTACCAAAAAGTCCTGTGAAGTACCGTCTAATTGTACCTCAACGTGAGGGCCATTCTGGTCCCACCCCCTCTGTCGAAGGCTGTCCTAGTCAAAGGAGGACCCCTGACCTTCATACGCATCATAGTCGTCATTAAAATATTGACGCTGGGATGAAGCATCAAAATAATTCGGGCGGGGGGTACTGTGGGACCGTGAAGGGGCCTGCTGGCGGGGTCTGTCTGCAGGACCAGACCTACTGCGTGGTCTGTTGTCCTGTTGCGGTGGGGGCATGGGGCGGCCTGTGGAGTTGTCCTTATTGGGGCAGTCATTCTTCCAGTGGCCCTCCTGCTTGCAATAGGCGCACTGATTGTAGGAGAGGGAAGAAGGGGGAGGGCGTTGGGACTGCCTTCTGTTATTGGGAGGTCATTGTGACCTTGATCTGGACTGCTGTTGACGGGGCTGAGGGTAGGCCTGCTGAAATAACACCTTCGTTTTCAACTCCTTCATTTTTTTCTCGTTCTTTTCTTGTTCTTCTATCTTCCTGTTCTCATAATATTGGGCCATTGTCAGTATTCCAGTGGCAGTAGAGACTGGCCACGTACTTTCACACAATTTCAATTTTCCCTTTATGTCTGGTAATAAATTGTCCACGAATTTGTCAACAAAGAGTCTTATCCCCCCTTCAGTAGTCATGTCTTGGCCGCTGTAATCAGAAAAGACACCCTCAAACCTAGTATAAAAGTCTGAAACACCCTCGTCCTTTTTATGTTTACAGGTGGCCAATTTATCCCAATTTATCCTGTGTGGTGCAAGTATGGTCTTCATTAAATCCAAAATACGCAGTGGGAGAGCCAATATAAGTGGGTCTGGTTTCGCTCCCCAACCTTGTCCCTTTCTGCTGCTTGCAATTGGTCCCACGTGCCCCCTAGTTCAGCATGGTCGTGCCTCCGTACTTTTGACCATACTTCCTGCGGGACTACTGCTGCCATTAACATGTCAATATCGGACAACGTCATAGTACAGGATTCAAGAATTTGTTGCAGTTCTTTATAATATCCTGGAGGATTCTTATGGGGGTCAGGTAAGGTGGCTTTTAGGGTATATGTTTCAGATCTTTTCCATGGGGTGTGTACCCACATTTGTTGAAAATGCCCTGCGGCAATAACTTGGCCAGCGTTATCCATCACTGGCTCTCGCCAAACCGGCGGAACCTGTCTCATGGGAAACATGGATACCCTTATAGAAGGGCTACATGTCCACAGGCGGTCCCTATATACGAGAAGAGTAACAACATAATCATGTAGACCAGAACCAAACGGCAGTCCAGTAGAGGCGCGTTTTCGGAGGTCCACCAGTCCTGCGGGAGCTGAGGAACCATCATCCTCATATTCTTGTATTATAATGTTGCACATAAGGGTAGCTGCATGTAACTGAACTAAACTATCCCATTGTTTCATAGTGTGGACAATGTCCCTGACCCCATAGTCATTCCAATTAGTCATCCACCTCTGTGTCATTTCTTCAATGACATCTTCCTCTTGTGAATTAGAGAACAAGTGTCCGCGGACGGTGCGCTTTCGCGGGGTCATGGGACGGGGGGTATGTGTGGTGTCTAAACAGGAGTCAGGGCTGGGCCAAACGGGGGCCAGTCGAGGGGTGTGTACAGTCCGGCGGGGTGTATCCTCTATAGGTCTGGTGACAGGAGGGGTGGTGGTGGGTGGCGGAACACTCGCCTGAGCTCCAACCAGAGGCAAAAAGTTAATGGAGACCACAGCAAGGATGAAAAGTCTAACACATGTCCCCCCCAGCTGAAAGTGGGGAGCAACTACCCAACCTCATGGGAGTTCTCATCACTAAGGCAGAAGAACCTGGACAGACCATCAGCATTGGCGTGCTCTGTACCAGAACGGTGTTCCACCATAAAGTCCATCCCCTGTAGGGAAATGGACCACCTCAACAGTTTTGGATTCTCACCCCTCATCTGCATTAACCATCTGAGGGGCCTGTGGTCGATCTGAACTCGGAAGTGAGTCCCAAACAAGTAGGGTCAAACACACAATTTAAAAATGAACTTTACTAAAAGATGTATTTTTAAATTGTGAGCTCAGAGACCCCAAACTCCACATGTCCATACGCCCCCAAATGGAATCTACATTTTAATCAGATTTAACCCCTTCTGTGCCCAGGACGTAATGGTTACGTCCTGAGGCACAGTGCTGCTGTGCCCAGGACGTAACCATTACGTCCTGTGCACAGAGCCCAGAGGGAGCGCTAGCCCTCCCTCTGTGGGGTTCCAAGTCAGGGATGGAAGGGGAAGCCCTTCCCCTCCCACCCCCAACCCCCCCTGTGACGTCAGCGCGCAAGCGCGCGCTGATTAGTCACAGGGTCTCCCCCATCGCGCTGGAAGCAGAGCTTCCAGCGCGATTGAAAGAGAAATGCTTTGCATTTCTCTTTCAATCCCATGGGGGAGGCCCCCAGAGGCTTCAAAGGGAAGGAAATGTATTTCCTTCCCTTTGAAGTCTCTCAAAGGGTTTCAAAAGCCGGATTGCTTGCAATCCGGCTTTTGAAACCCCACTAGACACCAGGGATTTTTTTTTTTTCAATGAAACTGTCAAAAGGTAGCGACCCCTTGGGCAAGGGTCGCTCCCAGGGGGGGGGCATTTTTTTGGGAAGGCCTTTTCTGCCCCCACTGGAGGCAGATTGACCTATTATTAGGCCGATCTACCCCCAGGGGGGGCGGAAACCTCTAGGCACCAGGGAGCTTTTTTTTATTTTTTTTTTTATGTTTTCTTTTTTTTTAGGTGGGGAGCGATCCCTTAGGCAAGGGTCGCTCCCCTACGGGGCAATATATATTTAGGCCATTTCTGCCCCCCTTGGGGGCAGATTGGCCTATTTTGATGGGGCCAATCTGCCCCCAAGGGGGGCAGAAACCATTAGACACCAGGGAGTTTTTTGTTTTGCGCAAATTTCACGCAACGGGAGCGACCCCTTGGGCAAGGGTCGCTCCCAGGGGGGGCATTTATTTGGGAAGGGGGGCAGAAACCACTAGGCACCAGGGATTTTTTTGTTTTTTTGTTTTACAGATGGGGAGCGACCCCTTTGACAAGGGTCGCTTCCCTGGAGGGGCAAAATGTATTTAGGCCATTTCTGCCCGCTTTGGGGGCAGATCGGCCGACTTTAGGTCAATATGCCCCCAAGGGGGGCAGAAACCACTAGGCACCAGGGATATTTTTTTTGCGCCGTCACGCAAGGGGAGCGACCTTGTAGGCAAGGGTCGCTCCCTGGGGGGGGGTAGGGAGGGCAAAATTATTTTAGGCCATCTCTGCCCCCCCTGGGGGCAGATCGGCCTATTGGTATTAGGCCGATCTACCCCCAGGGGGGGCAGAAACCTCTAGGCGCCAGGGCAAATTTTTTTTTTGTGTTTTTTTTTTTTTGTTTGGTTTTTTTTAGAGATGGGGAGCGACCCATCAGGCAAGGGTCGCTCCCCTGGGGGGCAAATTTTATTTAGACCATTTCTGCCCCCCTTGGGGGCAGATTGGTCGATTTTAGGTCAATCTGCCCCAAGGGGGCAGAAACCACTAGGCACCGGGGATTTGTTTTTTGGCGCCAATGTCACGCAGGGGGAGCGACCCCGTAGGCAAGGGTCGCTCCCGGGGGGGGGTGGGGGATCGGGGGGCAAATTTATTTTAGGCCATTTCTGCCTGGGGGCAGATCAGCCTATTATTAGGCCGATCTGCCCCAGGGGGGGCAGAAATCTGTAGGCGCCAGGGCAAAAAAAAAATTTGTGTTTTTTTTGTTTTGTTTGTTTGTTTTTTTAGAGATGGGGAGCGACCCATCAGACAAGGGTCGCTCCCCTGGGGGGCAAACTGTATTTAGAGCATTTCTGCCCCCCTTGGGGGCAGATTGGTCGATTTTAGGTCAATCTGCCCCCAAGGGGGCAGAAACCACTAGACACCGGGGATTTGTTTTTTGGCGCAAATGTCACGCAGGGAGAGCGACCCCGTAGGCAAGGGTCGCTCCTGGTGGGGGGGTGGGGGTTGGGGATGCAAATTTATTTTAGGCCATTTCTGCCCCCCCTGGGGGCAGATCGGCCTATTATTAGGCCGATCTGCCACCAGGGGGGGGGGGCAGAAACCTCTAGGCGCCAGGGCAAATTTTTTTTGTATGTTTTTTTTTTTTTGTATGTTTGTTTTTTTAGTGATGGGGAGCGACCCATCAGGCAAGGGTCGCTCCCCTGGGGGGCAAACTGTATTTAGACCATTTCTGCCCCCCTTGGGGGCAGATTGGTCGATTTTAGGTCAATCTGCCCCAAGGGGGCAGAAACAACTAGGCACCGGGGATTTGTTTTTTGGCGCCAATGTCACGCAGGGGGAGCGACCCCGTAGGCAAGGGTCGCTCCTGGGCAGGGGGCGTTTGAGGAGGGTGGGGGGTCTAATTTATTTTAGGGCATTCCCCCCCCCCGGGGCCGGCTGAGCTGGAGGCCAAAATTCACAGGTAGGCACTTTGCAAAAAACACCTCTGTTTTCTGTGAAAAAATATGTTGTGTCCACGTTGTGTTTTGGGCCATTTCCTTTCGTGGGCGCTAGGCCTACCCACACAAGTGAGGTACCATTTTTATGGAGAGACTTAAGGGAATGCTGGGAGGAAGGAAATTTGTGGCTCCTCTCAGATTCCAGAACTTTCTGTCACCGAAATGAGAGGAAAAAGTGTTTTTTGGCCAAATTTTGATGTTTGCAAAGGATTCTGGGTAACAGAACCTGGTCAGAGCCCCGCAAATCACCCCATCTTGGATTCCCCTAGGTCTCTAGTTTTCAAAAATGCGCTGGTTTGCTAGGTTTCCCCAGGTGCCGGTTGAGCTAGAGGCCAAAATCCACAGGTAGGCACTGTTTTCTATGAAAAAATGTGATGTGTCCACGTTGTGTTTCGGGCCGTTTCCTGTCGTGGGCGCTAGGTCTACCCACACAAGTGAGGTATCATTTCTATCGGGAGACGTGGGGGAACGCTGGGTGGAAGGACATTTGTGGCTCCTCTCAGATTCCAGAACTTTCTGCCACAGAAATGTGAGGAACATGTGTTTTTTTAGCCAAATTTTGAGGTTTGCAAAGGATTCTGGGTAACAGAACCTGGTCCGAGCCACACAAGTCACCCCATCTTGGATTCCCCTAGGTCTCTAGTTTTCAGAAATGCACAGGTTTGGTAGGTTTCCCTAGGTGGCGGCTGAGCTACAGGCCAAAATCTACAGGTAGGCACTTTGCAAAAAACACCTCTGTTTTCCTTCAAAAGTTTGGCTGTGTCCACGTTGCACTTTGGGGCGTTTCCTGTCGCGGGCGCTAGGCCTACCCACACAAGTGAGGTATCATTTTTATCGGGAGACTAGGGGAACGCGGGGTGGAAGGAAATTTGTGGCTCCTCTCAGATTCCAGAACTTTCGGCCACAGAAATGTGAGGAACATGTGTTTTTTAGCCAAAGTTTGAGGTTTGCAAAGGATTCTGGGTAACAGAACCTGGTCTGAGCCACACAAGTCACCCCATCTTGGATTCCCCTAGGTCTCTAGTTTTCAGAAATGCACAGGTTTGGTAGGTTTCGCTAGGTGGCGGCTGAGCTACAGGCCAAAATCTACAGGTAGGCACTTTGCAAAAAACACCTCTGTTTTCCTTCAAACATTTGGCTGTGTCCACGTTGCGCTTTGGGGCATTTCCTGTCGCGGGCGCTAGGCCTACCCACACAAGTGAGGTATAATTTTTATCGGGAGACGTGGGGGAACGCTTGGTGGAAGGACATTTGTGGCTCCTCTCAGATTCCAGAACTTTCTGCCACAGAAATGTGAGGAACATGTGTTTTTTTAGCCAAATTTTGAGGTTTGCAAAGGATTCTGGGTAACAGAACCTGGTCGGAGCCACACAAGTCACCCCATCTTGGATTCCCCTAGGTCTCTAGTTCTCAGAAATGCACAGGTTTGGTAGGTTTCGCTAGGTGGCGGCTGAGCTTCAGGCCAAAATCTAAAGGTAGGCACTTTGCAAAAAACACCTCTGTTTTCCTTCAAACATTTGGCTGTGTCCACGTTGCGCTTTGGGGCGTTTCCTGTCGCGGGCGCTAGGCCTACCCACACAAGTGAGGTATAATTTTTATCGGGAGACGTGGGGGAACGCTTGGTGGAAGGAAATTTGTGGCTCCTCTCAGATTCCAGAACTTTCTGCCACAGAAATGTGAGGAACATGTGTTTTTCTAGCCAAATTTTGAGGTTTGGAAAGGATTCTGGGTAACAGAACCTGGTCCGAGCCACACAAATCACCCCATCTTGGATTCCCCTAGGTCTCTAGTTTTCAGAAATGCACAGGTTTGGTAGGTTTCCCTAGGTGGCGGCTGAGCTACAGGCCAAAATCTACAGGTAGGCACTTTGCAAAAAACACCTCTGTTTTCCTTCAAAAATGTGGCTGTGTCCACGTTGCGCTTTGGGGCGTTTCCTGTCGCGGGAGCTAGGCCTACCCACACAAGTGAGGTATCATTTTTATCGGGAGACGTGGGGGAACGCTGGGTGGAAGGACATTTGTGGCTCCTCTCAGATTCCAGAACTTTCTGCCACAGAAATGTGAGGAACATGTGTTTTTTTAGCCAAATTTTGAGGTTTGCAAAGGATTCTGGGTAACAGAACCTGGTCGGAGCCACACAAGTCACCCCATCTTGGATTCCCCTAGGTCTCTAGTTTTCAGAAATGCACAGGTTTGGTAAGTTTCCCTAGGTGGCGGCTGAGCTACAGGCCAAAATCTAAAGGTAGGCACTTTGCAAAAAACACCTCTGTTTTCCTTCAAACATTTGGCTGTGTCCACGTTGCGCTTTGGGGCATTTCCTGTCGCGGGCGCTAGGCCTACCCACACAAGTGAGGTATCATTTTTATCGGGAGACGTGGGGAAACGCTGGGTGGAAGGAAATTTGTGGCTCCTCTCAGATTCCAGAACTTTCTGCCACAGAAATGTGAGGAACATGTGTTTTTTTAGCCAAATTTTGAGGTTTGCAAAGAATTCTGGGTAACAGAACCTGGTCCGAGCCACACAAGTCACCCCATCTTGGATTCCACTAGGTCTCTAGTTTTCAGAAATGCACAGGTTTGGTAGGTTTCCCTAGGTGGCGGCTGAGCTACAGGCCAAAATCTACAGGTAGGCACTTTGCAAAAAACACCTCTGTTTTCCTTCAAAAGTTTGGCTGTGTCCACGTTGCACTTTGGGGCGTTTCCTGTCGCGGGCGCTAGGCCTACCCACACAAGTGAGGTATCATTTTTATCGGGAGACGTGGGGGAACGCTGGGTGGAAGGAAATTTGTGGCTCCTCTCAGATTCCAGAACTTTCTGCCACAGAAATGTGAGGAACATGTGTTTTTTAGCCAAATTTTGAGGTTTGCAAAGGATTCTGGGTAACAGAACCTGGTCTGAGCCACACAAGTCACCCCATCTTGGATTCCCCTAGGTCTCTAGTTTTCAGAAATGCACAGGTTTGGTAGGTTTCACTAGGTGGCGGCTGAGCTACAGGCCAAAATCTACAGGTAGGCACTTTGCAAAAAACACCTCTGTTTTCCTTCAAACATTTGGATGTGTCCACGTTGCGCTTTGGGTCGTTTCCTGTCGCGGGCGCTAGGCCTACCCACACAAGTGAGGTATCATTTTTATCGGGAGACGTGGGGGAACGCTGGGTGGAAGGGAATTTGTGGCTCCTCTCAGATTCCAGAACTTTCTGCCACAGAAATGTGAGGAACATGTGTTTTTTTTAGCCAAATTTTGAGGTTTGCAAAGGATTCTGGGTAACAGAACCTGGTCCGAGCCACACAAGTCACCCCATCTTGGATTCCCCTAGGTCTCTAGTTTTCAGAAATGCACAGGTTTGGTAGGTTTCCCTAGGTGGCGGCTGAGCTACAGGCCACAATCTACAGGTAGGCACTTTGCAAAAAACACCTCTGTTTTCCTTCAAAAATTTGGCTGTGTCCACGTTGCGCTTTGGGGCGTTTCCTGCAGCGGGCGCTAGGCCTACCCACACAAGTGAGGTATCATTTTTATCGGGAGACATGGGGGAACGCTGGGTGGAAGGAAATTTGTGGCTCCTCTCAGATTACAGAACTTTCTGCCACAGAAATGTGAGGAACATGTGTTTTTTTAGCCAAATTTTGAGGTTTGCAAAGGATTCTGGGTAACAGAACCTGGTCCGAGCCACACAAGTCACCCCATCTTGGATTCCCCTAGGTCTCTAGTTTTCAGAAATGCACAGGTTTGGTAGGTTTCCCTAGGTGGCGGCTGAGCTACAGGCCAAAATCTACAGGTACACACTTTGCAAAAAAACCTCTGTTTTCCTTCAAACATTTGGCTGTGTCCACGTTGCGCTTTGGGGCGTTTCCTGTCGCGGGCGCTAGGCCTACCCACACAAGTGAGGTATCATTTTTATCGGGAGACGTGGGGGAATGCTGGGTGGAAGGAAATTTGTGGCTCCTCTCCGATTCCAGAACTTTCTGCCACAGAAATGTGAGGAACATGTGTTTTTTTAGCCAAATTTTGAGGTTTGCCAAGGATTCTGGGTAACAGAACCTGGTCCGAGCCACACAAGTCACCCCATCTTGGATTCCCCTAGGTCTCTAGTTTTCAGAAATGCACAGGTTTGGTAGGTTTCCCTAGGTGGCGGCTGAGCTACAGGCCACAATCTACACGTAGGCACTTTGCAAAAAACACCTCTGTTTTCCTTCAAAAATTTGGCTGTGTCCACGTTGCGCTTTGGGGCGTTTCGTGTCGCGGGCGCTAGGCCTACCCACACAAGTGAGGTATCATTTTTATCGGGAGACGTGGGGGAATGCTGGGTGGAAGGAAATTTGTGGCTCCTCTCAGATTACAGAACTTTCTGCCACAGAAATGTGAGGAACATGTGTTTTTTTAGCCAAATTTTGAGGTTTGCAAAGGATTCTGGGTAACAGAACCTGGTCCGAGCCACAAAAGTCACCCCATCTTGGATTCCCCTAGGTCTCTAGTTTTCAGAAATGCACAGGTTTGGTAGGTTTCCCTAGGTGGCGGCTGAGCTACAGGCCAAAATCTACAGGTAGGCACTTTGCAAAAAACACCTCTGTTTTCCTTCAAACATTTGGCTGTGTCCACGTTGCGCTTTGGGGCGTTTCCTGTCGCGGGCGCTAGGCCTACCCACACAAGTGAGGTATCATTTTTATCGGGAGACGTGGGGGAACGCTGGGTGGAAGGAAATTTGTGGCTCCTCTCCGATTCCAGAACTTTCTGCCACAGAAATGTGAGGAACATGTGTTTTTTTAGCCAAATTTTGAGGTTTGCAAAGGATTCTGGGTAACAGAACCTGGTCCGAGCCACACAAGTCACCCCATCTTGGATTCCCCTAGGTCTCTAGTTTTCAGAAATGCACAGGTTTGGTAGGTTTCCCTAGGTGGCAGCTGAGCTACAGGCCAAAATCTACAGGTAGGCACTTTGCAAAAAACACCTCTGTTTTCCTTCAAAAATTTGGCTGTGTCCACGTTGCGCTTTGGGGCGATTCCTGTCGCGGGCGCTAGGCCTACCCACACAAGTGAGGTATCATTTTTATCGGGAGACATGGGGGAACGCTGGGTGGAAGGAAATTTGTGGCTCCGCTCAGATTCCAGAACTTTCTGCCACAGAAATGTGAGGAACATGTGTTTTTTTAGCCAAATTTTGAGGTTTGCAAAGGATTCTGGGTAACAGAACCTGGTCCGAGCCACACAAGTCACCCCATCTTGGATTCCCCTAGGTCTCTAGTTTTCAGAAAGGCACAGGTTTGGTAGGTTTCCCTAGGTGGCGGCTGAGCTACAGGCCAAAATCTACAGGTAGGCACTTTGCAAAAAACACCTCTGTTTTCCTTCAAAAATTTGGCTGTGTCCACGTTGCGCTTTGGGGCGTTTCCTGTCGCGGGCGCTAGGCCTACCCACACAAGTGAGGTATCATTTTTATCGGGAGACATGGGGGAACGCTGGGTGGAAGGAAATTCGTGGCTCCTCTCAGATTCCAGAACTTTCTGCCACAGAAATGTGAGGAACATGTGTTTTTTTTAGCCAAATTTGGAGGTTTGCAATGGATTCTGGGTAACAGAACCTGGTCCGAGCCACACAAGTCACCCCATCTTGGATTCCCCTAGGTCTCTAGTTTTCAGAAATGCACAGGTTTGGTAGGTTTCCCTAGGTGGCGGCTGAGCTACAGGCCAAAATCTACAGGTAGGCACTTTGCAAAAAAAACTCTGTTTTCCTTCAAAGATTTGGCTGTGTCCACGTTGCGCTTTGGGGCGTTTCCTGTCGCGGGCGCTAGGCCTACCCACACAAGTGAGGTATCATTTTTATCGGGAGACGTGGGGGAACGCTGGGTGGAAGGAAATTTGTGGCTCCACTCAGATTCCAGAACTTTCTGCCACAGAAATGTGAGGAACATGTGTTTTTTTAGCCAAATTTTGAGGTTTGCAAAGGATTCTGGGTAACAGAACCTGGTCCGAGCCACACAAGTCACCCCATCTTGGATTCCCCTAGGTCTCTAGTTTTCAGAAATGCACAGGTTTGGTAGGTTTCCCTAGGTGGCAGCTGAGCTACAGGCCAAAATCTACAGGTAAGCACTTTGCAAAAAACACCTCTGTTTTCCTTCAAAAATTTGGCTGTGTCCACGTTGCGCTTTGGGGCGATTCCTGTCGCGGGCGCTAGGCCTACCCACACAAGTGAGGTATCATTTTATCGAGAGACATGGGGGAACGCTGGGTGGAAGAAAATTTGTGGCTCCGCTCAGATTCCAGAACTTTCTGCCACAGAAATGTGAGGAACATGTGTTTTTTTTAGCCTTTGAGGTTTGCAAAGGATTCTGGGTAACAGAACCTGGTCCGAGCCACACAAGTCACCCCATCTTGGATTCCCTAGGTCTCTAGTTTTCAGAAAGGCACAGGTTTGGTATGTTTCCCTAGGTGGCGGCTGAGCTACAGGCCAAAATCTACAGGTAGGCACTTTGCAAAAAACACCTCTGTTTTCCTTCAAAAATTTGGCTGTGTCCACGTTGCGCTTTGGGGCGTTTCCTGTCGCGGGCGCTAGGCCTACCCACACAAGTGAGGTATCATTTTTATCGGGAGACGTGGGGGAACGCTGGGTGGAAGGAAATTTGTGGCTCCTCTCAGATTACAGAACTTTCTGCCACAGAAATGTGAGGAGCATGTGTTTTTTTAGCCAAATTTTGAGGTTTGCAAAGGATTCTGGGTAACAGAACCTGGTCCGAGCCACACAAGTCACCCCATCTTGGATTCCCCTAGGTCTCTAGTTTTCAGAAATGCACAGGTTTGGTAGGTTTCCCTAGGTGGCAGCTGAGCTACAGGCCAAAATCTACAGGTAGGCACTTTTGCAAAAAACACCTCTGTTTTCCTTCAAAAATTTGGCTGTGTCCACGTTGCGCTTTGGGGCGATTCCTGTCGCGGGCGCTAGGCCTACCCACATAAGTGAGGTATCATTTTTATCGGGAGACATGGGGGAACGCTGGGTGGAAGGAAATTTGTGGCTCCGCTCAGATTCCAGAACTTTCTGCCACAGAAATGTGAGGAACATGTGTTTTTTTAGCCAAATTTTGAGGTTTGCAAAGGATTCTGGGTAACAGAACCTGGTCCGAGCCACACAAGTCACCCCATCTTGGATTCCCCTAGGTCTCTAGTTTTCAGAAAGGCACAGGTTTGGTAGGTTTCCCTAGGTGGCGGCTGAGCTACATGCCAAAATCTACAGGTAGGCACTTTGCAAAAAACACCTCTGTTTTCCTTCAAAAATTTGGCTGTGTCCACGTTGCGCTTTGGGGCGTTTCCTGTCGCGGGCGCTAGGCCTACCCACACAAGTGAGGTATCATTTTTATCGGGAGATGTGGGGGAACGCTGGGTGGAAGAAAATTCGTGGCTCCTCTCAGATTCCAGAACTTTCTGCCACAGAAATGTGAGGAACATGTGTTTTTTTAGCCAAATTTGGAGGTTTGCAATGGATTCTGGGTAACAGAACCTGGTCCGAGCCACACAAGTCACCCCATCTTGGATTCCCCTAGGTCTCTAGTTTTCAGAAATGCACAGGTTTGGTAGGTTTCCCTAGGTGGCGGCTGAGCTACAGGCCAAAATCTACAGGTAGGCACTTTGCAAAAAACACCTCTGTTTTCCTTCAAAAATTTGGCTGTGTCCACGCTGCGCTTTGGGGCGTTTCCTGTCGCGGGCGCTAGGCCTACCCACACAAGTGAGGTATCATTTTTATCGGGAGACGTGGGGGAACGCTGGGTGGAAGGAAATTTGTGGCTCCACTCAGATTCCAGAACTTTCTGCCACAGAAATGTGAGGAACATGTGTTTTTTTTAGCCAAATTTTGAGGTTTGCAAAGGATTCTGGGTAACAGAACCTGGTCCGAGCCACACAAGTCACCCCATCTTGGATTCCCCTAGGTCTCTAGTTTTCAGAAATGCACAGGTTTGGTAGGTTTCCCTAGGTGGCAGCTGAGCTACAGGCCAAAATCTACAGGTAGGCACTTTGCAAAAAACACCTCTGTTTTCCTTCAAAAATTTGGCTGTGTCCACGTTGCGCTTTGGGGCGATTCCTGTCGCGGGCGCTAGGCCTACCCACACAAGTGAGGTATCATTTTTATCGGGAGACATGGGGGAACGCTGGGTGGAAGAAAAATTGTGGCTCCGCTCAGATTCCAGAACTTTCTGCCACAGAAATGTGAGGAACATGTGTTTTTTTAGCCAAATTTTTGAGGTTGCAAAGGATTCTGGGTAACAGAACCTGGTCCGAGCCACACAAGTCACCCCATCTTGGATTCCCCTAGGTCTCTAGTTTTCAGAAAGGCACAGGTTTGGTAGGTTTCCCTAGGTGGCGGCTGAGCTACAGGCCAAAATCTACAGGTAGGCACTTTGCAAAAAACACCTCTGTTTTCCTTCAAAAATTTGGCTGTGTCCACGTTGCGCTTTGGGGCGTTTCCTGTCGCGGGCGCTAGGCCTACCCACACAAGTGAGGTATCATTTTTATCGGGAGATGTGGGGGAACGCTGGGTGGAAGGAAATTTGTGGCTCCTCTCACATTCCAGAACTTTCTGCCACAGAAATGTGAGGAACATGTGTTTTTTTAGCCAAATTTTGAGGTTTGCAAAGGATTCTGGGTAACAGAACCTGGTCTGAGCCACACAAGTCACCCATCTTGGATTCCTCTAGGTCTCTAGTTTTCAGAAATGCACAGGTTTGGTAGGTTTCCCTAGGTGGCGGCTGAGCTACAGGCCAAAATCTACAGGTAGGCACTTTGCAAAAAACACCTCTGTTTTCCTTCAAACATTTGGCTGTGTCAACGTTGCGCTTTGGGGCGTTTCCTGTCGCGGGCGCTAGGCCTACCCACACAAGTGAGGTATCATTTTTATCGGGAGACGTGGGGGAACGCTGGGTGGAAGGAAATTCGTGGCTCCTCTCCGATTCCAGAACTTTCTGCCACAGAAATGTGAGGAACATGTGTTTTTTTAGCCAAATTTTGAGGTTTGCAAAGGATTCTGGGTAACAGAACCTGGTCCGAGCCACACAAGTCACCCCATCTTGGATTCCCCTAGGTCTCTAGTTTTCAGAAATGCACAGGTTTGGTAGGTTTCCCTAGGTGGCGGCTGAGCTACAGGCCAAAATCTACAGGTAGGCACTTTGCAAAAAACACCCCTGTTTTCCTTCAAAAATTTGGCTGTGTCCACGTTGCGCTTTGGGGCGTTTCCTGTCGCGGGCGCTAGGCCTACCCACACAAGTGAGGTATCATTTTTATCGGGAGACGTGGGGGAACGCTGGGTGGAAGGGAATTTGTGGCTCCTCTCAGATTCCAGAACTTTCTGCCACAGAAATGTGAGGAACATTTGTTTTTTTAGCCAAATTTTGAGGTTTGCAAAGGATTCTGGGTAACAGAACCTGGTCCGAGCCACACAAGTCACCCCATCTTGGATTCCCCTAGGTCTCTAGTTTTCAGAAATGCACAGGTTTGGTAGGTTTCCCTAGGTGGCGGCTGAGCTACAGGCCACAATCTACAGGTAGGCACTTTGCAAAAAACACCTCTGTTTTCCTTCAAAAATTTGGCTGTGTCCACGTTGCGCTTTGGGGCGTTTCCTGCCGCGGGCGTTAGGCCTACCCACACAAGTGAGCTATCATTTTTATCGGGAGACATGGGGGAACACTGGGTGGAAGGAAATTTGTGGCTCCTCTCAGATTACAGAACTTTCTGCCACAGAAATGTGAGGAACATGTGTTTTTTTAGCCAAATTTTGAGGTTTGCAAAGGATTCTGGGTAACAGAACCTGGTCCGAGCCACACAAGTCACCCCATCTTGGATTCCCCTAGGTCTCTAGTTTTCAGAAATGCACAGGTTTGGTAGGTTTCCCTAGGTGGCGGCTGAGCCACAGGCCAAAATCTACAGGTAGGCACTTTGCAAAAAAACCTCTGTTTTCCTTCAAACATTTGGCTGTGTCCACGTTGCGCTTTGGGGCGTTTCCTGTCGCGGGCGCTAGGCCTACCCACACAAGTGAGGTATCATTTTTATCGGGAGACGTGGGGGAACGCTGGGTGGAAGGAAATTTGTGGCTCCTCTCCGATTCCAGAACTTTCTGCCACAGAAATGTGAGGAACATGTGTTTTTTTAGCCAAATTTTGAGGTTTGCAAAGGATTCTGGGTAACAGAACCTGGTCCGAGCCACACAAGTCACCCCATCTTGGATTCCCCTAGGTCTCTAGTTTTCAGAAATGCACAGGTTTGGTAGATTTCCCTAGGTGGCGGCTGAGCTACAGGCCAAAATCTACAGGTAGGCACTTTGCAAAAAAACTCTGTTTTCCTTCAAAAATTTGGCTGTGTCCACGTTGCGCTTTGGGGCGTTTCCTGTCGCGGGCGCTAGGCCTACCCACACAAGTGAGGTATCATTTTTATCGGGAGACGTGGGGGAACGCTGGGTGGAAGGAAGTTTGTGGCTCCTCTCAGATTCCAGAACTTTCTGCCACAGAAATGTGAGGAACATGTGTTTTTTTAGCCAAATTTTGAGGTTTGCAAAGGATTCTGGGTAACAGAACCTGGTCCGAGCCACACAAGTCACCCCATCTTAGATTCCCCTAGGTCTCTAGTTTTCAGAAATGCACAGGTTTGGTAGGTTTCCCTAGGTGGCGGCTGAGCTACAGGTCACAATCTACACGTAGGCACTTTGCAAAAAACACCTCTGTTTTCCTTCAAATATTTGGCTGTGTCCACGTTGAGCTTTGGGGCGTTTCGTGTCGCGGGCGCTAGGCCTACCCACACAAGTGAGGTATCATTTTTATCGGGAGACATGGGGGAACGCTGGGTGGAAGGAAATTTGTGGCTCCTCTCAGATTACAGAACTTTCTGCCACAGAAATGTGAGGAACATGTGTTTTTTTAGCCAAATTGTGAGGTTTGCAAAGGATTCTGGGTAACAGAACCTGGTCCGAGCCACACAAGTCACCCCATCTTGGATTCCCCTAGGTCTCTAGTTTTCAGAAATGCACAGGTTTGGTAGGTTTCCCTAGGTGGCAGCTGAGCTACAGGCCAAAATCTACAGGTAGGCACTTTGCAAAAAACACCCCTGTTTTCCTTCAAAAATTTGGCTGTGTCCACGTTGCGCTTTGGGGCGATTCCTGTCGCGGGCGCTAGGCCTACCCACACAAGTGAGGTATCATTTTTATCGGGAGACGTGGGGGAACGCTGGGTGGAAGGAAATTTGTGGCTCCTCTCCGATTCCAGAACTTTCTGCCACAGAAATGTGAGGAACATGTGTTTTTTTAGCCAAATTTTGAGGTTTGCAAAGGATTCTGGGTAACAGAACCTGGTCCGAGCCACACAAGTCACCCCATCTTGGATTCCCCTAGGTCTCTAGTTTTCAGAAATGCACAGGTTTGGTAGATTTCCCTAGGTGGCGGCTGAGCTACAGGCCAAAATCTACAGGTAGGCACTTTGCAAAAAAACTCTGTTTTCCTTCAAAAATTTGGCTGTGTCCACGTTGCGCTTTGGGGCGTTTCCTGTCGCGGGCGCTAGGCCTACCCACACAAGTGAGGTATCATTTTTATCGGGAGACGTGGGGGAACGCTGGGTGGAAGGAAGTTTGTGGCTCCTCTCAGATTCCAGAACTTTCTGCCACAGAAATGTGAGGAACATGTGTTTTTTTAGCCAAATTTTGAGGTTTGCAAAGGATTCTGGGTAACAGAACCTGGTCCGAGCCACACAAGTCACCCCATCTTAGATTCCCCTAGGTCTCTAGTTTTCAGAAATGCACAGGTTTGGTAGGTTTCCCTAGGTGGCGGCTGAGCTACAGGCCACAATCTACACGTAGGCACTTTGCAAAATACACCTCTGTTTTCCTTCAAATATTTGGCTGTGTCCACGTTGAGCTTTGGGGCGTTTCGTGTCGCGGGCGCTAGGCCTACCCACACAAGTGAGGTATCATTTTTATCGGGAGACATGGGGGAACGCTGGGTGGAAGGAAATTTGTGGCTCCTCTCAGATTACAGAACTTTCTGCCACAGAAATGTGAGGAACATGTGTTTTTTTAGCCAAATTGTGAGGTTTGCAAAGGATTCTGGGTAACAGAACCTGGTCCGAGCCACACAAGTCACCCCATCTTGGATTCCCCTAGGTCTCTAGTTTTCAGAAATGCAAAGGTTTGGTAGGTTTCCCTAGGTGGCGGCTGAGCTACAGGCCAAAATCTACAGGTAGGCACTTTGCAAAAAACACCTCTGTTTTCCTTCAAAAATTTGGCTGTGTCCACGTTGCGCTTTGGGGCGTTTCCTGTCGCGGGCGCTAGGCCTACCCACACAAGTGAGGTATCATTTTTATCGGGAGACATGGGGGAACGCTGGGTGGAAGGAAATTTGTGGCTCCTCTCCGATTCCAGAACTTTCTGCCACAGAAATGTGAGGAACATGTGTTTTTTTAGCCAAATTTTGAGGTTTGCAAAGGATTCTGGGTAACAGAACCTGGTCCGAGCCACACAAGTCACCCCATCTTGGATTCCCCTAGGTCTCTAGTTTTCAGAAATGCACAGGTTTGGTAGGTTTCCCTAGGTGGCAGCTGAGCTACAGGCCAAAATCTACAGGTAGGCACTTTGCAAAAAACACCTCTGTTTTCCTTCAAAAATTTGGCTGTGTCCACGTTGCGCTTTGGGGCGATTCCTGTCGCGGGCGCTAGGCCTACCCACACAAGTGAGGTATCATTTTTATCGGGAGACATGGGGGAACGCTGGGTGGAAGGAAATTTGTGGCTCCGCTCAGATTCCAGAACTTTCTGCCACAGAAATGTGAGAAACATGTGTTTATTTAGCCAAATTTTGAGGTTTGCAAAGGATTCTGGGTAACAGAACCTGGTCCGAGCCACACAAGTCACCCCATCTTGGATTCCCCTAGGTCTCTAGTTTTCAGAAAGGCACAGGTTTGGTAGGTTTCCCTAGGTGGCGGCTGAGCTACAGGCCAAAATCTACAGGTAGGCACTTTGCAAAAAACACCTCTGTTTTCCTTCAAAAATTTGGCTGTGTCCACGTTGCGCTTTGGGGCGTTTCCTGTCGCGGGCGCTAGGCCTACCCACACAAGTGAGGTATCATTTTTATCGGGAGATGTGGGGGAACGCTGGATGGAAGGAAATTTGTGGCTCCTCTCAGATTCCAGAACTTTCTGCCACAGAAATGTGAGGAACATGTGTTTTTTTTAGCCAAATTTTGAGGTTTGCAATGGATTCTGGGTAACAGAACCTGGTCCGAGCCACACTAGTCACCCCATCTTGGATTCCCCTAGGTCTCTATTTTTCAGAAATGCACAGGTTTGGTAGGTTTCCCTAGGTGGTGGCTGAGCTACAGGCCAAAATCTACAGGTAGGCACTTTGCAAAAAAAACTCTGTTTTCCTTCAAAAATTTGGCTGTGTCCACATTGCGCTTTGGGGCGTTTCCTGTCGCGGGCGCTAGGCCTACCCACACAAGTGAGGTATCATTTTTATCGGGAGACGTGGGGGAACGCTGGGTGGAAGGAAATTTGTGGCTCCACTCAGATTCCAGAACTTTCTGCCACGGAAATGTGAGGAACATGTGTTTTTTTAGCCAAATTTTGAGGTTTGCAAAGGATTCTGGGTAACAGAACCTGGTCCGAGCCACACAAGTCACCCCATCTTGGATTCCCCAAGGTCTCTAGTTTTCAGAAATGCACAGGTTTGGTAGGTTTCCCTAGGTGGCGGCTGAGCTACAGGCCAAAATCTACAGGTAGGCACTTTGCAAAAAACACCTCTGTTTTCCTTCAAACATTTGGCTGTGTCCACGTTGCGCTTTGGGGCGTTTCCTGTCGCGGGCGCTAGGCCTACCCACACAAGTGAGGTATCATTTTTATCGGGAGACGTGGGGGAACGCTGGGTGGAAGGAAATTTGTGGCTCCTATCCGATTCCAGAACTTTCTGCCACAGAAATGTGAGGAACATGTGTTTTTTTAGCCAAATTTTGAGGTTTGCAAAGGATTCTGGGTAACAGAACCTGGTCCGAGCCACACAAGTCACCCCATCTTGGATTCCCCTAGGTCTCTAGTTTTCAGAAATGCACAGATTTGGTAGGTTTCCCTAGGTGGCAGCTGAGCTACAGGCCAAAATCTACAGGTAGGCACTTTGCAAAAAACACCTCTGTTTTCCTTCAAAAATTTGGCTGTGTCCACGTTGCGCTTTGGGGCGATTCCTGTCGCGGGCGCTAGTCCTACCCACACAAGTGAGGTATAATTTTTATCGGGAGACATGGGGGAACGCTGGGTGGAAGGAAATTTGTGGCTCCGCTCAGATTCCAGAACTTTCTGCCACAGAAATGTGAGGAACATGTGTTTTTTTAGCCAAATTTTGAGGTTTGCAAAGGATTCTGGGTAACAGAACCTGGTCCGAGCCACACAAGTCACCCCATCTTGGATTCCCCTAGGTCTCTAGTTTTCAGAAAGGCACAGGTTTGGTAGGTTTCCCTGGGTGGCGGCTGAGCTACAGGCCAAAATCTACAGGTAGGCACTTTGCAAAAAACACCTCTGTTTTCCTTCAAAAATTTGGCTGTGTCCATGTTGCGCTTTGGGGCGTTTCCTGTCGCGGGCGCTAGGCCTACCCACACAAGTGAGGTATCATTTTTATCGGGAGATGTGGGGGAACGCTGGGTGGAAGGAAATTCGTGGCACCTCTCAGATTCCAGAACTTTCTGCCACAGAAATGTGAGGAACATGTGTTTTTTTAGCCAAATTTGGAGGTTTGCAATGGATTCTGGGTAACAGAACCTGGTCCGAGCCACACAAGTCACCCCATCTTGGATTCCCCTAGGTCTCTAGTTTTCAGAAATGCACAGGTTTGGTAGGTTTCCCTAGGTGGCGGCTGAGCTACAGGCCACAATCTACAGGTAGGCACTTTGCAAAAAACACCTCTGTTTTCCTTCAAAAATTTGGCTGTGTCCACGTTGCGCTTTGGGGCGTTTCCTGTCGCGGGCGCTAGGCCTACCCACACAAGTGAGGTATCATTTTTATCGGGAGATGTGGGGGAACGCTGGGTGGAAGGAAATTTGTGGCTCCTCTCAGATTCCAGAACTTTCTGCCACAGAAATGTGAGGAACATGTGTTTTTTTAGCCAAATTTTGAGGTTTGCAATGGATTCTGGGTAACAGAACCTGGTCCGAGCCACACTAGTCACCCCATCTTGGATTCCCCTAGGTCTCTATTTTTCAGAAATGCACAGGTTTGGTAGGTTTCCCTAGGTGGCGGATGAGCTACAGGCCAAAATCTACAGGTAGGCACTTTGCAAAAAAAACTCTGTTTTCCTTAAAAAATTTGGCTGTGTCCACGTTGCGCTTTGGGGCGTTTCCTGTCGCGGGCGCTAGGCCTACCCACACAAGTGAGGTATCATTTTTATCGGGAGACGTGGGGGAACGCTGAGTGGAAGGAAATTTGTGGCTCCACTCAGATTCCAGAACTTTCTGCCACGGAAATGTGAGGAACATGTGTTTTTTTAGCCAAATTTTGAGGTTTGCAAAGGATTCTGGGTAACAGAACCTGGTCCGAGCCACACAAGTCACCCCATCTTGGATTCCCCTAGGTCTCTAGTTTTCAGAAATGCACAGGTTTGGTAGGTTTCCCTAGGTGGCGGCTGAGCTACAGGCCAAAATCTACAGGTAGGCACTTTGCAAAAAACACCTCTGTTTTCCTTCAAACATTTGGCTGTGTCCACGTTGCGCTTTGGGGCTTTTCCTGTCGCGGGCGCTAGGCCTACCCACACAAGTGAGGTATCATTTTTATCGGGAGACGTGGGGGAACGCTGGGTGGAAGGAAATTTGTGGCTCCTCTCCGATTCCAGAACTTTCTGCCACAGAAATGTGAGGAACATGTGTTTTTTTAGCCAAATTTTGAGGTTTGCAAAGGATTCTGGGTAACAGAACCTGGTCCGAGCCACACAAGTCACCCCATCTTGGATTCCCCTAGGTCTCTAGTTTTCAGAAATGCACAGATTTGGTAGGTTTCCCTAGGTGGCAGCTGAGCTACAGGCCAAAATCTACAGGTAGGCACTTTGCAAAAAACACCTCTGTTTTCCTTCAAAAATTTGGCTGTGTCCACGTTGCGCTTTGGGGCGATTCCTGTCGCGGGCGCTAGTCCTACCCACACAAGTGAGGTATCATTTTTATCGGGAGAGATGGGGGAACGCTGGGTGGAAGGAAATTTGTGGCTCCGCTCAGATTCCAGAACTTTCTGCCACAGAAATGTGAGGAACATGTGTTTTTTTAGCCAAATTTTGAGGTTTGCAAAGATTCTGGGTAACAGAACCTGGTCCGAGCCACACAAGTCACCCCATCTTGGATTCCCCTAGGTCTCTAGTTTTCAGAAAGGCACAGGTTTGGTAGGTTTCCCTGGGTGGCGGCTGAGCTACAGGCCAAAATCTACAGGTAGGCACTTTGCAAAAAACACCTCTGTTTTCCTTCAAAAATTTGGCTGTGTCCATGTTGCGCTTTGGGGCGTTTCCTGTCGCGGGCGCTAGGCCTACCCACACAAGTGAGGTATCATTTTTATCGGGAGATGTGGGGGAACGCTGGGTGGAAGGAAATTCGTGGCTCCTCTCAGATTCCAGAACTTTCTGCCACAGAAATGTGAGGAACATGTGTTTTTTTAGCCAAATTTGGAGGTTTGCAATGGATTCTGGGTAACAGAACCTGGTCCGAGCCACACAAGTCACCCCATCTTGGATTCCCCTAGGTCTCTAGTTTTCAGAAATGCACAGGTTTGGTAGGTTTCCCTAGGTGGCGGCTGAGCTACAGGCCACAATCTACAGGTAGGCACTTTGCAAAAAACACCTCTGTTTTCCTTCAAAAATTTGGCTGTGTCCACGTTGCGCTTTGGGGCGTTTCCTGCCGCGGGCGCTAGGCCTACCCACACAAGTGAGGTATCATTTTTATCGGGAGACATGGGGGAACGCTGGGTGGAAGGAAATTTGTGGCTCCTCTCAGATTACAGAACTTTCTGCCACAGAAATGTGAGGAACATGTGTTTTTTTAGCCAAATTTTGAGGTTTGCAAAGGATTCTAGGTAACAGAACCTGGTCCGAGCCACACAAGTCACCCCATCTTGGATTCCCCTAGGTCTCTAGTTTTCAGAAATGCACAGGTTTGGTAGGTTTCCCTAGGTGGCGGCTGAGCTACAGGCCAAAATCTACAGGTAGGCACTTTGCAAAAAACACCTCTGTTTTCCTTCAAAAATTTGGCTGTGTCCACGTTGCACTTTGGGGCGTTTCCTGTCGCGGTCGCTAGGCCTACCCACACAAGTGAGGTATCATTTTTATCAGGAGACGTGGGGGAACGCTGGGTGGAAGGAAATTTGTGGCTCCTCTCAGATTCCAGAACTTTCTGCCACAGAAATGTGAGGAACATGTGTTTTTTAGCCAAATTTTGAGGTTTGCAAAGGATTGTGGGTAACAGAACCTGGTCTGAGCCACACAAGTCACCCCATCTTGGATTCCCCTAGGTCTCTAGTTTTCAGAAATGCACAGGTTTGGTAGGTTTCCCTAGGTGGCGGCTGGGCTACAGGCCAAAATCTACAGGTAGGCACTTTGCAAAAAAACCTCTGTTTTCCTTCAAACATTTGGCTGAGTCCACGTTGCGCTTTGGGGCGTTTCCTGTCGCGGGCGCTAGGCCTACCCACACAAGTGAGGTATCATTTTTATCGGGAGACGTGGGGGAACGCTGGGTGGAAGGAAATTTGTGGCTCCTCTCCGATTCCAGAACTTTCTGCCACAGAAATGTGAGGAACATGTGTTTTTTTAGCCAAATTTTGAGGTTTGCAAAGGATTCTGGGTAACAGAACCTGGTCCGAGCCACACAAGTCACCCCATCTTGGATTCCCCTAGGTCTCTAGTTTTCAGAAATGCACAGGTTTGGTAGATTTCCCTAGGTGGCGGATGAGCTACAGGCCAAAATCTACAGGTAGGCACTTTGCAAAAAAACTCTGTTTTCCTTCAAAAATTTGGCTGTGTCCACGTTGCGCTTTGGGGCGTTTCGTGTCGCGGGCGCTAGGCTTACCCACACAAGTGAGGTATCATTTTTATCGGGAGACATGGGGGAACGCTGGGTGGAAGGAAATTTGTGGCTCCTCTCAGATTACAGAACTTTCTGCCACAGAAATGTGAGGAACATGTGTTTTTTTAGCCAAATTTTGAGGTTTGCAAAGGATTCTGGGTAACAGAACCTGGTCCGAGCCACACAAGTCACCCCATCTTGGATTCCCCTAGTTCTCTAGTTTTCAGAAATGCAAAGGTTTGGTAGGTTTCCCTAGGTGGCGGCTGAGCTACAGGCCAAAATCTACAGGTAGGCACTTTGCAAATAACACCTCTGTTTTCCTTCAAAAATTTGGCTGTGTCCACGTTGCGCTTTGGGGCGTTTCCTGTCGCGGGCGCTAGGCCTACCCACACAAGTGAGGTATCATTTTTATCGGGAGACGTGGGGGAACGCTGGGTGGAAGGAAATTTGTGGCTCCTCTCCGATTCCAGAACTTTCTGCCACAGAAATGTGAGGAACATGTGTTTTTTTAGCCAAATTTTGAGGTTTGCAAAGGATTCCTGGTAACAGAACCTGGTCCGAGCCACACAAGTCACCCCATCTTGGATTCCCCTAGGTCTCTAGTTTTCAGAAATGCACAGGTTTGGTAGGTTTCCCTAGGTGGCAGCTGAGCTACAGGCCAAAATCTACAGGTAGGCACTTTGCAAAAAACACCTCTATTTTCCTTCAAAAATTTGGCTGTGTCCACGTTGCGCTTTGGGGCGATTCCTGTCGCGGGCGCTAGGCCTACCCACACAAGTGAGGTATCATTTTTATCGGGAGACATGGGGGAACGCTGGGTGGAAGGAAATTTGTGGCTCCGCTCAGATTCCAGAACTTTCTGCCACAGAAATGTGAGGAACATGTGTTTATTTAGCCAAATATTGAGGTTTGCAAAGGATTCTGGGTAACAGAACCTGGTCCGAGCCACACAAGTCACCCCATCTTGGATTCCCCTAGGTCTCTAGTTTTCAGAAATGCACAGGTTTGGTAGGTTTCCCTAGGTGGCAGCTGAGCTACAGGCCAAAATCTACAGGTAGGCACTTTGCAAAAAACACCTCTGTTTTCCTTCAAATATTTGGCTGTGTCCACGTTGCGCTTTGGGGCGATTCCTGTCGCGGGCGCTAGGCCTACCCACACAAGTGAGGTATCATTTTTATCGGGAGACGTGGGGGAACGCTGGGTGGAAGGAAATTTGTGGCTCCTCTCCGATTCCAGAACTTTCTGCCACAGAAATGTGAGGAACATGTGTTTTTTTAGCCAAATTTTGAGGTTTGCAAAGGATTCTGGGTAACAGAACCTGGTCCGAGCCACACAAGTCACCCCATCTTGGATTCCCCTAGGTCTCTAGTTTTCAGAAATGCACAGGTTTGGTAGGTTTCCCTAGGTGGCGGCTGAGCTACAGGCCACAATCTACACGTAGGCACTTTGCAAAAAACACCTCTGTTTTCCTTCAAATATTTGGCTGTGTCCACGTTGCGCTTTGGGGCGTTTCGTGTCGCGGGCGCTAGGCCTACCCACACAAGTGAGGTATCATTTTTATCGGGAGACATGGGGGAACGCTGGGTGGAAGGAAATTTGTGGCTCCTCTCAGATTACAGAACTTTCTGCCACAGAAATGTGAGGAACATGTGTTTTTTTAGCCAAATTGTGAGGTTTGCAAAGGATTCTGGGTAACAGAACCTGGTCCGAGCCACACAAGTCACCCCATCTTGGATTCCCCTAGGTCTCTAGTTTTCAGAAATGCAAAGGTTTGGTAGGTTTCCCTAGGTGGCGGCTGAGCTACAGGCCAAAATCTACAGGTAGGCACTTTGCAAAAAACACCTCTGTTTTCCTTCAAAAATTTGGCTGTGTCCACGTTGCGCTTTGGGGCGTTTCCTGTCGCGGGCGCTAGGCCTACCCACACAAGTGAGGTATCATTTTTATCGGGAGACGTGGGGGAACGCTGGGTGGAAGGAAATTTGTGGCTCCTCTCCGATTCCAGAACTTTCTGCCACAGAAATGTGAGGAACATGTGTTTTTTTAGCCAAATTTTGAGGTTTGCAAAGGATTCTGGGTAACAGAACCTGGTCCGAGCCACACAAGTCACCCCATCTTGGATTCCCCTAGGTCTCTAGTTTTCAGAAATGCACAGGTTTGGTAGGTTTCCCTAGGTGGCAGCTGAGCTACAGGCCAAAATCTACAGGTAGGCACTTTGCAAAAAACACCTCTGTTTTCCTTCAAAAATGTGGCTGTGTCCACGTTGCGCTTTGGGGCGATTCCTGTCTCGGGCGCTAGGCCTACCCACACAAGTGAGGTATCATTTTTATCGGGAGACATGGGGGAACGCTGGGTGGAAGGAAATTTGTGGCTCCTCTCCGATTCCAGAACTTTCTGCCACAGAAATGTGAGGAACATGTGTTTTTTTAGCCAAATTTTGAGGTTTGCAATGGATTCTGGGTAACAGAACCTGGTCCGAGCCACACAAGTCACCCCATCTTGGATTCCCCTAGGTCTCTAGTTTTCAGAAATGCACAGGTTTGGTAGGTTTCCCTAGGTGGCAGCTGAGCTACAGGCCAAAATCTACAGGTAGGCACTTTGCGAAAAACACCTCTGTTTTCCTTCAAAAATTTGGCTGTGTCCACGTTGCGCTTTGGGGCGATTCCTGTCGCGGGCGCTAGGCCTACCCACACAAGTGAGGTATCATTTTTATCGGGAGACATGGGGGAACGCTGGGTGGAAGGAAATTTGTGGCTCCGCTCAGATTCCAGAACTTTCTGCCACAGAAATGTGAGGAACATGTGTTTATTTAGCCAAATTTTGAGGTTTGCAAAGGATTCTGGGTAACAGAACCTGGTCCGAGCCACACAAGTCACCCCATCTTGGATTCCCCTAGGTCTCTAGTTTTCAGAAATGCACAGGTTTGGTAGGTTTCCCTAGGTGGCAGCTGAGCTACAGGCCAAAATCTACAGGTAGGCACTTTGCAAAAAACACCTCTGTTTTCCTTCAAAAATTTGGCTGTGTCCACGTTGCGCTTTGGGGCGATTCCTGTCGCGGGCGCTAGGCCTACCCACACAAGTGAGGTATCATTTTTATCGGGAGACGTGGGGGAACGCTGGGTGGAAGGAAATTTGTGGCTCCTCTCCGATTCCAGAACTTTCTGCCACAGAAATGTGAGGAACATGTGTTTTTTTAGCCAAATTTTGAGGTTTGCAAAGGATTCTGGGTAACAGAACCTGGTCCGAGCCACACAAGTCACCCCATCTTGGATTCCCCTAGGTCTCTAGTTTTCAGAAATGCACAGGTTTGGTAGATTTCCCTAGGTGGCGGCTGAGCTACAGGCCAAAATCTACAGGTAGGCACTTTGCAAAAAAACTCTGTTTTCCTTCAAAAATTTGGCTGTGTTCACGTTGCGCTTTGGGGCGTTTCCTGTCCCGGGCGCTAGGCCTACCCACACAAGTGAGGTATCATTTTTATCGGGAAACGTGGGGGAACGCTGGGTGGAAGGAAGTTTGTGGCTCCTCT
Source organism: Pleurodeles waltl (assembly GCF_031143425.1). Taxonomy (NCBI): domain Eukaryota; kingdom Metazoa; phylum Chordata; class Amphibia; order Caudata; family Salamandridae; genus Pleurodeles; species Pleurodeles waltl. Next base: position 639,357,860 of record NC_090445.1, read on the forward strand.
CAGATTCCAGAACTTTCTGCCACAGAAATGTGAGGAACATGTGTTTTTTTAGCCAAATTTTGAGGTTTGCAAAGGATTCTGGGTCACAGAACCTGGTCCGAGCCACACAAGTCACCCCATCTTGGATTCCCCTAGGTCTCTAGTTTTCAGAAATGCACAGGTTTGGTAGGTTTCCCTAGGTGGCGGCTGAGCTACAGGCCACAATCTACACGTAGGCACTTTGCAAAAAACACCTCTGTTTTCCTTCAAAAATTTGGCTGTGTCCACGTTGCGCTTTGGGGCGATTCCTGTCGCGGGCGCTAGGCCTACCCACACAAGTGAGGTATCATTTTTATCGGGAGACATGGGGGAACGCTGGGTGGAAGGAAATTTGTGGCTCCGCTCAGATTCCAGAACTTTCTGCCACAGAAATGTGAGGAACATGTGTTTATTTAGCCAAATTTTGAGGTTTGCAAAGGATTCTGGGTAACAGAACCTGGTCCGAGCCACACAAGTCACCCCATCTTGGATTCCCCTAGGTCTCTAGTTTTCAGAAATGCACAGGTTTGGTAGGTTTCCCTAGGTGGCAGCTGAGCTACAGGCCAAAATCTACAGGTAGGCACATTGCAAAAAACACCTCTGTTTTCCTTCAAAAATTTGGCTGTGTCCACGTTGCGCTTTGGGGCGATTCCTGTTGCGGGCGCTAGGCCTACCCACACAAGTGAGGTATCATTTTTATCGGGAGACGTGGGGGAACGCTGGGTGGAAGGAAATTTGTGGCTCCTCTCCGATTCCAGAACTTTCTGCCACAGAAATGTGAGGAACATGTGTTTTTTTAGCCAAATTTTGAGGTTTGCAAAGGATTCTGGGTAACAGAACCTGGTCCGAGCCACACAAGTCACCCCATCTTGGATTCCCCTAGGTCTCTAGTTTTCAGAAATGCACAGGTTTGGTAGATTTCCCTAGGTGGCGGCTGAGCTACAGGCCAAAATCTACAGGTAGGCACTTTGCAAAAAAACTCTGTTTTCCTTCAAAAATTTGGCTGTGTCCACGTTGCGCTTAGGGGCGTTTCCTGTCGCGGGCGCTAGGCCTACCCACACAAGTGAGGTATCATTTTTATCGGGAGACGTGGGGGAACGCTGGGTGGAAGGAAGTTTGTGGCTCCTCTCAGATTCCAGAACTTTCTGCCACAGAAATGTGAGGAACATGTGTTTTTTTAGCCAAATTTTGAGGTTTGCAAAGGATTCTGGGTAACAGAACCTGGTCCGAGCCACACAAGTCACCCCATCTTGGATTCCCCTAGGTCTCTAGTTTTCAGAAATGCACAGGTTTGGTAGGTTTCCCTAGGTGGCGGCTGAGCTACAGGCCACAATCTACACGTAGGCACTTTGCAAAAAACACCTCTGTTTTCCTTCAAATATTTGGCTGTGTCCACGTTGCGCTTTGGGGCGTTTCGTGTCGCGGGCGCTAGGCCTACCCACACAAGTGAGGTATCATTTTTATCGGGAGACATGGGGGAACGCTGGGTGGAAGGAAATTTGTGGCTCCTCTCAGATTACAGAACTTTCTGCCACAGAAATGTGAGGAACATGTGTTTTTTTAGCCAAATTGTGAGGTTTGCAAAGGATTCTGGGTAACAGAACCTGGTCCGAGCCACACAAGTCACCCCATCTTGGATTCCCCTAGGTCTCTAGTTTTCAGAAATGCAAAGGTTTGGTAGGTTTCCCTAGGTGGCGGCTGAGCTACAGGCCAAAATCTACAGGTAGGCACTTTGCAAAAAACACCTCTGTTTTCCTTCAAAAATTTGGCTGTGTCCACGTTGCGCTTTGGGGCGTTTCCTGTCGCGGGCGCTAGGCCTACCCACACAAGTGAGGTATCATTTTTATCGGGAGACGTGGGGGAACGCTGGGTGGAAGGAAATTTGTGGCTCCTCTCCGATTCCAGAACTTTCTGCCACAGAAATGTGAGGAACATGTGTTTTTTTAGCCAAATTTTGAGGTTTGCAAAGGATTCTGGGTAACAGAACCTGGTCCGAGCCACACAAGTCACCCCATCTTGGATTCCCCTAGGTCTCTAGTTTTCAGAAATGCACAGGTTTGGTAGGTTTCCCTAGGTGGCAGCTGAGCTACAGGCCAAAATCTACAGGTAGGCACTTTGCAAAAAACACCTCTGTTTTCCTTCAAAAATTTGGCTGTGTCCACATTGCGCTTTGGGGCGATTCCTGTCGCGGGCGCTAGGCCTACCCACACAAGTGAGGTATCATTTTTATCGGGAGACATGGGGAAACGCTGGGTGGAAGGAAATTTGTGGCTCCGCTCAGATTCCAGAACTTTCTGCCACAGAAATGTGAGGAACATGTGTTTATTTAGCCAAATTTTGAGGTTTGCAAAGGATTCTGGGTAACAGAACCTGGTCCGAGCCACACAAGTCACCCCATCTTGGATTCCCCTAGGTCTCTAGTTTTCAGAAAGGCACAGGTTTGGTAGGTTTCCCTAGGTGGCGGCTGACCTACAGGCCAAAATCTACAGGTAGGCACTTTGCAAAAAACACCTCTGTTTTCCTTCAAAAATTTGGCTGTGTCCACGTTGCGCTTTGGGGCGTTTCCTGTCGCGGGCGCTAGGCCTACCCACACAAGTGAGGTATCATTTTTATCGGGAGATGTGGGGGAACGCTGCGTGGAAGGAAATTTGTGGCTCCTCTCAGATTCCAGAACTTTCTGCCACAGAAATGTGAGGAACATGTGTTTTTTTAGCCAAATTTTGAGGTTTGCAATGGATTCTGGGTAACAGAACCTGGTCCGAGCCACACTAGTCACCCCATCTTGGATTCCCCTAGGTCTCTATTTTTCAGAAATGCACAGGTTTGGTAGGTTTCCCTAGGTGGCGGCTGAGCTACAGGCCAAAATCTACAGGTAGGCACTTTGCAAAAAACACCTCTGTTTTCCTTCAAACATTTGGCTGTGTCCACGTTGCGCTTTGGGGCGTTTCCTGTCGCGGGCGCTAGGCCTACCCACACAAGTGAGGTATCATTTTTATCGGGAGACGTGGGGGAACGCTGGGTGGAAGGAAATTTGTGGCTCCTCTCCGATTCCAGAACTTTCTGCCACAGAAATGTGAGGAACATGTGTTTTTTTAGCCAAATTTTGAGGTTTGCAAAGGATTCTGGGTAACAGAACCTGGTCCGAGCCACACAAGTCACCCCATCTTGGATTCCCCTAGGTCTCTAGTTTTCAGAAATGCACAGGTTTGGTAGGTTTCCCTAGGTGGCAGCTGAGCTACAGGCCAAAATCTACAGGTAGGCACTTTGCAAAAAACACCTCTGTTTTCCTTCAAAAATTTGGCTGTGTCCACGTTGCGCTTTGGGGCGATTCCTGTCGCGGGCGCTAGGCCTACCCACACAAGTGAGGTGTCATTTTTATCGGGAGACATGGGGGAACGCTGGGTGGAAGGAAATTTGTGGCTCCGCTCAGATTCCAGAACTTTCTGCCACAGAACTGTGAGGAACATGTGTTTTTTTAGCCAAATTTTGAGGTTTGCAAAGGATTCTGGGTAACAGAACCTGGTCCGAGCCACACAAGTCACCCCATCTTGGATTCCCCTAGGTCTCTAGTTTTCAGAAAGGCACAGGTTTGGTAGGTTTCCCTGGGTGGCGGCTGAGCTACAGGCCAAAATCTACAGGTAGGCACTTTGCAAAAAACACCTCTGTTTTCCTTCAAAAATTTGGCTGTGTCCACGTTGCACTTTGGGGCGTTTCCTCTCGCGGGCGCTAGGCCTACCCACACAAGTGAGGTATAATTTTTATCGGGAGATGTGGGGGAACGCTGGGTGGAAGGAAATTCGTGGCTCCTCTCAGATTCCAGAACTTTCTGCCACAGAAATGTGAGGAACATGTGTTTTTTTAGCCAAATTTGGAGGTTTGCAATGGATTCTGGGTAACAGAACCTGGTCCGAGCCACACAAGTCACCCCATCTTGGATTCCCCTAGGTCTCTAGTTTTCAGAAATGCACAGGTTTGGTAGGTTTCCCTAGGTGGCGGCTGAGCTACAGGCCAAAATCTACAGGTAGGCACTTTGCAAAAAAAACTCTGTTTTCCTTCAAAAATATGGCTGTGTCCACGTTGCGCTTTGGGGCGTTTCGTGTCGCGGGCGCTAGGCCTACCCACACAAGTGAGGTATCATTTTTATCGGGAGACGTGGGGGAACGCTGGGTGGAAGGAAATTTGTGGCTCCACTCAGATTCCAGAACTTTCTGCCACAGAAATGTGAGGAACATGTGTTTTTTTAGCCAAATTTTGAGGTTTGCAAAGGATTCTGGGTAACAGAACCTGGTCCGAGCCACACAAGTCACCCCATCTTGGATTCCCCTAGGTCTCTAGTTTTCAGAAATGCACAGGTTTGGTAGGTTTCCCTAGGTGGCAGCTGAGCTACAGGCCAAAATCTACAGGTAGGCACTTTGCAAAAAACACCTCTGTTTTCCTTCAAAAATTTGGCTGTGTCCACGTTGCGCTTTGGGGCGATTCCTGTCGCGGGCGCTAGGCCTACCCACACAAGTGAGGTATCATTTTTATCGGGAGACATGGGGGAACGCTGGGTGGAAGAAAATTTGTGGCTCCGCTCAGATTCCAGAACTTTCTGCCACAGAAATGTGAGGAACATGTGTTTTTTTAGCCAAATTTTGAGGTTTGCAAAGGATTCTGGGTAACAGAACCTGGTCCGAGCCACACAAGTCACCCCATCTTGGATTCCCCTAGGTCTCTAGTTTTCAGAAAGGCACAGGTTTGGTAGGTTTCCCTAGGTGGCGGCTGAGCTACAGGCCAAAATCTACAGGTAGGCACTTTGCAAAAAACACCTCTGTTTTCCTTCAAAAATTTGGCTGTGTCCACGTTGCGCTTTGGGGCGTTTCCTGTCGCGGGCGCTAGGCCTACCCACACAAGTGAGGTATCATTTTTATCGGGAGACGTGGGGGAACGCTGGGTGGAAGGAAATTTGTGTCTCCTCTCAGATTCCAGAACTTTCTGCCACAGAAATGTGAGGAACATGTGTTTTTTTAGCCAAATTTTGAGGTTTGCAAAGGATTCTGGGTAACAGAACCTGGTCTGAGCCACACAAGTCACCCCATCTTGGATTCCCCTAGGTCTCTAGTTTTCAGAAATGCACAGGTTTGGTAGGTTTCCCTAGGTGGCGGCTGAGCTACAGGCCAAAATCTACAGGTAGGCACTTTGCAAAAAACACCTCTGTTTTCCTTCAAACATTTGGCTGTGTCCACGTTGCGCTTTGGGGCGTTTCCTGTCGTGGGCGCTAGGCCTACCCACACAAGTGAGGTATAATTTTTATCGGGAGACGTGGGGGAACGCTGGGTGGAAGGAAATTTGTGGCTCCTCTCCGATTCCAGAACTTTCTGCCACAGAAATGTGAGGAACATGTGTTTTTTTAGCCAAATTTTGAGGTTTGCAAAGGATTCTGGGTAACAGAACCTGGTCCGAGCCACACAAGTCACCCCATCTTGGACTCCCCTAGGTCTCTAGTTTTCAGAAATGCACAGGTTTGGTAGGTTTCCCTAGGTGGCAGCTGAGCTACAGGCCAAAATCTACAGGTAGGCACTTTGCAAAAAACACCTCTGTTTTCCTTCAAAAATTTGGCTGTGTCCACGTTGCGCTTTGGGGCGTTTCCTGTCGCGGGCGCTAGGCCTACCCACACAAGTGAGGTATCATTTTTATTGGGAGACATGGGGGAACGCTGGGTGGAAGAAAATTTGTGGCTCCGCTCAGATTCCAGAACTTTCTGCCACAGAAATGTGAGGAACATGTGTTTTTTTAGCCAAATTTTGAGGTTTGCAAAGGATTCTGGGTAACAGAACCTGGTCCGAGCCACACAAGTCACCCCATCTTGGATTCCCCTAGGTCTCTAGTTTTCAGAAAGGCACAGGTTTGGTAGGTTTCCCTAGGTGGCGGCTGAGCTACAGGCCAAAATCTACAGGTAGGCACTTTGCAAAAAACACCTCTGTTTTCCTTCAAACATTTGGCTGTGTCCACGTTGCGCTTTGGGGCGTTTCCTGTCGCGGGCGCTAGGCCTACCCACACAAGTGAGGTATCATTTTTATCGGGAGACGTGGGGGAACGCTGGGTGGAAGGAAATTTGTGGCTCCTCTCAGATTCCAGAACTTTCTGCCACAGAAATGTGAGGAACATGTGTTTTTTTAGCCAAATTTTGAGGTTTGCAAAGGATTCTGGGTAACAGAACCTGGTCTGAGCCACACAAGTCACCCCATCTTGGATTCCCCTAGGTCTCTAGTTTTCAGAAATGCACAGGTTTGGTAGGTTTCCCTAGGTGGCGGCTGAGCTACAGGCCAAAATCTACAGGTAGGCACTTTGCAAAAAACACCTCTGTTTTCCTTCAAACATTTGGCTGTGTCCACGTTGCGCTTTGGGGCGTTTCCTGTCGTGGGCGCTAGGCCTACCCACACAAGTGAGGTATCATTTTTATCGGGAGACGTGGGGGAACGCTGGGTGGAAGGAAATTTGTGGCTCCTCTCCGATTCCAGAACTTTCTGCCACAGAAATGTGAGGAACATGTGTTTTTTTAGCCAAATTTTGAGGTTTGCAAAGGATTCTGGGTAACAGAACCTGGTCCGAGCCACACAAGTCACCCCATCTTGGATTCCCCTAGCTCTAGTTTTCAGAAATGCACAGGTTTGGTAGGTTTCCCTGGGTGGCGGCTGAGCTACAGGCCAAAATCTACAGGTAGGCACTTTGCAAAAAACACCTCTGTTTTCCTTCAAAAATTTGGCTGTGTCCACGTTGCACTTTGGGGCGTTTCCTCTCGCGGGCGCTAGGCCTACCCACACAAGTGAGGTATAATTTTTATCGGGAGATGTGGGGGAACGCTGGGTGGAAGGAAATTCGTGGCTCCTCTCAGATTCCAGAACTTTCTGCCACAGAAATGTGAGGAACATGTGTTTTTTTAGCCAAATTTGGAGGTTTGCAATGGATTCTGGGTAACAGAACCTGGTCCGAGCCACACAAGTCACCCCATCTTGGATTCCCCTAGGTCTCTAGTTTTCAGAAATGCACAGGTTTGGTAGGTTTCCCTAGGTGGCGGCTGAGCTACAGGCCAAAATCTACAGGTAGGCACTTTGCAAAAAAAACTCTGTTTTCCTTCAAAAATATGGCTGTGTCCACGTTGCGCTTTGGGGCGTTTCGTGTCGCGGGCGCTAGGCCTACCCACACAAGTGAGGTATCATTTTTATCGGGAGACGTGGGGGAACGCTGGGTGGAAGGAAATTTGTGGCTCCACTCAGATTCCAGAACTTTCTGCCACAGAAATGTGAGGAACATGTGTTTTTTTAGCCAAATTTTGAGGTTTGCAAAGGATTCTGGGTAACAGAACCTGGTCCGAGCCACACAAGTCACCCCATCTTGGATTCCCCTAGGTCTCTAGTTTTCAGAAATGCACAGGTTTGGTAGGTTTCCCTAGGTGGCAGCTGAGCTACAGGCCAAAATCTACAGGTAGGCACTTTGCAAAAAACACCTCTGTTTTCCTTCAAAAATTTGGCTGTGTCCACGTTGCGCTTTGGGGCGATTCCTGTCGCGGGCGCTAGGCCTACCCACACAAGTGAGGTATCATTTTTATCGGGAGACATGGGGGAACGCTGGGTGGAAGAAAATTTGTGGCTCCGCTCAGATTCCAGAACTTTCTGCCACAGAAATGTGAGGAACATGTGTTTTTTTAGCCAAATTTTGAGGTTTGCAAAGGATTCTGGGTAACAGAACCTGGTCCGAGCCACACAAGTCACCCCATCTTGGATTCCCCTAGGTCTCTAGTTTTCAGAAAGGCACAGGTTTGGTAGGTTTCCCTAGGTGGCGGCTGAGCTACAGGCCAAAATCTACAGGTAGGCACTTTGCAAAAAACACCTCTGTTTTCCTTCAAAAATTTGGCTGTGTCCACGTTGCGCTTTGGGGCGTTTCCTGTCGCGGGCGCTAGGCCTACCCACACAAGTGAGGTATCATTTTTATCGGGAGACGTGGGGGAACGCTGGGTGGAAGGAAATTTGTGTCTCCTCTCAGATTCCAGAACTTTCTGCCACAGAAATGTGAGGAACATGTGTTTTTTTAGCCAAATTTTGAGGTTTGCAAAGGATTCTGGGTAACAGAACCTGGTCTGAGCCACACAAGTCACCCCATCTTGGATTCCCCTAGGTCTCTAGTTTTCAGAAATGCACAGGTTTGGTAGGTTTCCCTAGGTGGCGGCTGAGCTACAGGCCAAAATCTACAGGTAGGCACTTTGCAAAAAACACCTCTGTTTTCCTTCAAACATTTGGCTGTGTCCACGTTGCGCTTTGGGGCGTTTCCTGTCGTGGGCGCTAGGCCTACCCACACAAGTGAGGTATCATTTTTATCGGGAGACGTGGGGGAACGCTGGGTGGAAGGAAATTTGTGGCTCCTCTCCGATTCCAGAACTTTCTGCCACAGAAATGTGAGGAACATGTGTTTTTTTAGCCAAATTTTGAGGTTTGCAAAGGATTCTGGGTAACAGAACCTGGTCCGAGCCACACAAGTCACCCCATCTTGGACTCCCCTAGGTCTCTAGTTTTCAGAAATGCACAGGTTTGGTAGGTTTCCCTAGGTGGCAGCTGAGCTACAGGCCAAAATCTACAGGTAGGCACTTTGCAAAAAACACCTCTGTTTTCCTTCAAAAATTTGGCTGTGTCCACGTTGCGCTTTGGGGCGTTTCCTGTCGCGGGCGCTAGGCCTACCCACACAAGTGAGGTATCATTTTTATCGGGAGACATGGGGGAACGCTGGGTGGAAGAAAATTTGTGGCTCCGCTCAGATTCCAGAACTTTCTGCCACAGAAATGTGAGGAACATGTGTTTTTTTAGCCAAATTTTGAGGTTTGCAAAGGATTCTGGGTAACAGAACCTGGTCCGAGCCACACAAGTCACCCCATCTTGGATTCCCCTAGGTCTCTAGTTTTCAGAAAGGCACAGGTTTGGTAGGTTTCCCTAGGTGGCGGCTGAGCTACAGGCCAAAATCTACAGGTAGGCACTTTGCAAAAAACACCTCTGTTTTCCTTCAAACATTTGGCTGTGTCCACGTTGCGCTTTGGGGCGTTTCCTGTCGCGGGCGCTAGGCCTACCCACACAAGTGAGGTATCATTTTTATCGGGAGACGTGGGGGAACGCTGGGTGGAAGGAAATTTGTGGCTCCTCTCAGATTCCAGAACTTTCTGCCACAGAAATGTGAGGAACATGTGTTTTTTTAGCCAAATTTTGAGGTTTGCAAAGGATTCTGGGTAACAGAACCTGGTCTGAGCCACACAAGTCACCCCATCTTGGATTCCCCTAGGTCTCTAGTTTTCAGAAATGCACAGGTTTGGTAGGTTTCCCTAGGTGGCGGCTGAGCTACAGGCCAAAATCTACAGGTAGGCACTTTGCAAAAAACACCTCTGTTTTCCTTCAAACATTTGGCTGTGTCCACGTTGCGCTTTGGGGCGTTTCCTGTCGTGGGCGCTAGGCCTACCCACACAAGTGAGGTATCATTTTTATCGGGAGACGTGGGGGAACGCTGGGTGGAAGGAAATTTGTGGCTCCTCTCCGATTCCAGAACTTTCTGCCACAGAAATGTGAGGAACATGTGTTTTTTTAGCCAAATTTTGAGGTTTGCAAAGGATTCTGGGTAACAGAACCTGGTCCGAGCCACACAAGTCACCCCATCTTGGATTCCCCTAGCTCTAGTTTTCAGAAATGCACAGGTTTGGTAGGTTTCCCTAGGTGGCAGCTGAGCTACAGGCCAAAATCTACAGGTAGGCACTTTGCAAAAAACACCTCTGTTTTCCTTCAAAAATTTGGCTGTGTCCACGTTGCGCTTTGGGGCGATTCCTGTCGCGGGCGCTAGGCCTACCCACACAAGTGAGGTATCATTTTTATCGGGAGACATGGGGGAACGCTGGGTGGAAGGAAATTTGTGGCTCCGCTCAGATTCCAGAACTTTCTGCCACAGAAATGTGAGGAACATGTGTTTTTTTAGCCAAATTTTGAGGTTTGCAAAGGATTCTGGGTAACAGAACCTGGTCCGAGCAACACAAGTCACCCCATCTTGGATTCCCCTAGGTCTCTAGTTTTCAGAAAGGCACAGGTTTGGTAGGTTTCCCTGGGTGGCGGCTGAGCTACAGGCCAAAATCTACAGGTAGGCACTTTGCAAAAAACACCTCTGTTTTCCTTCAAAAATTTGGCTGTGTCCACGTTGCACTTTGGGGCGTTTCCTCTCGCGGGCGCTAGGCCTACCCACACAAGTGAGGTATAATTTTTATCGGGAGATGTGGGGGAACGCTGGGTGGAAGGAAATTCGTGGCTCCTCTCAGATTCCAGAACTTTCTGCCACAGAAATGTGAGGAACATGTGTTTTTTTAGCCAAATTTGGAGGTTTGCAATGGATTCTGGGTAACAGAACCTGGTCCGAGCCACACAAGTCACCCCATCTTGGATTCCCCTAGGTCTCTAGTTTTCAGAAATGCACAGGTTTGGTAGGTTTCCCTAGGTGGCGGCTGAGCTACAGGCCAAAATCTACAGGTAGGCACTTTGCAAAAAAACCTCTGTTTTCCTTCAAAAATATGGCTGTGTCCACGTTGCGCTTTGGGGCGTTTCGTGTCGCGGGCGCTAGGCCTACCCACACAAGTGAGGTATCATTTTTATCGGGAGACGTGGGGGAACGCTGGGTGGAAGGAAATTTGTGGCTCCACTCAGATTCCAGAACTTTCTGCCACAGAAATGTGAGGAACATGTGTTTTTTTAGCCAAATTTTGAGGTTTGCAAAGGATTCTGGGTAACAGAACCTGGTCCGAGCCACACAAGTCACCCCATCTTGGATTCCCCTAGGTCTCTAGTTTTCAGAAATGCACAGGTTTGGTAGGTTTCCCTAGGTGGCAGCTGAGCTACAGGCCAAAATCTACAGGTAGGCACTTTGCAAAAAACACCTCTGTTTTCCTTCAAAAATTTGGCTGTGTCCACGTTGCGCTTTGGGGCGATTCCTGTCGCGGGCGCTAGGCCTACCCACACAAGTGAGGTATCATTTTTATCGGGAGACATGGGGGAACGCTGGGTGGAAGAAAATTTGTGGCTCCGCTCAGATTCCAGAACTTTCTGTCACAGAAATGTGAGGAACATGTGTTTTTTTAGCCAAATTTTGAGGTTTGCAAAGGATTCTGGGTAACAGAACCTGGTCCGAGCCACACAAGTCACCCCATCTTGGATTCCCCTAGGTCTCTAGTTTTCAGAAAGGCACAGGTTTGGTAGGTTTCCCTAGGTGGCGGCTGAGCTACAGGCCAAAATCTACAGGTAGGCACTTTGCAAAAAACACCTCTGTTTTCCTTCAAAAATTTGGCTGTGTCCACGTTGCGCTTTGGGGCGTTTCCTGTCGCGGGCGCTAGGCCTACCCACACAAGTGAGGTATCATTTTTATCGGGAGACGTGGGGGAACGCTGGGTGGAAGGAAATTTGTGGCTCCTCTCAGATTCCAGAACTTTCTGCCACAGAAATGTGAGGAACATGTGTTTTTTTAGCCAAATTTTGAGGTTTGCAAAGGATTCTGGGTAACAGAACCTGGTCTGAGCCACACAAGTCACCCCATCTTGGATTCCCCTAGGTCTCTAGTTTTCAGAAATGCACAGGTTTGGTAGGTTTCCCTAGGTGGCGGCTGAGCTACAGGCCAAAATCTACAGGTAGGCACTTTGCAAAAAACACCTCTGTTTTCCTTCAAACATTTGGCTGTGTCCACGTTGCGCTTTGGGGCGTTTCCTGTCGTGGGCGCTAGGCCTACCCACACAAGTGAGGTATCATTTTTATCGGGAGACGTGGGGGAACGCTGGGTGGAAGGAAATTTGTGGCTCCTCTCCGATTCCAGAACTTTCTGCCACAGAAATGTGAGGAACATGTGTTTTTTTAGCCAAATTTTGAGGTTTGCAAAGGATTCTGGGTAACAGAACCTGGTCCGAGCCACACAAGTCACCCCATCTTGGACTCCCCTAGGTCTCTAGTTTTCAGAAATGCACAGGTTTGGTAGGTTTCCCTAGGTGGCAGCTGAGCTACAGGCCAAAATCTACAGGTAGGCACTTTGCAAAAAACACCTCTGTTTTCCTTCAAAAATTTGGCTGTGTCCACGTTGCGCTTTGGGGCGTTTCCTGTCGCGGGCGCTAGGCCTACCCACACAAGTGAGGTATCATTTTTATCGGGAGACATGGGGGAACGCTGGGTGGAAGAAAATTTGTGGCTCCGCTCAGATTCCAGAACTTTCTGCCACAGAAATGTGAGGAACATGTGTTTTTTTAGCCAAATTTTGAGGTTTGCAAAGGATTCTGGGTAACAGAACCTGGTCCGAGCCACACAAGTCACCCCATCTTGGATTCCCCTAGGTCTCTAGTTTTCAGAAAGGCACAGGTTTGGTAGGTTTCCCTAGGTGGCGGCTGAGCTACAGGCCAAAATCTACAGGTAGGCACTTTGCAAAAAACACCTCTGTTTTCCTTCAAACATTTGGCTGTGTCCACGTTGCGCTTTGGGGCGTTTCCTGTCGCGGGCGCTAGGCCTACCCACACAAGTGAGGTATCATTTTTATCGGGAGACGTGGGGGAACGCTGGGTGGAAGGAAATTTGTGGCTCCTCTCAGATTCCAGAACTTTCTGCCACAGAAATGTGAGGAACATGTGTTTTTTTAGCCAAATTTTGAGGTTTGCAAAGGATTCTGGGTAACAGAACCTGGTCTGAGCCACACAAGTCACCCCATCTTGGATTCCCCTAGGTCTCTAGTTTTCAGAAATGCACAGGTTTGGTAGGTTTCCCTAGGTGGCGGCTGAGCTACAGGCCAAAATCTACAGGTAGGCACTTTGCAAAAAACACCTCTGTTTTCCTTCAAACATTTGGCTGTGTCCACGTTGCGCTTTGGGGCGTTTCCTGTCGTGGGCGCTAGGCCTACCCACACAAGTGAGGTATCATTTTTATCGGGAGACGTGGGGGAACGCTGGGTGGAAGGAAATTTGTGGCTCCTCTCCGATTCCAGAACTTTCTGCCACAGAAATGTGAGGAACATGTGTTTTTTTAGCCAAATTTTGAGGTTTGCAAAGGATTCTGGGTAACAGAACCTGGTCCAAGCCACACAAGTCACCCCATCTTGGATTCCCCTAGCTCTAGTTTTCAGAAATGCACAGGTTTGGTAGGTTTCCCTAGGTGGCAGCTGAGCTACAGGCCAAAATCTACAGGTAGGCACTTTGCAAAAAACACCTCTGTTTTCCTTCAAAAATTTGGCTGTGTCCACGTTGCGCTTTGGGGCGATTCCTGTCGCGGGCGCTAGGCCTACCCACACAAGTGAGGTATCATTTTTATCGGGAGACATGGGGGAACGCTGGGTGGAAGGAAATTTGTGGCTCCGCTCAGATTCCAGAACTTTCTGCCACAGAAATGAGGAACATGTGTTTTTTTAGCCAAATTTTGAGGTTTGCAAAGGATTCTGGGTAACAGAACCTGGTCCGAGCAACACAAGTCACCCCATCTTGGATTCCCCTAGGTCTCTAGTTTTCAGAAAGGCACAGGTTTGGTAGGTTTCCCTGGGTGGCGGCTGAGCTACAGGCCAAAATCTACAGGTAGGCACTTTGCAAAAAAACTCTGTTTTCCTTCAAAAATTTGGCTGTGTCCACGTTGCGCTTTGGGGCGATTCCTGTCGCGGGCGCTAGGCCTACCCACACAAGTGAGGTATCATTTTTATCGGGAGATGTGGGGGAACGCTGGGTGGAAGGAAATTTGTGGCTCCTCTCCGATTCCAGAACTTTCTGCCACAGAAATGTGAGGAACATGTGTTTTTTTAGCCAAATTTTGAGGTTTGCAAAGGATTCTGGGTAACAGAACCTGGTCCGAGCCACACAAGTCACCCCATCTTGGATTCCCCTAGGTCTCTAGTTTTCAGAAATGCACAGGTTTGGTAGATTTCCCTAGGTGGCGGCTGAGCTACAGGCCAAAATCTACAGGTAGGCACTTTGCAAAAAACACCTCTGTTTTCCGTCAAAAATTTGGCTGTGTCCACGTTGCGCTTTGGGGCGTTTCCTGTCGCGGGCGCTAGGCCTACCCACACAAGTGAGGTATCATTTTTATCGGGAGACGTGGGGGAACGCTGGGTGGAAGGAAATTTGTGGCTCCTCTCAGATTCCAGAACTTTCTGCCACAGAAATGTGAGGAACATGTGTTTTTTTAGCCAAATTTTGAGGTTTGCAAAGGATTCTGGGTAACAGAACCTGGTCTGAGCCACACAAGTCACCCCATCTTGGATTCCCCTAGGTCTCTAGTTTTCAGAAATGCACAGGTTTGGTAGGTTTCCCTAGGTGGCGGCTGAGCTACAGGCCAAAATCTACAGGTAGGCACTTTGCAAAAAACACCTCTGTTTTCCTTCAAACATTTGGCTGTGTCCACGTTGCGCTTTGGGGCGTTTCCTGTCGTGGGCGCTAGGCCTACCCACACAAGTGAGGTATCATTTTTATCGGGAGACATGGGGGAACGCTGGGTGGAAGGAAATTTGTGGCTCCGCTCAGATTCCAGAACTTTCTGCCACAGAAATGAGGAACATGTGTTTTTTTAGCCAAATTTTGAGGTTTGCAAAGGATTCTGGGTAACAGAACCTGGTCCGAGCAACACAAGTCACCCCATCTTGGATTCCCCTAGGTCTCTAGTTTTCAGAAAGGCACAGGTTTGGTAGGTTTCCCTGGGTGGCGGCTGAGCTACAGGCCAAAATCTACAGGTAGGCACTTTGCAAAAAAACTCTGTTTTCCTTCAAAAATTTGGCTGTGTCCACGTTGCGCTTTGGGGCGATTCCTGTCGCGGGCGCTAGGCCTACCCACACAAGTGAGGTATCATTTTTATCGGGAGATGTGGGGGAACGCTGGGTGGAAGGAAATTTGTGGCTCCTCTCCGATTCCAGAACTTTCTGCCACAGAAATGTGAGGAACATGTGTTTTTTTAGCCAAATTTTGAGGTTTGCAAAGGATTCTGGGTAACAGAACCTGGTCCGAGCCACACAAGTCACCCCATCTTGGATTCCCCTAGGTCTCTAGTTTTCAGAAATGCACAGGTTTGGTAGATTTCCCTAGGTGGCGGCTGAGCTACAGGCCAAAATCTACAGGTAGGCACTTTGCAAAAAACACCTCTGTTTTCCGTCAAAAATTTGGCTGTGTCCACGTTGCGCTTTGGGGCGTTTCCTGTCGCGGGCGCTAGGCCTACCCACACAAGTGAGGTATCATTTTTATCGGGAGACGTGGGGGAACGCTGGGTGGAAGGAAATTTGTGGCTCCTCTCAGATTCCAGAACTTTCTGCCACAGAAATGTGAGGAACATGTGTTTTTTTAGCCAAATTTTGAGGTTTGCAAAGGATTCTGGGTAACAGAACCTGGTCTGAGCCACACAAGTCACCCCATCTTGGATTCCCCTAGGTCTCTAGTTTTCAGAAATGCACAGGTTTGGTAGGTTTCCCTAGGTGGCGGCTGAGCTACAGGCCAAAATCTACAGGTAGGCACTTTGCAAAAAACACCTCTGTTTTCCTTCAAACATTTGGCTGTGTCCACGTTGCGCTTTGGGGCGTTTCCTGTCGTGGGCGCTAGGCCTACCCACACAAGTGAGGTATCATTTTTATCGGGAGACGTGGGGGAACGCTGGGTGGAAGGAAATTTGTGGCTCCTCTCCGATTCCAGAACTTTCTGCCACAGAAATGTGAGGAACATGTGTTTTTTTAGCCAAATTTTGAGGTTTGCAAAGGATTCTGGGTAACAGAACCTGGTCCGAGCCACACAAGTCACCCCGTCTTGGATTCCCCTAGGTCTCTAGTTTTCAGAAATGCACAGGTTTGGTAGGTTTCCCTAGGTGGCAGCTGAGCTACAGGCCAAAATCTACAGGTAGGCACTTTGCAAAAAACACCTCTGTTTTCCTTCAAAAATTTGGCTGTGTCCACGTTGCGCTTTGGGGCGATTCCTGTCGCGGGCGCTAGGCCTACCCACACAAGTGAGGTATCATTTTTATCGGGAGACATGGGGGAACGCTGGGTGGAAGGAAATTTGTGGCTCCGCTCAGATTCCAGAACTTTCTGCCACAGAAATGTGAGGAACATGTGTTTTTTAAGCCAAATTTTGAGGTTTGCAAAGGATCCTGGGTAACAGAACCTGGTCCGAGCAACACAAGTCACCCCATCTTGGATTCCCCTAGGTCTCTAGTTTTCAGAAAGGCACAGGTTTGGTAGGTTTCCCTGGGTGGCGGCTGAGCTACAGGCCAAAATCTACAGGTAGGCACTTTGGAAAAAAACTCTGTTTTCCTTCAAAAATTTGGCTGTGTCCACGTTGCGCTTTGGGGCGTTTCCTGTCGCGGGCGCTAGGCCTACCCACACAAGTGAGGTATAATTTTTATCGGGAGACGTGGGGGAACGCTGGGTGGAAGGAAGTTTGTGGCTCCTCTCAGATTCCAGAACTTTCTGCCACAGAAATGTGAGGAACATGTGTTTTTTTAGCCAAATTTTGAGGTTTGCAAAGGATTCTGGGTAACAGAACCTGGTCCGAGCCACACAAGTCACCCCATCTTGGATTCCCCTAGGTCTCTAGTTTTCAGAAATGCACAGGTTTGGTAGGTTTCCCTAGGTGGCGGCTGAGCTACAGGCCACAATCTACACATAGGCACTTTGCAAAAAACACCTCTGTTTTCCTTCAAAAATTTGGCTGTGTCCACGTTGCGCTTTGGGGCGATTCCTGTCGCGGGCGCTAGGCCTACCCACACAAGTGAGGTATCATTTTTATCGGGAGACGTGGGGGAACGCTGGGTGGAAGGAAATTTGTGGCTCCTCTCCGATTCCAGAACTTTCTGCCACAGAAATGTGAGGAACATGTGTTTTTTTAGCCAAATTTTGAGGTTTGCAAAGGATTCTGGGTAACAGAACCTGGTCCGAGCCACACAAGTCACCCCATCTTGGATTCCCCTAGGTCTCTAGTTTTCAGAAATGCACAGGTTTGGTAGATTTCCCTAGGTGGCGGCTGAGCTACAGGCCAAAATCTACAGGTAGGCACTTTGCAAAAAAACTCTGTTTTCCTTCAAAAATTTGGCTGTGTCCACGTTGCGCTTTGGGGCGTTTCCTGTCGCGGGCGATAGGCCTACCCACACAAGTGAGGTATCATTTTTATCGGGAGACGTGGGGGAACGCTGGGTGGAAGGAAGTTTGTGGCTCCTCTCAGATTCCAGAACTTTCTGCCACAGAAATGTGAGGAACATGTGTTTTTTTAGCCAAATTTTGAGGTTTGCAAAGGATTCTGGGTAACAGAACCTGGTCCGAGCCACACAAGTCACCCCATCTTGGATTCCCCTAGGTCTCTAGTTTTCAGAAATGCACAGGTTTGGTAGGTTTCCCTAGGTGGCGGCTGAGCTACAGGCCACAATCTACACGTAGGCACTTTGCAAAAAACACCTCTGTTTTCCTTCAAATATTTGGCTGTGTCCACGTTGCGCTTTGGGGCGTTTCGTGTCGCGGGCGCTAGGCCTACCCACACAAGTGAGGTATCATTTTTATCGGGAGACATGGGGGAACGCTGGGTGGAAGGAAATTTGTGGCTCCTCTCAGATTACAGAACTTTCTGCCACAGAAATGTGAGGAACATGTGTTTTTTTAGCCAAATTGTGAGGTTTGCAAAGGATTCTGGGTAACAGAACCTGGTCCGAGCCACACAAGTCACCCCATCTTGGATTCCCCTAGGTCTCTAGTTTTCAGAAATGCAAAGGTTTGGTAGGTTTCCCTAGGTGGCGGCTGAGCTACAGGCCAAAATCTACAGGTAGGCACTTTGCAAAAAACACCTCTGTTTTCCTTCAAAAATTTGGCTGTGTCCACGTTGCGCTTTGGGGCGTTTCCTGTTGCGGGCGCTAGGCCTACCCACACAAGTGAGGTATCATTTTTATCGGGAGACGTGGGGGAACGCTGGGTGGAAGGAAATTTGTGGCTCCTCTCCGATTCCAGAACTTTCTGCCACAGAAATGTGAGGAACATGTGTTTTTTTAGCCAAATTTTGAGGTTTGCAAAGGATTCTGGGTAACAGAACCTGGTCCGAGCCACACAAGTCACCCCATCTTGGATTCCCCTAGGTCTCTAGTTTTCAGAAATGCACAGGTTTGGTAGGTTTCCCTAGGTGGCAGCTGAGCTACAGGCCAAAATCTACAGGTAGGCACTTTGCAAAAAACACCTCTGTTTTCCTTCAAAAATTTGGCTGTGTCCACGTTGCGCTTTGGGGCGATTCCTGTCGCGGGCGCTAGGCCTACCCACACAAGTGAGGTATCATTTTTATCGGGAGACATGGGGAAACGCTGGGTGGAAGGAAATTTGTGGCTCCGCTCAGATTCCAGAACTTTCTGCCACAGAAATGTGAGGAACATGTGTTTATTTAGCCAAATTTTGAGGTTTGCAAAGGATTCTGGGTAACAGAACCTGGTCCGAGCCACACAAGTCACCCCATCTTGGATTCCCCTAGGTCTCTAGTTTTCAGAAAGGCACAGGTTTGGTAGGTTTCCCTAGGTGGCGGCTGAGCTACAGGCCAAAATCTACAGGTAGGCACTTTGCAAAAAACACCTCTGTTTTCCTTCAAAAATTTGGCTGTGTCCACGTTGCGCTTTGGGGTGTTTCCTGTCGCGGGCGCTAGGCCTACCCACACAAGTGAGGTATCATTTTTATCGGGAGATGTGGGGGAACGCTGGGTGGAAGGAAATTTGTGGCTCCTCTCAGATTCCAGAACTTTCTGCCACAGAAATGTGAGGAACATGTGTTTTTTTAGCCAAATTTTGAGGTTTGCAATGGATTCTGGGTAACAGAACCTGGTCCGAGCCACACTAGTCACCCCATCTTGGATTCCACTAGGTCTCTATTTTTCAGAAATGCACAGGTTTGGTAGGTTTCCCTAGGTGGCGGCTGAGCTACAGGCCAAAATCTACAGGTAGGCACTTTGCAAAAAAAACTCTGTTTTCCTTCAAAAATTTGGCTGTGTCCACGTTGCGCTTTGGGGCGTTTCCTGTCGCGGGCGCTAGGCCTACCCACACAAGTGAGGTATCATTTTTATCAGGAGACGTGGGGGAACACTGGGTGGAAGGAAATTTGTGGCTCCTCTCCGATTCCAGAACTTTCTGCCACAGAAATTTGAGGAACATGTGTTTTTTTAGCCAAATTTTGAGGTTTGCAAAGGATTCTGGGTAACAGAACCTGGTCCGAGCCACACAAGTCACCCCATCTTGGATTCCCCTAGGTCTCTAGTTTTCAGAAATGCACAGGTTTGGTAGGTTTCCCTAGGTGGCGGCTGAGCTACAGGCCAAAATCTACAGGTAGGCACTTTGCAAAAAACACCTCTGTTTTCCTTCAAACATTTGGCTGTGTCCACGTTGCGCTTTGGGGCGTTTCCTGTCGCGGGCGCTAGGCCTACCCACACAAGTGAGGTATCATTTTTATCGGGAGACGTGGGGGAACGCTGGGTGGAAGGAAATTTGTGGCTCCTCTCCGATTCCAGAACTTTCTGCCACAGAAATGTGAGGAACATGTGTTTTTTTAGCCAAATTTTGAGGTTTGCAAAGGATTCTGGGTAACAGAACCTGGTCCGAGCCACACAAGTCACCCCATCTTGGATTCCCCTAGGTCTCTAGTTTTCAGAAATGCACAGGTTTGGTAGGTTTCCCTAGGTGGCAGCTGAGCTACAGGCCAAAATCTACAGGTAGGCACTTTGCAAAAAACACCTCTGTTTTCCTTCAAAAATTTGGCTGTGTCCACGTTGCGCTTTGGGGCGTTTCCTGTCGCGGGCGCTAGGCCTACCCACACAAGTGAGGTATCATTTTTATCGGGAGACATGGGGGAACGCTGGGTGGAAGAAAATTTGTGGCTCCGCTCAGATTCCAGAACTTTCTGCCACAGAAATGTGAGGAACATGTGTTTTTTTAGCCAAATTTTGAGGTTTGCAAAGGATTCTGGGTAACAGAACCTGGTCCGAGCCACACAAGTCACCCCATCTTGGATTCCCCTAGGTCTCTAGTTTTCAGAAATGCAAAGGTTTGGTAGGTTTCCCTAGGTGGCGGCTGAGCTACAGGCCAAAATCTACAGGTAGGCACTTTGCAAAAAACACCTCTGTTTTCCTTCAAAAATTTGGCTGTGTCCACGTTGCGCTTTGGGGCGTTTCCTGTCGCGGGCGCTAGGCCTACCCACACAAGTGAGGTATCATTTTTATCGGGAGACGTGGGGGAACGCTTTGTGGAAGGAAATTTGTGGCTCCTCTCCGATTCCAGAACTTTCTGCCACAGAAATGTGAGGAACATGTGTTTTTTTAGCCAAATTTTGAGGTTTGCAAAGGATTCTGGGTAACAGAACCTGGTCCGAGCCACACAAGTCACCCCATCTTGGATTCCCCTAGGTCTCTAGTTTTCAGAAATGCACAGGTTTGGTAGGTTTCCCTAGGTGGCAGCTGAGCTACAGGCCAAAATCTACAGGTAGGCACTTTGCAAAAAACACCTCTGTTTTCCTTCAAAAATTTGGCTGTGTCCACGTTGCGCTTTGGGGCGATTCCTGTCGCGGGCGCTAGGCCTACCCACACAAGTGAGGTATCATTTTTATCGGGAGACGTGGGGGAACGCTGGGTGGAAGGAAATTTGTGGCTCCTCTCCGATTCCAGAACTTTCTGCCACAGAAATGTGAGGAACATGTGTTTATTTAGCCAAATTTTGAGGTTTGCAAAGGATTCTGGGTAACAGAACCTGGTCCGAGCCACACAAGTCACCCCATCTTGGATTCCCCTAGGTCTCTAGTTTTCAGAAAGGCACAGGTTTGGTAGGTTTCCCTAGGTGGCGGCTGAGCTACAGGCCAAAATCTACAGGTAGGCACTTTGCAAAAAACACCTCTGTTTTCCTTCAAAAATTTGGCTGTGTCCACGTTGCGCTTTGGGGTGTTTCCTGTCGCGGGCGCTAGGCCTACCCACACAAGTGAGGTATCATTTTTATCGGGAGATGTGGGGGAACGCTGGGTGGAAGGAAATTTGTGGCTCCTCTCAGATTCCAGAACTTTCTGCCACAGAAATGTGAGGAACATGTGTTTTTTTAGCCAAATTTTGAGGTTTGCAATGGATTCTGGGTAACAGAACCTGGTCCGAGCCACACTAGTCACCCCATCTTGGATTCCCCTAGGTCTCTATTTTTCAGAAATGCACAGGTTTGGTAGGTTTCCCTAGGTGGCGGCTGAGCTACAGGCCAAAATCTACAGGTAGGCACTTTGCAAAAAAAACTCTGTTTTCCTTCAAAAATTTGGCTGTGTCCACGTTGCGCTTTGGGGCGTTTCCTGTCGCGGGCGCTAGGCCTACCCACACAAGTGAGGTATCATTTTTATCAGGAGACGTGGGGGAACACTGGGTGGAAGGAAATTTGTGGCTCCTCTCCGATTCCAGAACTTTCTGCCACAGAAATGTGAGGAACATGTGTTTTTTTAGCCAAATTTTGAGGTTTGCAAAGGATTCTGGGTAACAGAACCTGGTCCGAGCCACACAAGTCACCCCATCTTGGATTCCCCTAGGTCTCTAGTTTTCAGAAATGCACAGGTTTGGTAGGTTTCCCTAGGTGGCGGCTGAGCTACAGGCCAAAATCTACAGGTAGGCACTTTGCAAAAAACACCTCTGTTTTCCTTCAAACATTTGGCTGTGTCCACGTTGCGCTTTGGGGCGTTTCCTGTCGCGGGCGCTAGGCCTACCCACACAAGTGAGGTATCATTTTTATCGGGAGACGTGGGGGAACGCTGGGTGGAAGGAAATTTGTGGCTCCTCTCCGATTCCAGAACTTTCTGCCACAGAAATGTGAGGAACATGTGTTTTTTTAGCCAAATTTTGAGGTTTGCAAAGGATTCTGGGTAACAGAACCTGGTCCGAGCCACACAAGTCACCCCATCTTGGATTCCCCTAGGTCTCTAGTTTTCAGAAATGCACAGGTTTGGTAGGTTTCCCTAGGTGGCAGCTGAGCTACAGGCCAAAATCTACAGGTAGGCACTTTGCAAAAAACACCTCTGTTTTCCTTCAAAAATTTGGCTGTGTCCACGTTGCGCTTTGGGGCGATTCCTGTCGCGGGCGCTAGGCCTACCCACACAAGTGAGGTATCATTTTTATCGGGAGACATGGGGGAACGCTGGGTGGAAGGAAATTTGTGGCTCCGCTCAGATTCCAGAACTTTCTGCCACAGAACTGTGAGGAACATGTGTTTTTTTAGCCAAATTTTGAGGTTTGCAAAGGATTCTGGGTAACAGAACCTGGTCCGAGCCACACAAGTCACCCCATCTTGGATTCCCCTAGGTCTCTAGTTTTCAGAAAGGCACAGGTTTGGTAGGTTTCCCTGGGTGGCGGCTGAGCTACAGGCCAAAATCTACAGGTAGGCACTTTGCAAAAAACACCTCTGTTTTCCTTCAAAAATTTGGCTGTGTCCACGTTGCGCTTTGGGGCGTTTCCTCTCGCGGGCGCTAGGCCTACCCACACAAGTGAGGTATCATTTTTATCGGGAGATGTGGGGGAACGCTGGGTGGAAGGAAATTCGTGGCTCCTCTCAGATTCCAGAACTTTCTGCCACAGAAATGTGAGGAACATGTGTTTTTTTAGCCAAATTTGGAGGTTTGCAATGGATTCTGGGTAACAGAACCTGGTCCGAGCCACACAAGTCACCCCATCTTGGATTCCCCTAGGTCTCTAGTTTTCAGAAATGCACAGGTTTGGTAGGTTTCCCTAGGTGGCGGCTGAGCTACAGGCCAAAATCTACAGGTAGGCACTTTGCAAAAAAAACTCTGTTTTCCTTCAAAAATTTGGCTGTGTCCACGTTGCGCTTTGGGGCGTTTCCTGTCGCGGGCGCTAGGCCTACCCACACAAGTGAGGTATCATTTTTATCGGGAGACGTGGGGGAACGCTGGGTGGAAGGAAATTTGTGGCTCCACTCAGATTCCAGAACTTTCTGCCACAGAAATGTGAGGAACATGTGTTTTTTTAGCCAAATTTTGAGGTTTGCAAAGGATTCTGGGTAACAGAACCTGGTCCGAGCCACACAAGTCACCCCATCTTGGATTCCCCTAGGTCTCTAGTTTTCAGAAATGCACAGGTTTGGTAGGTTTCCCTAGGTGGCAGCTGAGCTACAGGCCAAAATCTACAGGTAGGCACTTTGCAAAAAACACCTCTGTTTTCCTTCAAAAATTTGGCTGAGTCCACGTTGCGCTTTGGGGCGATTCCTGTCGCGGGCGCTAGGCCTACCCACACAAGTGAGGTATCATTTTTATCGGGAGACATGGGGGAACGCTGGGTGGAAGAAAATTTGTGGCTCCTCTCAGATTCCAGAACTTTCTGCCACAGAAATGTGAGGAACATGTGTTTTTTTAGCCAAATTTTGAGGTTTGCAATGGATTCTGGGTAACAGAACCTGGTCCGAGCCACACTAGTCACCCCATCTTGGATTCCCCTAGGTCTCTATTTTTCAGAAATGCACAGGTTTGGTAGGTTTCCCTAGGTGGCGGCTGAGCTACAGGCCAAAATCTACAGGTAGGCACTTTGCAAAAAAAACTCTGTTTTCCTTCAAAAATTTGGCTGTGTCCACGTTGCGCTTTGGGGCGTTTCCTGTCGCGGGCGCTAGGCCTACCCACACAAGTGAGGTATCATTTTTATCAGGAGACGTGGGGGAACACTGGGTGGAAGGAAATTTGTGGCTCCTCTCCGATTCCAGAACTTTCTGCCACAGAAATTTGAGGAACATGTGTTTTTTTAGCCAAATTTTGAGGTTTGCAAAGGATTCTGGGTAACAGAACCTGGTCCGAGCCACACAAGTCACCCCATCTTGGATTCCCCTAGGTCTCTAGTTTTCAGAAAGGCACAGGTTTGGTAGGTTTCCCTAGGTGGCGGCTGAGCTACAGGCCAAAATCTACAGGTAGGCACTTTGCAAAAAACACCTCTGTTTTCCTTCAAAAATTTGGCTGTGTCCACGTTGCGCTTTGGGGCGTTTCCTGTCGCGGGCGCTAGGCCTACCCACACAAGTGAGGTATCATTTTTATCGGGAGACGTGGGGGAACGCTGGGTGGAAGGAAATTTGTGGCTCCTCTCAGATTCCAGAACTTTCTGCCACAGAAATGTGAGGAACATGTGTTTTTTTAGCCAAATTTTGAGGTTTGCAAAGGATTCTGGGTAACAGAACCTGGTCTGAGCCACACAAGTCACCCCATCTTGGATTCCCCTAGGTCTCTAGTTTTCAGAAATGCACAGGTTTGGTAGGTTTCCCTAGGTGGCGGCTGAGCTACAGGCCAAAATCTACAGGTAGGCACTTTGCAAAAAACACCTCTGTTTTCCTTCAAACATTTGGCTGTGTCCACGTTGCGCTTTGGGGCGTTTCCTGTCGTGGGCGCTAGGTCTACCCACACAAGTGAGGTATCATTTTTATCGGGAGACGTGGGGGAACGCTGGGTGGAAGGAAATTTGTGGCTCCTCTCCGATTCCAGAACTTTCTGCCACAGAAATGTGAGGAACATGTGTTTTTTTAGCCAAATTTTGAGGTTTGCAAAGGATTCTGGGTAACAGAACCTGGTCCGAGCCACACAAGTCACCCCATCTTGGATTCCCCTAGGTCTCTAGTTTTCAGAAATGCACAGGTTTGGTAGGTTTCCCTAGGTGGCAGCTGAGCTACAGGCCAAAATCTACAGGTAGGCACTTTGCAAAAAACACCTCTGTTTTCCTTCAAAAATTTGGCTGTGTCCACGTTGCGCTTTGGGGCGTTTCCTGTCGCGGGCGCTAGGCCTACCCACACAAGTGAGGTATCATTTTTATCGGGAGACGTGGGGGAACGCTGGGTGGAAGGAAATTTGTGGCTCCTCTCAGATTCCAGAACTTTCTGCCACAGAAATGTGAGGAACATGTGTTTTTTTAGCCAAATTTTGAGGTTTGCAAAGGATTCTGGGTAACAGAACCTGGTCTGAGCCACACAAGTCACCCCATCTTGGATTCCCCTAGGTCTCTAGTTTTCAGAAATGCACAGGTTTGGTAGGTTTCCCTAGGTGGCGGCTGAGCTACAGGCCAAAATCTACAGGTAGGCACTTTGCAAAAAACACCTCTGTTTTCCTTCAAACATTTGGCTGTGTCCACGTTGCGCTTTGGGGCGTTTCCTGTCGTGGGCGCTAGGCCTACCCACACAAGTGAGGTATCATTTTTATCGGGAGACGTGGGGGAACGCTGGGTGGAAGGAAATTTGTGGCTCCTCTCCGATTCCAGAACTTTCTGCCACAGAAATGTGAGGAACATGTGTTTTTTTAGCCAAATTTTGAGGTTTGCAAAGGATTCTGGGTAACAGAACCTGGTCCGAGCCACACAAGTCACCCCATCTTGGATTCCCCTAGCTCTAGTTTTCAGAAATGCACAGGTTTGGTAGGTTTCCCTAGGTGGCAGCTGAGCTACAGGCCAAAATCTACAGGTAGGCACTTTGCAAAAAACACCTCTGTTTTCCTTCAAAAATTTGGCTGTGTCCACGTTGCGCTTTGGGGCGATTCCTGTCGCGGGCGCTAGGCCTACCCACACAAGTGAGGTATCATTTTTATCGGGAGACATGGGGGAACGCTGGGTGGAAGGAAATTTGTGGCTCCGCTCAGATTCCAGAACTTTCTGCCACAGAAATGTGAGGAACATGTGTTTTTTTAGCCAAATTTTGAGGTTTGCAAAGGATTCTGGGTAACAGAACCTGGTCCGAGCAACACAAGTCACCCCATCTTGGATTCCCCTAGGTCTCTAGTTTTCAGAAAGGCACAGGTTTGGTAGGTTTCCCTGGGTGGCGGCTGAGCTACAGGCCAAAATCTACAGGTAGGCACTTTGCAAAAAAACTCTGTTTTCCTTCAAAAATTTGGCTGTGTCCACGTTGCGCTTTGGGGCGTTTCCTGTCGCGGGCGCTAGGCCTACCCACACAAGTGAGGTATCATTTTTATCGGGAGACGTGGGGGAACGCTGGGTGGAAGGAAGTTTGTGGCTCCTCTCAGATTCCAGAACTTTCTGCCACAGAAATTTGAGGAACATGTGTTTTTTTAGCCAAATTTTGAGGTTTGCAAAGGATTCTGGGTAACAGAACCTGGTCCGAGCCACACAAGTCACCCCATCTTGGATTCCCCTAGGTCTCTAGTTTTCAGAAATGCACAGGTTTGGTAGGTTTCCCTAGGTGGCGGCTGAGCTACAGGCCACAATCTACACATAGGCACTTTGCAAAAAACACCTCTGTTTTCCTTCAAAAATTTGGCTGTGTCCACGTTGCGCTTTGGGGCGATTCCTGTCGCGGGCGCTAGGCCTACCCACACAAGTGAGGTATCATTTTTATCGGGAGATGTGGGGGAACGCTGGGTGGAAGGAAATTTGTGGCTCCTCTCCGATTCCAGAACTTTCTGCCACAGAAATGTGAGGAACATGTGTTTTTTTAGCCAAATTTTGAGGTTTGCAAAGGATTCTGGGTAACAGAACCTGGTCCGAGCCACACAAGTCACCCCATCTTGGATTCCCCTAGGTCTCTAGTTTTCAGAAATGCACAGGTTTGGTAGATTTCCCTAGGTGGCGGCTGAGCTACAGGCCAAAATCTACAGGTAGGCACTTTGCAAAAAACACCTCTGTTTTCCGTCAAAAATTTGGCTGTGTCCACGTTGCGCTTTGGGGCGTTTCCTGTCGCGGGCGCTAGGCCTACCCACACAAGTGAGGTATCATTTTTATCGGGAGACGTGGGGGAACGCTGGGTGGAAGGAAATTTGTGGCTCCTCTCAGATTCCAGAACTTTCTGCCACAGAAATGTGAGGAACATGTGTTTTTTTAGCCAAATTTTGAGGTTTGCAAAGGATTCTGGGTAACAGAACCTGGTCTGAGCCACACAAGTCACCCCATCTTGGATTCCCCTAGGTCTCTAGTTTTCAGAAATGCACAGGTTTGGTAGGTTTCCCTAGGTGGCGGCTGAGCTACAGGCCAAAATCTACAGGTAGGCACTTTGCAAAAAACACCTCTGTTTTCCTTCAAACATTTGGCTGTGTCCACGTTGCGCTTTGGGGCGTTTCCTGTCGTGGGCGCTAGGCCTACCCACACAAGTGAGGTATCATTTTTATCGGGAGACGTGGGGGAACGCTGGGTGGAAGGAAATTTGTGGCTCCTCTCCGATTCCAGAACTTTCTGCCACAGAAATGTGAGGAACATGTGTTTTTTTAGCCAAATTTTGAGGTTTGCAAAGGATTCTGGGTAACAGAACCTGGTCCGAGCCACACAAGTCACCCCGTCTTGGATTCCCCTAGGTCTCTAGTTTTCAGAAATGCACAGGTTTGGTCGGTTTCCCTAGGTGGCAGCTGAGCTACAGGCCAAAATCTACAGGTAGGCACTTTGCAAAAAACACCTTTGTTTTCCTTCAAAAATTTGGCTGTGTCCACGTTGCGCTTTGGGGCGATTCCTGTCGCGGGCGCTAGGCCTACCCACACAAGTGAGGTATCATTTTTATCGGGAGACATGGGGGAACGCTGGGTGGAAGGAAATTTGTGGCTCCGCTCAGATTCCAGAACTTTCTGCCACAGAAATGTGAGGAACATGTGTTTTTTTAGCCAAATTTTGAGGTTTGCAAAGGATCCTGGGTAACAGAACCTGGTCCGAGCAACACAAGTCACCCCATCTTGGATTCCCCTAGGTCTCTAGTTTTCAGAAAGGCACAGGTTTGGTAGGTTTCCCTGGGTGGCGGCTGAGCTACAGGCCAAAATCTACAGGTAGGCACTTTGGAAAAAAACTCTGTTTTCCTTCAAAAATTTGGCTGTGTCCACGTTGCGCTTTGGGGCGTTTCCTGTCGCGGGCGCTAGGCCTACCCACACAAGTGAGGTATCATTTTTATCGGGAGACGTGGGGGAACGCTGGGTGGAAGGAAGTTTGTGGCTCCTCTCAGATTCCAGAACTTTCTGCCACAGAAATGTGAGGAACATGTGTTTTTTTAGCCAAATTTTGAGGTTTGCAAAGGATTCTGGGTAACAGAACCTGGTCCGAGCCACACAAGTCACCCCATCTTGGATTCCCCTAGGTCTCTAGTTTTCAGAAATGCACAGGTTTGGTAGGTTTCCCTAGGTGGCGGCTGAGCTACAGGCCACAATCTACACATAGGCACTTTGCAAAAAACACCTCTGTTTTCCTTCAAAAATTTGGCTGTGTCCACGTTGCGCTTTGGGGCGATTCCTGTCGCGGGCGCTAGGCCTACCCACACAAGTGAGGTATCATTTTTATCGGGAGACGTGGGGGAACGCTGGGTGGAAGGAAATTTGTGGCTCCTCTCCGATTCCAGAACTTTCTGCCACAGAAATGTGAGGAACATGTGTTTTTTTAGCCAAATTTTGAGGTTTGCAAAGGATTCTGGGTAACAGAACCTGGTCCGAGCCACACAAGTCACCCCATCTTGGATTCCCCTAGGTCTCTAGTTTTCAGAAATGCACAGGTTTGGTAGATTTCCCTAGGTGGCGGCTGAGCTACAGGCCAAAATCTACAGGTAGGCACTTTGCAAAAAAACTCTGTTTTCCTTCAAAAATTTGGCTGTGTCCACGTTGCGCTTTGGGGCGTTTCCTGTCGCGGGCGATAGGCCTACCCACACAAGTGAGGTATCATTTTTATCGGGAGACGTGGGGGAACGCTGGGTGGAAGGAAGTTTGTGGCTCCTCTCAGATTCCAGAACTTTCTGCCACAGAAATGTGAGGAACATGTGTTTTTTTAGCCAAATTTTGAGGTTTGCAAAGGATTCTGGGTAACAGAACCTGGTCCAAGCCACACAAGTCACCCCATCTTGGATTCCCCTAGGTCTCTAGTTTTCAGAAATGCACAGGTTTGGTAGGTTTCCCTAGGTGGCGGCTGAGCTACAGGCCACAATCTACACGTAGGCACTTTGCAAAAAACACCTCTGTTTTCCTTCAAATATTTGGCTGTGTCCACGTTGCGCTTTGGGGCGTTTCGTGTCGCGGGCGCTAGGCCTACCCACACAAGTGAGGTATCATTTTTATCGGGAGACATGGGGGAACGCTGGGTGGAAGGAAATTTGTGGCTCCTCTCAGATTACAGAACTTTCTGCCACAGAAATGTGAGGAACATGTGTTTTTTTAGCCAAATTGTGAGGTTTGCAAAGGATTCTGGGTAACAGAACCTGGTCCGAGCCACACAAGTCACCCCATCTTGGATTCCCCTAGGTCTCTAGTTTTCAGAAATGCAAAGGTTTGGTAGGTTTCCCTAGGTGGCGGCTGAGCTACAGGCCAAAATCTACAGGTAGGCACTTTGCAAAAAACACCTCTGTTTTCCTTCAAAAATTTGGCTGTGTCCACGTTGCGCTTTGGGGCGTTTCCTGTCGCGGGCGCTAGGCCTACCCACACAAGTGAGGTATCATTTTTATCGGGAGACGTGGGGGAACGCTGGGTGGAAGGAAATTTGTGGCTCCTCTCCGATTCCAGAACTTTCTGCCACAGAAATGTGAGGAACATGTGTTTTTTTAGCCAAATTTTGAGGTTTGCAAAGGATTCTGGGTAACAGAACCTGGTCCGAGCCACACAAGTCACCCCATCTTGGATTCCCCTAGGTCTCTAGTTTTCAGAAATGCACAGGTTTGGTAGGTTTCCCTAGGTGGCAGCTGAGCTACAGGCCAAAATCTACAGGTAGGCACTTTGCAAAAAACACCTCTGTTTTCCTTCAAAAATTTGGCTGTGTCCACGTTGCGCTTTGGGGCGATTCCTGTCGCGGGCGCTAGGCCTACCCACACAAGTGAGGTATCATTTTTATCGGGAGACATGGGGAAACGCTGGGTGGAAGGAAATTTGTGGCTCCGCTCAGATTCCAGAACTTTCTGCCACAGAAATGTGAGGAACATGTGTTTATTTAGCCAAATTTTGAGGTTTGCAAAGGATTCTGGGTAACAGAACCTGGTCCGAGCCACACAAGTCACCCCATCTTGGATTCCCCTAGGTCTCTAGTTTTCAGAAAGGCACAGGTTTGGTAGGTTTCCCTAGGTGGCGGCTGAGCTACAGGCCAAAATCTACAGGTAGGCACTTTGCAAAAAACACCTCTGTTTTCCTTCAAAAATTTGGCTGTGTCCACGTTGCGCTTTGGGGTGTTTCCTGTCGCGGGCGCTAGGCCTACCCACACAAGTGAGGTATCATTTTTATCGGGAGATGTGGGGGAACGCTGGGTGGAAGGAAATTTGTGGCTCCTCTCAGATTCCAGAACTTTCTGCCACAGAAATGTGAGGAACATGTGTTTTTTTAGCCAAATTTTGAGGTTTGCAATGGATTCTGGGTAACAGAACCTGGTCCGAGCCACACTAGTCACCCCATCTTGGATTCCCCTAGGTCTCTATTTTTCAGAAATGCACAGGTTTGGTAGGTTTCCCTAGGTGGCGGCTGAGCTACAGGCCAAAATCTACAGGTAGGCACTTTGCAAAAAAAACTCTGTTTTCCTTCAAAAATTTGGCTGTGTCCACGTTGCGCTTTGGGGCGTTTCCTGTCGCGGGCGCTAGGCCTACCCACACAAGTGAGGTATCATTTTTATCAGGAGACGTGGGGGAACACTGGGTGGAAGGAAATTTGTGGCTCCTCTCCGATTCCAGAACTTTCTGCCACAGAAATTTGAGGAACATGTGTTTTTTTAGCCAAATTTTGAGGTTTGCAAAGGATTCTGGGTAACAGAACCTGGTCCGAGCCACACAAGTCACCCCATCTTGGATTCCCCTAGGTCTCTAGTTTTCAGAAATGCACAGGTTTGGTAGGTTTCCCTAGGTGGCGGCTGAGCTACAGGCCAAAATCTACAGGTAGGCACTTTGCAAAAAACACCTCTGTTTTCCTTCAAACATTTGGCTGTGTCCACGTTGCGCTTTGGGGCGTTTCCTGTCGCGGGCGCTAGGCCTACCCACACAAGTGAGGTATCATTTTTATCGGGAGACGTGGGGGAACGCTGGGTGGAAGGAAATTTGTGGCTCCTCTCCGATTCCAGAACTTTCTGCCACAGAAATGTGAGGAACATGTGTTTTTTTAGCCAAATTTTGAGGTTTGCAAAGGATTCTGGGTAACAGAACCTGGTCCGAGCCACACAAGTCACCCCATCTTGGATTCCCCTAGGTCTCTAGTTTTCAGAAATGCACAGGTTTGGTAGGTTTCCCTAGGTGGCAGCTGAGCTACAGGCCAAAATCTACAGGTAGGCACTTTGCAAAAAACACCTCTGTTTTCCTTCAAAAATTTGGCTGTGTCCACGTTGCGCTTTGGGGCGTTTCCTGTCGCGGGCGCTAGGCCTACCCACACAAGTGAGGTATCATTTTTATCGGGAGACATGGGGGAACGCTGGGTGGAAGAAAATTTGTGGCTCCGCTCAGATTCCAGAACTTTCTGCCACAGAAATGTGAGGAACATGTGTTTTTTTAGCCAAATTTTGAGGTTTGCAAAGGATTCTGGGTAACAGAACCTGGTCCGAGCCACACAAGTCACCCCATCTTGGATTCCCCTAGGTCTCTAGTTTTCAGAAATGCAAAGGTTTGGTAGGTTTCCCTAGGTGGCGGCTGAGCTACAGGCCAAAATCTACAGGTAGGCACTTTGCAAAAAACACCTCTGTTTTCCTTCAAAAATTTGGCTGTGTCCACGTTGCGCTTTGGGGCGTTTCCTGTCGCGGGCGCTAGGCCTACCCACACAAGTGAGGTATCATTTTTATCGGGAGACGTGGGGGAACGCTTTGTGGAAGGAAATTTGTGGCTCCTCTCCGATTCCAGAACTTTCTGCCACAGAAATGTGAGGAACATGTGTTTTTTTAGCCAAATTTTGAGGTTTGCAAAGGATTCTGGGTAACAGAACCTGGTCCGAGCCACACAAGTCACCCCATCTTGGATTCCCCTAGGTCTCTAGTTTTCAGAAATGCACAGGTTTGGTAGGTTTCCCTAGGTGGCAGCTGAGCTACAGGCCAAAATCTACAGGTAGGCACTTTGCAAAAAACACCTCTGTTTTCCTTCAAAAATTTGGCTGTGTCCACGTTGCGCTTTGGGGCGATTCCTGTCGCGGGCGCTAGGCCTACCCACACAAGTGAGGTATCATTTTTATCGGGAGACGTGGGGGAACGCTGGGTGGAAGGAAATTTGTGGCTCCTCTCCGATTCCAGAACTTTCTGCCACAGAAATGTGAGGAACATGTGTTTATTTAGCCAAATTTTGAGGTTTGCAAAGGATTCTGGGTAACAGAACCTGGTCCGAGCCACACAAGTCACCCCATCTTGGATTCCCCTAGGTCTCTAGTTTTCAGAAAGGCACAGGTTTGGTAGGTTTCCCTAGGTGGCGGCTGAGCTACAGGCCAAAATCTACAGGTAGGCACTTTGCAAAAAACACCTCTGTTTTCCTTCAAAAATTTGGCTGTGTCCACGTTGCGCTTTGGGGTGTTTCCTGTCGCGGGCGCTAGGCCTACCCACACAAGTGAGGTATCATTTTTATCGGGAGATGTGGGGGAACGCTGGGTGGAAGGAAATTTGTGGCTCCTCTCAGATTCCAGAACTTTCTGCCACAGAAATGTGAGGAACATGTGTTTTTTTAGCCAAATTTTGAGGTTTGCAATGGATTCTGGGTAACAGAACCTGGTCCGAGCCACACTAGTCACCCCATCTTGGATTCCCCTAGGTCTCTATTTTTCAGAAATGCACAGGTTTGGTAGGTTTCCCTAGGTGGCGGCTGAGCTACAGGCCAAAATCTACAGGTAGGCACTTTGCAAAAAAAACTCTGTTTTCCTTCAAAAATTTGGCTGTGTCCACGTTGCGCTTTGGGGCGTTTCCTGTCGCGGGCGCTAGGCCTACCCACACAAGTGAGGTATCATTTTTATCAGGAGACGTGGGGGAACACTGGGTGGAAGGAAATTTGTAGCTCCTCTCCGATTCCAGAACTTTCTGCCACAGAAATGTGAGGAACATGTGTTTTTTTAGCCAAATTTTGAGGTTTGCAAAGGATTCTGGGTAACAGAACCTGGTCCGAGCCACACAAGTCACCCCATCTTGGATTCCCCTAGGTCTCTAGTTTTCAGAAATGCACAGGTTTGGTAGGTTTCCCTAGGTGGCGGCTGAGCTACAGGCCAAAATCTACAGGTAGGCACTTTGCAAAAAACACCTCTGTTTTCCTTCAAACATTTGGCTGTGTCCACGTTGCGCTTTGGGGCGTTTCCTGTCGCGGGCGCTAGGCCTACCCACACAAGTGAGGTATCATTTTTATCGGGAGATGTGGGGGAACGCTGGGTGGAAGGAAATTTGTGGCTCCTCTCCGATTCCAGAACTTTCTGCCACAGAAATGTGAGGAACATGTGTTTTTTTAGCCAAATTTTGAGGTTTGCAAAGGATTCTGGGTAACAGAACCTGGTCCGAGCCACACAAGTCACCCCATCTTGGATTCCCCTAGGTCTCTAGTTTTCAGAAATGCACAGGTTTGGTAGGTTTCCCTAGGTGGCAGCTGAGCTACAGGCCAAAATCTACAGGTAGGCACTTTGCAAAAAACACCTCTGTTTTCCTTCAAAAATTTGGCTGTGTCCACGTTGCGCTTTGGGGCGATTCCTGTCGCGGGCGCTAGGCCTACCCACACAAGTGAGGTATCATTTTTATCGGGAGACATGGGGGAACGCTGGGTGGAAGGAAATTTGTGGCTCCGCTCAGATTCCAGAACTTTCTGCCACAGAACTGTGAGGAACATGTGTTTTTTTAGCCAAATTTTGAGGTTTGCAAAGGATTCTGGGTAACAGAACCTGGTCCGAGCCACACAAGTCACCCCATCTTGGATTCCCCTAGGTCTCTAGTTTTCAGAAAGGCACAGGTTTGGTAGGTTTCCCTGGGTGGCGGCTGAGCTACAGGCCAAAATCTACAGGTAGGCACTTTGCAAAAAACACCTCTGTTTTCCTTCAAAAATTTGGCTGTGTCCACGTTGCGCTTTGGGGCGTTTCCTCTCGCGGGCGCTAGGCCTACCCACACAAGTGAGGTATCATTTTTATCGGGAGATGTGGGGGAACGCTGGGTGGAAGGAAATTCGTGGCTCCTCTCAGATTCCAGAACTTTCTGCCACAGAAATGTGAGGAACATGTGTTTTTTTAGCCAAATTTGGAGGTTTGCAATGGATTCTGGGTAACAGAACCTGGTCCGAGCCACACAAGTCACCCCATCTTGGATTCCCCTAGGTCTCTAGTTTTCAGAAATGCACAGGTTTGGTAGGTTTCCCTAGGTGGCGGCTGAGCTACAGGCCAAAATCTACAGGTAGGCACTTTGCAAAAAAAACTCTGTTTTCCTTCAAAAATTTGGCTGTGTCCACGTTGCGCTTTGGGGCGTTTCCTGTCGCGGGCGCTAGGCCTACCCACACAAGTGAGGTATCATTTTTATCGGGAGACGTGGGGGAACGCTGGGTGGAAGGAAATTTGTGGCTCCACTCAGATTCCAGAACTTTCTGCCACAGAAATGTGAGGAACATGTGTTTTTTTAGCCAAATTTTGAGGTTTGCAAAGGATTCTGGGTAACAGAACCTGGTCCGAGCCACACAAGTCACCCCATCTTGGATTCCCCTAGGTCTCTAGTTTTCAGAAATGCACAGGTTTGGTAGGTTTCCCTAGGTGGCAGCTGAGCTACAGGCCAAAATCTACAGGTAGGCACTTTGCAAAAAACACCTCTGTTTTCCTTCAAAAATTTGGCTGTGTCCACGTTGCGCTTTGGGGCGATTCCTGTCGCGGGCGCTAGGCCTACCCACACAAGTGAGGTATCATTTTTATCGGGAGACATGGGGGAACGCTGGGTGGAAGAAAATTTGTGGCTCCTCTCAGATTCCAGAACTTTCTGCCACAGAAATGTGAGGAACATGTGTTTTTTTAGCCAAATTTTGAGGTTTGCAAAGGATTCTGGGTAACAGAACCTGGTCCGAGCCACACAAGTCACCCCATCTTGGATTCCCCTAGGTCTCTAGTTTTCAGAAAGGCACAGGTTTGGTAGGTTTCCCTAGGTGGCGGCTGAGCTACAGGCCAAAATCTACAGGTAGGCACTTTGCAAAAAACACCTCTGTTTTCCTTCAAAAATTTGGCTGTGTCCACGTTGCGCTTTGGGGCGTTTCCTGTCGCGGGCGCTAGGCCTACCCACACAAGTGAGGTATCATTTTTATCAGGAGACGTGGGGGAACGCTGGGTGGAAGGAAATTTGTGGCTCCTCTCAGATTCCAGAACTTTCTGCCACAGAAATGTGAGGAACATGTGTTTTTTTAGCCAAATTTTGAGGTTTGCAAAGGATTCTGGGTAACAGAACCTGGTCTGAGCCACACAAGTCACCCCATCTTGGATTCCCCTAGGTCTCTAGTTTTCAGAAATGCACAGGTTTGGTAGGTTTCCCTAAGTGGCGGCTGAGCTACAGGCCAAAATCTACAGGTAGGCACTTTGCAAAAAACACCTCTGTTTTCCTTCAAACATTTGGCTGTGTCCACGTTGCGCTTTGGGGCGTTTCCTGTCGTGGGCGCTAGGCCTACCCACACAAGTGAGGTATCATTTTTATCGGGAGACGTGGGGGAACGCTGGGTGGAAGGAAATTTGTGGCTCCTCTCCGATTCCAGAACTTTCTGCCACAGAAATGTGAGGAACATGTGTTTTTTTAGCCAAATTTTGAGGTTTGCAAAGGATTCTGGGTAACAGAACCTGGTCCGAGCCACACAAGTCACCCCATCTTGGATTCCCCTAGGTCTCTAGTTTTCAGAAATGCACAGGTTTGGTAGGTTTCCCTAGGTGGCAGCTGAGCTACAGGCCAAAATCTACAGGTAGGCACTTTGCAAAAAACACCTCTGTTTTCCTTCAAAAATTTGGCTGTGTCCACGTTGCGCTTTGGGGCGATTCCTGTCGCGGGCGCTAGGCCTACCCACACAAGTGAGGTATCATTTTTATCGGGAGACATGGGGGAACGCTGGGTGGAAGGAAATTTGTGGCTCCGCTCAGATTCCAGAACTTTCTGCCACAGAAATGTGAGGAACATGTGTTTTTTTAGCCAAATTTTGAGGTTTGCAAAGGATTCTGGGTAACAGAACCTGGTCCGAGCAACACAAGTCACCCCATCTTGGATTCCCCTAGGTCTCTAGTTTTCAGAAAGGCACAGGTTTGGTAGGTTTCCCTGGGTGGCGGCTGAGCTACAGGCCAAAATCTACAGGTAGGCACTTTGCAAAAAACACCTCTGTTTTCCTTCAAAAATTTGGCTGTGTCCACGTTGCGCTTTGGGGCGTTTCCTCTCGCGGGCGCTAGGCCTACCCACACAAGTGAGGTATCATTTTTATCGGGAGACGTGGGGGAACGCTGGGTGGAAGGAAATTTGTGGCTCCACTCAGATTCCAGAACTTTCTGCCACAGAAATGTGAGGAACATGTGTTTTTTTAGCCAAATTTTGAGGTTTGCAAAGGATTCTGGGTAACAGAACCTGGTCCGAGCCACACAAGTCACCCCATCTTGGATTCCCCTAGGTCTCTAGTTTTCAGAAATGCACAGGTTTGGTAGGTTTCCCTAGGTGGCAGCTGAGCTACAGGCCAAAATCTACAGGTAGGCACTTTGCAAAAAACACCTCTGTTTTCCTTCAAAAATTTGGCTGTGTCCACGTTGCGCTTTGGGGCGATTCCTGTCGCGGGCGCTAGGCCTACCCACACAAGTGAGGTATCATTTTTATCGGGAGACATGGGGGAACGCTGGGTGGAAGAAAATTTGTGGCTCCGCTCAGATTCCAGAACTTTCTGCCACAGAAATGTGAGGAACATGTGTTTTTTTAGCCAAATTTTGAGGTTTGCAAAGGATTCTGGGTAACAGAACCTGGTCCGAGCCACACAAGTCACCCCATCTTGGATTCCCCTAGGTCTCTAGTTTTCAGAAAGGCACAGGTTTGGTAGGTTTCCCTAGGTGGCGGCTGAGCTACAGGCCAAAATCTACAGGTAGGCACTTTGCAAAAAACACCTCTGTTTTCCTTCAAAAATTTGGCTGTGTCCACGTTGCGCTTTGGGGCGTTTCCTGTCGCGGGCGCTAGGCCTACCCACACAAGTGAGGTATCATTTTTATCGGGAGACGTGGGGGAACGCTGGGTGGAAGGAAATTTGTGGCTCCTCTCAGATTCCAGAACTTTCTGCCACAGAAATGTGAGGAACATGTGTTTTTTTAGCCAAATTTTGAGGTTTGCAAAGGATTCTGGGTAACAGAACCTGGTCTGAGCCACACAAGTCACCCCATCTTGGATTCCCCTAGGTCTCTAGTTTTCAGAAATGCACAGGTTTGGTAGGTTTCCCTAGGTGGCGGCTGAGCTACAGGCCAAAATCTACAGGTAGGCACTTTGCAAAAAACACCTCTGTTTTCCTTCAAACATTTGGCTGTGTCCACGTTGCGCTTTGGGGCGTTTCCTGTCGCGGGCGCTAGGCCTACCCACACAAGTGAGGTATCATTTTTATCGGGAGGCGTGGGGGAACGCTGGGTGGAAGGAAATTTGTGGCTCCTCTCCGATTCCAGAACTTTCTGCCACAGAAATGTGAGGAACATGTGTTTTTTTTTGCCAAATTTTGAGGTTTGCAAAGGATTCTGGGTAACAGAACCTGGTCCGAGCCACACAAGTCACCCCATCTTGGATTCCCCTAGGTCTCTAGTTTTCAGAAATGCACAGGTTTGGTAGGTTTCCCTAGGTGGCAGCTGAGCTACAGGCCAAAATCTACAGGTAGGCACTTTGCAAAAAACACCTCTGTTTTCCTTCAAAAATTTGGCTGTGTCCACGTTGCGCTTTGGGGCGATTCCTGTCGCGGGCGCTAGGCCTACCCACACAAGTGAGGTATCATTTTTATCGGGAGACATGGGGGAACGCTGGGTGGAAGGAAATTTGTGGCTCCGCTCAGATTCCAGAACTTTCTGCCACAGAAATGTGAGGAACATGTGTTTTTTTAGCCAAATTTTGAGGTTTGCAAAGGATTCTGGGTAACAGAACCTGGTCCGAGCAACACAAGTCACCCCATCTTGGATTCCCCTAGGTCTCTAGTTTTCAGAAAGGCACAGGTTTGGTAGGTTTCGAGGGATGGCGGCTGAGCTACAGGCCAAAATCTACAGGTAGGCACTTTGCAAAAAACACCTCTGTTTTCCTTCAAAAATTTGGCTGTGTCCACGTTGCGCTTTGGGGCGTTTCCTCTCGCGGGCGCTAGGCCTACCCACACAAGTGAGGTATCATTTTTATCGGGAGATGTGGGGGAACGCTGGGTGGAAGGAAATTCGTGGCTCCTCTCAGATTCCAGAACTTTCTGCCACAGAAATGTGAGGAACATGTGTTTTTTTAGCCAAATTTGGAGGTTTGCAATGGATTCTGGGTAACAGAACCTGGTCCGAGCCACACAAGTCACCCCATCTTGGATTCCCCTAGGTCTCTAGTTTTCAGAAATGCACAGGTTTGGTAGGTTTCCCTAGGTGGCGGCTGAGCTACAGGCCAAAATCTACAGGTAGGCACTTTGCAAAAAAAACTCTGTTTTCCTTCAAAAATTTGGCTGTGTCCATGTTGCGCTTTGGGGCGTTTCCTGTCGCGGGCGCTAGGCCTACCCACACAAGTGAGGTATCATTTTTATCGGGAGACGTGGGGGAACGCTGGGTGGAAGGAAATTTGTGGCTCCACTCAGATTCCAGAACTTTCTGCCACAGAAATGTGAGGAACATGTGTTTTTTTAGCCAAATTTTGAGGTTT
Organism: Pleurodeles waltl; assembly: GCF_031143425.1. Classification (NCBI taxonomy): domain Eukaryota; kingdom Metazoa; phylum Chordata; class Amphibia; order Caudata; family Salamandridae; genus Pleurodeles; species Pleurodeles waltl. The sequence continues at coordinate 639,396,573 of NC_090445.1, forward strand.
GCAAAGGATTCTGGGTAACAGAACCTGGTCCGAGCCACACAAGTCACCCCATCTTGGATTCCCCTAGGTCTCTAGTTTTCAGAAATGCACAGGTTTGGTAGGTTTCCCTAGGTGGCAGCTGAGCTACAGGCCAAAATCTACAGGTAGGCACTTTGCAAAAAACACCTCTGTTTTCCTTCAAAAATTTGGCTGTGTCCACGTTGCGCTTTGGGGCGATTCCTGTCGCGGGCGCTAGGCCTACCCACACAAGTGAGGTATCATTTTTATCGGGAGACATGGGGGAACGCTGGGTGGAAGAAAATGTGTGGCTCCGCTCAGATTCCAGAACTTTCTGCCACAGAAATGTGAGGAACATGTGTTTTTTTAGCCAAATTTTGAGGTTTGCAAAGGATTCTGGGTAACAGAACCTGGTCCGAGCCACACAAGTCACCCCATCTTGGATTCCCCTAGGTCTCTAGTTTTCAGAAAGGCACAGGTTTGGTAGGTTTCCCTAGGTGGCGGCTGACCTACAGGCCAAAATCTACAGGTAGGCACTTTGCAAAAAACACCTCTGTTTTCCTTCAAAAATTTGGCTGTGTCCACGTTGCGCTTTGGGGTGTTTCCTGTCGCGGGCGCTAGGCCTACCCACACAAGTGAGGTATCATTTTTATCGGGAGATGTGGGGGAACGCTGGGTGGAAGGAAATTTGTGGCTCCTCTCAGATTCCAGAACTTTCTGCCACAGAAATGTGAGGAAGATGTGTTTTTTTAGCCAAATTTTGAGGTTTGCAATGGATTCTGGGTAACAGAACCTGGTCCAAGCCACACTAGTCACCCCATCTTGGATTCCCCTAGGTCTCTATTTTTCAGAAATGCACAGGTTTGGTAGGTTTCCCTAGGTGGCGGCTGAGCTACAGGCCAAAATCTACAGGTAGGCACTTTGCAAAAAAAACTCTGTTTTCCTTCAAAAATTTGGCTGTGTCCACGTTGCGCTTTGGGGCGTTTCCTGTCGCGGGCGCTAGGCCTACCCACACAAGTGAGGTATCATTTTTATCAGGAGACGTGGGGGAACACTGGGTGGAAGGAAATTTGTGGCTCCACTCAGATTCCAGAACTTTCTGCCACGGAAATCTGAGGAACATGTGTTTTTTTAGCCAAATTTTGAGGTTTGCAAAGGATTCTGGGTAACAGAACCTGGTCCGAGCCACACAAGTCACCCCATCTTGGATTCCCCTAGGTCTCTAGTTTTCAGAAATGCACAGGTTTGGTAGGTTTCCCTAGGTGGCGGCTGAGCTACAGGCCAAAATCTACAGGTAGGCACTTTGCAAAAAACACCTCTGTTTTCCTTCAAACATTTGGCTGTGTCCACGTTGCGCTTTGGGGCGTTTCCTGTCGCGGGCGCTAGGCCTACCCACACAAGTGAGGTATCATTTTTATCGGGAGACGTGGGGGAACGCTGGGTGGAAGGAAATTTGTGGCTCCTCTCCGATTCCAGAACTTTCTGCCACAGAAATGTGAGGAACATGTGTTTTTTTAGCCAAATTTTGAGGTTTGCAAAGGATTCTGGGTAACAGAACCTGGTCCGAGCCACACAAGTCACCCCATCTTGGATTCCCCTAGGTCTCTAGTTTTCAGAAATGCACAGGTTTGGTAGGTTTCCCTAGGTGGCAGCTGAGCTACAGGCCAAAATCTACAGGTAGGCACTTTGCAAAAAACACCTCTGTTTTCCTTCAAAAATTTGGCTGTGTCCACGTTGCGCTTTGGGGCGATTCCTGTCGCGGGCGCTAGGCCTACCCACACAAGTGAGGTATCATTTTTATCGGGAGACATGGGGGAACGCTGGGTGGAAGGAAATTTGTGGCTCCGCTCAGATTCCAGAACTTTCTGCCACAGAACTGTGAGGAACATGTGTTTTTTTAGCCAAATTTTGAGGTTTGCAAAGGATTCTGGGTAACAGAACCTGGTCCGAGCCACACAAGTCACCCCATCTTGGATTCCCCTAGGTCTCTAGTTTTCAGAAAGGCACAGGTTTGGTAGGTTTCCCTGGGTGGCGGCTGAGCTACAGGCCAAAATCTACAGGTAGGCACTTTGCAAAAAACACCTCTGTTTTCCTTCAAAAATTTGGCTGTGTCCACGTTGCGCTTTGGGGCGTTTCCTCTCGCGGGCGCTAGGCCTACCCACACAAGTGAGGTATCATTTTTATCGGGAGATGTGGGAGAACGCTGGGTGGAAGGAAATTCGTGGCTCCTCTCAGATTCCAGAACTTTCTGCCACAGAAATGTGAGGAACATGTGTTTTTTTAGCCAAATTTGGAGGTTTGCAATGGATTCTGGGTAACAGAACCTGGTCCGAGCCACACAAGTCACCCCATCTTGGATTCCCCTAGGTCTCTAGTTTTCAGAAATGCACAGGTTTGGTAGGTTTCCCTAGGTGGCGGCTGAGCTACAGGCCAAAATCTACAGGTAGGCACTTTGCAAAAAAAACTCTGTTTTCCTTCAAAAATTTGGCTGTGTCCACGTTGCGCTTTGGGGCGTTTCCTGTCGCGGGCGCTAGGCCTACCCACACAAGTGAGGTATCATTTTTATCGGGAGACGTGGGGGAACGCTGGGTGGAAGGAAATTTGTGGCTCCACTCAGATTCCAGAACTTTCTGCCACAGAAATGTGAGGAACATGTGTTTTTTTAGCCAAATTTTGAGGTTTGCAAAGGATTCTGGGTAACAGAACCTGGTCCGAGCCACACAAGTCACCCCATCTTGGATTCCCCTAGGTCTCTAGTTTTCAGAAATGCACAGGTTTGGTAGGTTTCCCTAGGTGGCAGCTGAGCTACAGGCCAAAATCTACAGGTAGGCACTTTGCAAAAAACACCTCTGTTTTCCTTCAAAAATTTGGCTGTGTCCACGTTGCGCTTTGGGGGGATTCCTGTCGCGGGCGCTAGGCCTACCCACACAAGTGAGGTATCATTTTTATCGGGAGACATGGGGGAACGCTGGGTGGAAGAAAATTTGTGGCTCCGCTCAGATTCCAGAGCTTTCTGCCACAGAAATGTGAGGAACATGTGTTTTTTTAGCCAAATTTTGAGGTTTGCAAAGGATTCTGGGTAACAGAACCTGGTCCGAGCCACACAAGTCACCCCATCTTGGATTCCCCTAGGTCTCTAGTTTTCAGAAAGGCACAGGTTTGGTAGGTTTCCCTAGGTGGCGGCTGAGCTACAGGCCAAAATCTACAGGTAGGCACTTTGCAAAAAACACCTCTGTTTTCCTTCAAAAATTTGGCTGTGTCCACGTTGCGCTTTGGGGCGTTTCCTGTCGCGGGCGCTAGGCCTACCCACACAAGTGAGGTATCATTTTTATCGGGAGACGTGGGGGAACGCTGGGTGGAAGGAAATTTGTGGCTCCTCTCAGATTCCAGAACTTTCTGCCACAGAAATGTGAGGAACATGTGTTTTTTTAGCCAAATTTTGAGGTTTGCAAAGGATTCTGGGTAACAGAACCTGGTCCGAGCCACACAAGTCACCCCATCTTGGATTCCCCTAGGTCTCTAGTTTTCAGAAATGCACAGGTTTGGTAGGTTTCCCTAGGTGGCAGCTGAGCTACAGGCCAAAATCTACAGGTAGGCACTTTGCAAAAAACACCTCTGTTTTCCTTCAAAAATTTGGCTGTGTCCACGTTGCGCTTTGGGGCGATTCCTGTCGCGGGCGCTAGGCCTACCCACACAAGTGAGGTATCATTTTTATCGGGAGACATGGGGGAACGCTGGGTGGAAGGAAATTTGTGGCTCCGCTCAGATTCCAGAACTTTCTGCCACAGAACTGTGAGGAACATGTGTTTTTTTAGCCAAATTTTGAGGTTTGCAAAGGATTCTGGGTAACAGAACCTGGTCCGAGCCACACAAGTCACCCCATCTTGGATTCCCCTAGGTCTCTAGTTTTCAGAAAGGCACAGGTTTGGTAGGTTTCCCTGGGTGCCGGCTGAGCTACAGGCCAAAATCTACAGGTAGGCACTTTGCAAAAAACACCTCTGTTTTCCTTCAAAAATTTGGCTGTGTCCACGTTGCGCTTTGGGGCGTTTCCTCTCGCGGGCGCTAGGCCTACCCACACAAGTGAGGTATCATTTTTATCGGGAGATGTGGGAGAACGCTGGGTGGAAGGAAATTCGTGGCTCCTCTCAGATTCCAGAACTTTCTGCCACAGAAATGTGAGGAACATGTGTTTTTTTAGCCAAATTTGGAGGTTTGCAATGGATTCTGGGTAACAGAACCTGGTCCGAGCCACACAAGTCACCCCATCTTGGATTCCCCTAGGTCTCTAGTTTTCAGAAATGCACAGGTTTGGTAGGTTTCCCTAGGTGGCGGCTGAGCTACAGGCCAAAATCTACAGGTAGGCACTTTGCAAAAAAAACTCTGTTTTCCTTCAAAAATTTGGCTGTGTCCACGTTGCGCTTTGGGGCGTTTCCTGTCGCGGGCGCTAGGCCTACCCACACAAGTGAGGTATCATTTTTATCGGGAGACGTGGGGGAACGCTGGGTGGAAGGAAATTTGTGGCTCCACTCAGATTCCAGAACTTTCTGCCACAGAAATGTGAGGAACATGTGTTTTTTTAGCCAAATTTTGAGGTTTGCAAAGGATTCTGGGTAACAGAACCTGGTCCGAGCCACACAAGTCACCCCATCTTGGATTCCCCTAGGTCTCTAGTTTTCAGAAATGCACAGGTTTGGTAGGTTTCCCTAGGTGGCAGCTGAGCTACAGGCCAAAATCTACAGGTAGGCACTTTGCAAAAAACACCTCTGTTTTCCTTCAAAAATTTGGCTGTGTCCACGTTGCGCTTTGGGGGGATTCCTGTCGCGGGCGCTAGGCCTACCCACACAAGTGAGGTATCATTTTTATCGGGAGACATGGGGGAACGCTGGGTGGAAGAAAATTTGTGGCTCCGCTCAGATTCCAGAACTTTCTGCCACAGAAATGTGAGGAACATGTGTTTTTTTAGCCAAATTTTGAGGTTTGCAAAGGATTCTGGGTAACAGAACCTGGTCCGAGCCACACAAGTCACCCCATCTTGGATTCCCCTAGGTCTCTAGTTTTCAGAAAGGCACAGGTTTGGTAGGTTTCCCTAGGTGGCGGCTGAGCTACAGGCCAAAATCTACAGGTAGGCACTTTGCAAAAAACACCTCTGTTTTCCTTCAAAAATTTGGCTGTGTCCACGTTGCGCTTTGGGGCGTTTCCTGTCGCGGGCGCTAGGCCTACCCACACAAGTGAGGTATCATTTTTATCGGGAGACGTGGGGGAACGCTGGGTGGAAGGAAATTTGTGGCTCCTCTCAGATTCCAGAACTTTCTGCCACAGAAATGTGAGGAACATGTGTTTTTTTAGCCAAATTTTGAGGTTTGCAAAGGATTCTGGGTAACAGAACCTGGTCTGAGCCACACAAGTCACCCCATCTTGGATTCCCCTAGGTCTCTAGTTTTCAGAAATGCACAGGTTTGGTAGGTTTCCCTAGGTGGCGGCTGAGCTACAGGCCAAAATCTACAGGTAGGCACTTTGCAAAAAACACCTCTGTTTTCCTTCAAACATTTGGCTGTGTCCACGTTGCGTTTTGGGGCGTTTCCTGTCGTGGGCGCTAGGCCTACCCACACAAGTGAGGTATCATTTTTATCGGGAGACGTGGGGGAACGCTGGGTGGAAGGAAATTTGTGGCTCCTCTCTGATTCCAGAACTTTCTGCCACAGAAATGTGAGGAACATGTGTTTTTTTAGCCAAATTTTGAGGTTTGCAAAGGATTCTGGGTAACAGAACCTGGTCCGAGCCACACAAGTCACCCCATCTTGGATTCCCCTAGGTCTCTAGTTTTCAGAAATGCACAGGTTTGGTAGGTTTCCCTAGGTGGCAGCTGAGCTACAGGCCAAAATCTACAGGTAGGCACTTTGCAAAAAACACCTCTGTTTTCCTTCAAAAATTTGGCTGTGTCCACGTTGCGCTTTGGGGCGATTCCTGTCGCGGGCGCTAGGCCTACCCACACAAGTGAGGTATCATTTTTATCGGGAGACATGGGGGAACGCTGGGTGGAAGGAAATTTGTGGCTCCGCTCAGATTCCAGAACTTTCTGCCACAGAAATGTGAGGAACATGTGTTTTTTTAGCCAAATTTTGAGGTTTGCAAAGGATTCTGGGTAACAGAACCTGGTCCGAGCAACACAAGTCACCCCATCTTGGATTCCCCTGGGTCTCTAGTTTTCAGAAAGGCACAGGTTTGGTAGGTTTCCCTGGGTGGCGGCTGAGCTACAGGCCAAAATCTACAGGTAGGCACTTTGCAAAAAACACCTCTGTTTTCCTTCAAAAATTTGGCTGTGTCCACGTTGCGCTTTGGGGCGTTTCCTCTCGCGGGCGCTAGGCCTACCCACACAGGTGAGGTATCATTTTTATCGGGAGACGTGGGGGAACGCTGGGTGGAAGGAAATTTGTGGCTCCACTCAGATTCCAGAACTTTCTGCCACAGAAATGTGAGGAACATGTGTTTTTTTAGCCAAATTTTGAGGTTTGCAAAGGATTCTGGGTAACAGAACCTGGTCCGAGCCACACAAGTCACCCCATCTTGGATTCCCCTAGGTCTCTAGTTTTCAGAAATGCACAGGTTTGGTAGGTTTCCCTAGGTGGCAGCTGAGCTACAGGCCAAAATCTACAGGTAGGCACTTTGCAAAAAACACCTCTGTTTTCCTTCAAAAATTTGGCTGTGTCCACGTTGCGCTTTGGGGCGATTCCTGTCGCGGGCGCTAGGCCTACCCACACAAGTGAGGTATCATTTTTATCGGGAGACATGGGGGAACGCTGGGTGGAAGAAAATTTGTGGCTCCGCTCAGATTCCAGAACTTTCTGCCACAGAAATGTGAGGAACATGTGTTTTTTTAGCCAAATTTTGAGGTTTGCAAAGGATTCTGGGTAACAGAACCTGGTCCGAGCCACACAAGTCACCCCATCTTGGATTCCCCTAGGTCTCTAGTTTTCAGAAAGGCACAGGTTTGGTAGGTTTCCCTAGGTGGCGGCTGAGCTACAGGCCAAAATCTACAGGTAGGCACTTTGCAAAAAACACCTCTGTTTTCCTTCAAAAATTTGGCTGTGTCCACGTTGCGCTTTGGGGCGTTTCCTGTCGCGGGCGCTAGGCCTACCCACACAAGTGAGGTATCATTTTTATCGGGAGACGTGGGGGAACGCTGGGTGGAAGGAAATTTGTGGCTCCTCTCAGATTTCAGAACTTTCTGCCACAGAAATGTGAGGAACATGTGTTTTTTTAGCCAAATTTTGAGGTTTGCAAAGGATTCTGGGTAACAGAACCTGGTCTGAGCCACACAAGTCACCCCATCTTGGATTCCCCTAGGTCTCTAGTTTTCAGAAATGCACAGGTTTGGTAGGTTTCCCTAGGTGGCGGCTGAGCTACAGGCCAAAATCTACAGGTAGGCACTTTGCAAAAAACACCTCTGTTTTCCTTCAAACATTTGGCTGTGTCCACGTTGCGCTTTGGGGCGTTTCCTGTCGCGGGCGCTAGGCCTACCCACACAAGTGAGGTATCATTTTTATCGGGAGGCGTGGGGGAACGCTGGGTGGAAGGAAATTTGTGGCTCCTCTCCGATTCCAGAACTTTCTGCCACAGAAATGTGAGGAACATGTGTTTTTTTAGCCAAATTTTGAGGTTTGCAAAGGATTCTGGGTAACAGAACCTGGTCCGAGCCACACAAGTCACCCCATCTTGGATTCCCCTAGGTCTCTAGTTTTCAGAAATGCACAGGTTTGGTAGGTTTCCCTAGGTGGCAGCTGAGCTACAGGCCAAAATCTACAGGTAGGCACTTTGCAAAAAACACCTCTGTTTTCCTTCAAAAATTTGGCTGTGTCCACGTTGCGCTTTGGGGCGATTCCTGTCGCGGGCGCTAGGCCTACCCACACAAGTGAGGTATCATTTTTATCGGGAGACATGGGGGAACGCTGGGTGGAAGGAAATTTGTGGCTCCGCTCAGATTCCAGAACTTTCTGCCACAGAACTGTGAGGAACATGTGTTTTTTTAGCCAAATTTTGAGGTTTGCAAAGGATTCTGGGTAACAGAACCTGGTCCGAGCCACACAAGTCACCCCATCTTGGATTCCCCTAGGTCTCTAGTTTTCAGAAAGGCACAGGTTTGGTAGGTTTCCCTGGGTGGCGGCTGAGCTACAGGCCAAAATCTACAGGTAGGCACTTTGCAAAAAACACCTCTGTTTTCCTTCAAAAATTTGGCTGTGTCCACGTTGCGCTTTGGGGCGTTTCCTCTCGCGGGCGCTAGGCCTACCCACACAAGTGAGGTATCATTTTTATCGGGAGATGTGGGAGAACGCTGGGTGGAAGGAAATTCGTGGCTCCTCTCAGATTCCAGAACTTTCTGCCACAGAAATGTGAGGAACATGTGTTTTTTTAGCCAAATTTGGAGGTTTGCAATGGATTCTGGGTAACAGAACCTGGTCCGAGCCACACAAGTCACCCCATCTTGGATTCCCCTAGGTCTCTAGTTTTCAGAAATGCACAGGTTTGGTAGGTTTCCCTAGGTGGCGGCTGAGCTACAGGCCAAAATCTACAGGTAGGCACTTTGCAAAAAAAACTCTGTTTTCCTTCAAAAATTTGGCTGTGTCCACGTTGCGCTTTGGGGCGTTTCCTGTCGCGGGCGCTAGGCCTACCCACACAAGTGAGGTATCATTTTTATCGGGAGACGTGGGGGAACGCTGGGTGGAAGGAAATTTGTGGCTCCACTCAGATTCCAGAACTTTCTGCCACAGAAATGTGAGGAACATGTGTTTTTTTAGCCAAATTTTGAGGTTTGCAAAGGATTCTGGGTAACAGAACCTGGTCCGAGCCACACAAGTCACCCCATCTTGGATTCCCCTAGGTCTCTAGTTTTCAGAAATGCACAGGTTTGGTAGGTTTCCCTAGGTGGCAGCTGAGCTACAGGCCAAAATCTACAGGTAGGCACTTTGCAAAAAACACCTCTGTTTTCCTTCAAAAATTTGGCTGTGTCCACGTTGCGCTTTGGGGGGATTCCTGTCGCGGGCGCTAGGCCTACCCACACAAGTGAGGTATCATTTTTATCGGGAGACATGGGGGAACGCTGGGTGGAAGAAAATTTGTGGCTCCGCTCAGATTCCAGAACTTTCTGCCACAGAAATGTGAGGAACATGTGTTTTTTTAGCCAAATTTTGAGGTTTGCAAAGGATTCTGGGTAACAGAACCTGGTCCGAGCCACACAAGTCACCCCATCTTGGATTCCCCTAGGTCTCTAGTTTTCAGAAAGGCACAGGTTTGGTAGGTTTCCCTAGGTGGCGGCTGAGCTACAGGCCAAAATCTACAGGTAGGCACTTTGCAAAAAACACCTCTGTTTTCCTTCAAAAATTTGGCTGTGTCCACGTTGCGCTTTGGGGCGTTTCCTGTCGCGGGCGCTAGGCCTACCCACACAAGTGAGGTATCATTTTTATCGGGAGACGTGGGGGAACGCTGGGTGGAAGGAAATTTGTGGCTCCTCTCAGATTCCAGAACTTTCTGCCACAGAAATGTGAGGAACATGTGTTTTTTTAGCCAAATTTTGAGGTTTGCAAAGGATTCTGGGTAACAGAACCTGGTCCGAGCCACACAAGTCACCCCATCTTGGATTCCCCTAGGTCTCTAGTTTTCAGAAATGCACAGGTTTGGTAGGTTTCCCTAGGTGGCAGCTGAGCTACAGGCCAAAATCTACAGGTAGGCACTTTGCAAAAAACACCTCTGTTTTCCTTCAAAAATTTGGCTGTGTCCACGTTGCGCTTTGGGGCGATTCCTGTCGCGGGCGCTAGGCCTACCCACACAAGTGAGGTATCATTTTTATCGGGAGACATGGGGGAACGCTGGGTGGAAGGAAATTTGTGGCTCCGCTCAGATTCCAGAACTTTCTGCCACAGAACTGTGAGGAACATGTGTTTTTTTAGCCAAATTTTGAGGTTTGCAAAGGATTCTGGGTAACAGAACCTGGTCCGAGCCACACAAGTCACCCCATCTTGGATTCCCCTAGGTCTCTAGTTTTCAGAAAGGCACAGGTTTGGTAGGTTTCCCTGGGTGCCGGCTGAGCTACAGGCCAAAATCTACAGGTAGGCACTTTGCAAAAAACACCTCTGTTTTCCTTCAAAAATTTGGCTGTGTCCACGTTGCGCTTTGGGGCGTTTCCTCTCGCGGGCGCTAGGCCTACCCACACAAGTGAGGTATCATTTTTATCGGGAGATGTGGGAGAACGCTGGGTGGAAGGAAATTCGTGGCTCCTCTCAGATTCCAGAACTTTCTGCCACAGAAATGTGAGGAACATGTGTTTTTTTAGCCAAATTTGGAGGTTTGCAATGGATTCTGGGTAACAGAACCTGGTCCGAGCCACACAAGTCACCCCATCTTGGATTCCCCTAGGTCTCTAGTTTTCAGAAATGCACAGGTTTGGTAGGTTTCCCTAGGTGGCGGCTGAGCTACAGGCCAAAATCTACAGGTAGGCACTTTGCAAAAAAAACTCTGTTTTCCTTCAAAAATTTGGCTGTGTCCACGTTGCGCTTTGGGGCGTTTCCTGTCGCGGGCGCTAGGCCTACCCACACAAGTGAGGTATCATTTTTATCGGGAGACGTGGGGGAACGCTGGGTGGAAGGAAATTTGTGGCTCCACTCAGATTCCAGAACTTTCTGCCACAGAAATGTGAGGAACATGTGTTTTTTTAGCCAAATTTTGAGGTTTGCAAAGGATTCTGGGTAACAGAACCTGGTCCGAGCCACACAAGTCACCCCATCTTGGATTCCCCTAGGTCTCTAGTTTTCAGAAATGCACAGGTTTGGTAGGTTTCCCTAGGTGGCAGCTGAGCTACAGGCCAAAATCTACAGGTAGGCACTTTGCAAAAAACACCTCTGTTTTCCTTCAAAAATTTGGCTGTGTCCACGTTGCGCTTTGGGGGGATTCCTGTCGCGGGCGCTAGGCCTACCCACACAAGTGAGGTATCATTTTTATCGGGAGACATGGGGGAACGCTGGGTGGAAGAAAATTTGTGGCTCCGCTCAGATTCCAGAACTTTCTGCCACAGAAATGTGAGGAACATGTGTTTTTTTAGCCAAATTTTGAGGTTTGCAAAGGATTCTGGGTAACAGAACCTGGTCCGAGCCACACAAGTCACCCCATCTTGGATTCCCCTAGGTCTCTAGTTTTCAGAAAGGCACAGGTTTGGTAGGTTTCCCTAGGTGGCGGCTGAGCTACAGGCCAAAATCTACAGGTAGGCACTTTGCAAAAAACACCTCTGTTTTCCTTCAAAAATTTGGCTGTGTCCACGTTGCGCTTTGGGGCGTTTCCTGTCGCGGGCGCTAGGCCTACCCACACAAGTGAGGTATCATTTTTATCGGGAGACGTGGGGGAACGCTGGGTGGAAGGAAATTTGTGGCTCCTCTCAGATTCCAGAACTTTCTGCCACAGAAATGTGAGGAACATGTGTTTTTTTAGCCAAATTTTGAGGTTTGCAAAGGATTCTGGGTAACAGAACCTGGTCTGAGCCACACAAGTCACCCCATCTTGGATTCCCCTAGGTCTCTAGTTTTCAGAAATGCACAGGTTTGGTAGGTTTCCCTAGGTGGCGGCTGAGCTACAGGCCAAAATCTACAGGTAGGCACTTTGCAAAAAACACCTCTGTTTTCCTTCAAACATTTGGCTGTGTCCACGTTGCGTTTTGGGGCGTTTCCTGTCGCGGGCGCTAGGCCTACCCACACAAGTGAGGTATCATTTTTATCGGGAGACGTGGGGGAACGCTGGGTGGAAGGAAATTTGTGGCTCCTCTCTGATTCCAGAACTTTCTGCCACAGAAATGTGAGGAACATGTGTTTTTTTAGCCAAATTTTGAGGTTTGCAAAGGATTCTGGGTAACAGAACCTGGTCCGAGCCACACAAGTCACCCCATCTTGGATTCCCCTAGGTCTCTAGTTTTCAGAAATGCACAGGTTTGGTAGGTTTCCCTAGGTGGCAGCTGAGCTACAGGCCAAAATCTACAGGTAGGCACTTTGCAAAAAACACCTCTGTTTTCCTTCAAAAATTTGGCTGTGTCCACGTTGCGCTTTGGGGCGATTCCTGTCGCGGGCGCTAGGCCTACCCACACAAGTGAGGTATCATTTTTATCGGGAGACATGGGGGAACGCTGGGTGGAAGGAAATTTGTGGCTCCGCTCAGATTCCAGAACTTTCTGCCACAGAAATGTGAGGAACATGTGTTTTTTTAGCCAAATTTTGAGGTTTGCAAAGGATTCTGGGTAACAGAACCTGGTCCGAGCAACACAAGTCACCCCATCTTGGATTCCCCTGGGTCTCTAGTTTTCAGAAAGGCACAGGTTTGGTAGGTTTCCCTGGGTGGCGGCTGAGCTACAGGCCAAAATCTACAGGTAGGCACTTTGCAAAAAACACCTCTGTTTTCCTTCAAAAATTTGGCTGTGTCCACGTTGCGCTTTGGGGCGTTTCCTCTCGCGGGCGCTAGGCCTACCCACACAAGTGAGGTATCATTTTTATCGGGAGACGTGGGGGAACGCTGGGTGGAAGGAAATTTGTGGCTCCACTCAGATTCCAGAACTTTCTGCCACAGAAATGTGAGGAACATGTGTTTTTTTAGCCAAATTTTGAGGTTTGCAAAGGATTCTGGGTAACAGAACCTGGTCCGAGCCACACAAGTCACCCCATCTTGGATTCCCCTAGGTCTCTAGTTTTCAGAAATGCACAGGTTTGGTAGGTTTCCCTAGGTGGCAGCTGAGCTACAGGCCAAAATCTACAGGTAGGCACTTTGCAAAAAACACCTCTGTTTTCCTTCAAAAATTTGGCTGTGTCCACGTTGCGCTTTGGGGCGATTCCTGTCGCGGGCGCTAGGCCTACCCACACAAGTGAGGTATCATTTTTATCGGGAGACATGGGGGAACGCTGGGTGGAAGAAAATTTGTGGCTCCGCTCAGATTCCAGAACTTTCTGCCACAGAAATGTGAGGAACATGTGTTTTTTTAGCCAAATTTTGAGGTTTGCAAAGGATTCTGGGTAACAGAACCTGGTCCGAGCCACACAAGTCACCCCATCTTGGATTCCCCTAGGTCTCTAGTTTTCAGAAAGGCACAGGTTTGGTAGGTTTCCCTAGGTGGCGGCTGAGCTACAGGCCAAAATCTACAGGTAGGCATTTTGCAAAAAACACCTCTGTTTTCCTTCAAAAATTTGGCTGTGTCCACGTTGCGCTTTGGGGCGTTTCCTGTCGCGGGCGCTAGGCCTACCCACACAAGTGAGGTATCATTTTTATCGGGAGACGTGGGGGAACGCTGGGTGGAAGGAAATTTGTGGCTCCTCTCAGATTTCAGAACTTTCTGCCACAGAAATGTGAGGAACATGTGTTTTTTTAGCCAAATTTTGAGGTTTGCAAAGGATTCTGGGTAACAGAACCTGGTCTGAGCCACACAAGTCACCCCATCTTGGATTCCCCTAGGTCTCTAGTTTTCAGAAATGCACAGGTTTGGTAGGTTTCCCTAGGTGGCGGCTGAGCTACAGGCCAAAATCTACAGGTAGGCACTTTGCAAAAAACACCTCTGTTTTCCTTCAAACATTTGGCTGTGTCCACGTTGCGCTTTGGGGCGTTTCCTGTCGCGGGCGCTAGGCCTACCCACACAAGTGAGGTATCATTTTTATCGGGAGGCGTGGGGGAACGCTGGGTGGAAGGAAATTTGTGGCTCCTCTCCGATTCCAGAAATTTCTGCCACAGAAATGTGAGGAACATGTGTTTTTTTTGCCAAATTTTGAGGTTTGCAAAGGATTCTGGGTAACAGAACCTGGTCCGAGCCACACAAGTCACCCCATCTTGGATTCCCCTAGGTCTCTAGTTTTCAGAAATGCACAGGTTTGGTAGGTTTCCCTAGGTGGCAGCTGAGCTACAGGCCAAAATCTACAGGTAGGCACTTTGCAAAAAACACCTCTGTTTTCCTTCAAAAATTTGGCTGTGTCCACGTTGCGCTTTGGGGCGATTCCTGTCGCGGGCGCTAGGCCTACCCACACAAGTGAGGTATCATTTTTATCGGGAGACATGGGGGAACGCTGGGTGGAAGGAAATTTGTGGCTCCGCTCAGATTCCAGAACTTTCTGCCACAGAAATGTGAGGAACATGTGTTTTTTTAGCCAAATTTTGAGGTTTGCAAAGGATTCTGGGTAACAGAACCTGGTCCGAGCAACACAAGTCACCCCATCTTGGATTCCCCTAGGTCTCTAGTTTTCAGAAAGGCACAGGTTTGGTAGGTTTCCCTGGGTGGCGGCTGAGCTACAGGCCAAAATCTACAGGTAGGCACTTTGCAAAAAACACCTCTGTTTTCCTTCAAAAATTTGGCTGTGTCCACGTTGCGCTTTGGGGCGTTTCCTCTCGCGGGCGCTAGGCCTACCCACACAAGTGAGGTATCATTTTTATCGGGAGATGTGGGGGAACGCTGGGTGGAAGGAAATTCGTGGCTCCTCTCAGATTCCAGAACTTTCTGCCACAGAAATGTGAGGAACATGTGTTTTTTTAGCCAAATTTTGAGGTTTGCAATGGATTCTGGGTAACAGAACCTGGTCCGAGCCACACAAGTCACCCCATCTTGGATTCCCCTAGGTCTCTAGTTTTCAGAAATGCACAGGTTTGGTAGGTTTCCCTAGGTGGCGGCTGAGCTACAGGCCAAAATCTACAGGTAGGCACTTTGCAAAAAAAACTCTGTTTTCCTTCAAAAATTTGGCTGTGTCCATGTTGCGCTTTGGGGCGTTTCCTGTCGCGGGCGCTAGGCCTACCCACACAAGTGAGGTATCATTTTTATCGGGAGACGTGGGGGAACGCTGGGTGGAAGGAAATTTGTGGCTCCACTCAGATTCCAGAACTTTCTGCCACAGAAATGTGAGGAACGTGTTTTTTTAGCCAAATTTTGAGGTTTGCAAAGGATTCTGGGTAACAGAACCTGGTCCGAGCCACACAAGTCACCCCATCTTGGATTCCCCTAGGTCTCTAGTTTTCAGAAATGCACAGGTTTGGTAGGTTTCCCTAGGTGGCAGCTGAGCTACAGGCCAAAATCTACAGGTAGGAACTTTGCAAAAAACACCTCTGTTTTCCTTCAAAAATTTGGCTGTGTCCATGTTGCGCTTTGGGGCGTTTCCTGTCGCGGGCGCTAGGCCTACCCACACAAGTGAGGTATCATTTTTATCGGGAGACATGGGGGAACGCTGGGTGGAAGAAAATTTGTGGCTCCGCTCAGATTCCAGAACTTTCTGCCACAGAAATGTGAGGAACATGTATTTTTTTAGCCAAATTTTGAGGTTTGCAAAGGATTCTGGGTAACAGAACCTGGTCCGAGCCACACAAGTCACCCCATCTTGGATTCCCCTAGGTCTCTAGTTTTCAGAAAGGCACAGGTTTGGTAGGTTTCCCTAGGTGGCGGCTGAGCTACAGGCCAAAATCTACAGGTAGGCACTTTGCAAAAAACACCTCTGTTTTCCTTCAAAAATTTGGCTGTGTCCACGTTGCGCTTTGGGGCGTTTCCTGTCGCGGGCGCTAGGCCTACCCACACAAGTGAGGTATCATTTTTATCGGGAGACGTGGGGGAACGCTGGGTGGAAGGAAATTTGTGGCTCCTCTCAGATTCCAGAACTTTCTGCCACAGAAATGTGAGGAACATGTGTTTTTTTAGCCAAATTTTGAGGTTTGCAAAGGATTCTGGGTAACAGAACCTGGTCTGAGCCACACAAGTCACCCCATCTTGGATTCCCCTAGGTCTCTAGTTTTCAGAAATGCACAGGTTTGGTAGGTTTCCCTAGGTGGCAGCTGAGCTACAAGCCAAAATCTACAGGTAGGCACTTTGCAAAAAACACCTCTGTTTTCCTTCAAAAATGTGGCTGTGTCCACGTTGCGCTTTGGGGCGATTCCTGTCGCGGGCGCTAGGCCTACCCACACAAGTGAGGTATCATTTTTATCGGGAGACGTGGGGGAACGCTGGGTGGAAGGAAATTTGTGGCTCCTCTCAGATTCCAGAACTTTCTGCCACAGAAATGTGAGGAACATGTGTTTTTTTAGCCAAATGTTGAGGTTTGCAATGGATTCTGGGTAATAGAACCTGGTCCGAGCCACACAAGTTACCCCATCTTGGATTCCCCTAGGTCTCTAGTTTTCAGAAATGCACAGGTTTGGTAGGTTTCCCTAGGTGGCGGCTGAGCTACAGGCCAAAATCTACAGGTAGGCACTTTGCAAAAAAACCTCTGTTTTCCTTCAAAAATTTGGCTGTGTCCACGTTGCGCTTTGGGGCGTTTCCTGTCGCGGGCGCTAGGCCTACCCACACAAGTGAGGAATCATTTTTATCGGGAGACGTGGGGGAACGCTGGGTGGAGCGAAATTTGTGGCTCCTCTCAGATTCCAGAACTTTCTGCCACAGAAATGTGAGGAACATGTGTTTTTTTAGCCAAATTTTGAGGTTTGCAAAGGATTCTGGGTAACAGAACCTGGTCCGAGCCACACAAGTCACCCCATCTTGGATTCCCCTAGGTCTCTAGTTTTCAGAAATGCACAGGTTTGGTAGGTTTCCCTAGGTGGCGGCTGAGCTACAGGCCAAAATCTACAGGTAGGCACTTTGCAAAAAACACCCCTGTTTTCCTTCAAAAATTTGGCTGTGTCCACGTTGCGCTTTGGGGCGATTCCTGTCGCGGGCGCTAGGCCTACCCACACAAGTGAGGTATCATTTTTATCGGGAGACATGGGGGAACGCTGGGTGGAAGGAAATTTGTGGCTCCGCTCTGATTCCAGAACTTTCTGCCACAGAAATGTGAGGAACATGTGTTTTTTTAGCCAAATTTTGAGGTTTGCAAAGGATTCTGGGTAACAGAACCTGGTCCGAGCCACACAAGTCACCCCATCTTGGATTCCCGTAGGTCTCTAGTTTTCAGAAAGGCACAGGTTTGGTAGGTTTCCCTAGGTGGCGGCTGAGCTACAGGCCAAAATCTACAGGTAGGCACTTTGCAAAAAACACCTCTGTTTTCCTTCAAAAATTTGGCTGTGTCCACGTTGCGCTTTGGGGCGTTTCCTGTCGCGGGCGCTAGGCCTACCCACACAAGTGAGGTATCATTTTTATCGGGAGACGTGGGGGAACTCTGGGTGGAAGGAAATTTGTGGCTCCTCTCAGATTCCAGAACTTTCTGCCACAGAAATGTGAGGAACATGTGTTTTTTTAGCCAAATTTTGAGGTTTGCAAAGGATTCTGGGTAACAGAACCTGGTCTGAGCCACACAAGTCACCCCATCTTGGATTCCCCTAGGTCTCTAGTTTTCAGAAATGCACAGGTTTGGTAGGTTTCCCTAGGTGGCGGCTGAGCTACAGGCCAAAATCTACAGGTAGGCACTTTGCAAAAAACACCTCTGTTTTCCTTCAAACATTTGGCTGTGTCCACGTTGCGCTTTGGGGCGTTTCCTGTCGCGGGCGCTAGGCCTACCCACACAAGTGAGGTATCATTTTTATCGGGAGACGTGGGGGAACGCTGGGTGGAAGGAAATTTGTGGCTCCTCTCCGATTCCAGAACTTTCTGCCACAGAAATGTGAGGAACATGTGTTTTTTTAGCCAAATTTTGAGGTTTGCAAAGGATTCTGGGTAACAGAACCTGGTCCGAGCCACACAAGTCACCCCATCTTGGATTCCCCTAGGTCTCTAGTTTTCAGAAATGCACAGGTTTGGTAGGTTTCCCTAGGTGGCAGATGAGCTACAGGCCAAAATCTACAGGTAGGCACTTTGCAAAAAACACCTCTGTTTTCCTTCAAAAATGTGGCTGTGTCCACGTTGCGCTTTGGGGCGATTCCTGTCGCGGGCGCTAGGCCTACCCACACAAGTGAGGTATCATTTTTATCGGGAGACATGGGGGAACGCTGGGTGGAAGGAAATTTGTGGCTCCTCTCAGATTCCAGAACTTTCTGCCACAGAAATGTGAGGAACATGTGTTTTTTTAGCCAATGTTGAGGTTTGCAATGGATTCTGGGTAACAGAACCTGGTCCGAGCCACACAAGTCACCCCATCTTGGATTCCCCTAGGTCTCTAGTTTTCAGAAATGCACAGGTTTGGTAGGTTTCCCTAGGTGGCGGCTGAGCTACAGGCCACAATCTACAGGTAGGCACTTTGCAAAAAACACCTCTGTTTTCCTTCAAAAATTTGGCTGTGTCCACGTTGCGCTTTGGGGCGTTTCCTGCCGCGGGCGCTAGGCCTACCCACACAAGTGAGGTATCATTTTTATCGGGAGACATGGGGGAACGCTGGGTGGAAGGAAATTTGTGGCTCCTCTCAGATTGCAGAACTTTCTGCCACAGAAATGTGAGGAACATGTGTTTTTTTAGCCAAATTTTGAGGTTTGCAAAGGATTCTGGGTAACAGAACCTGGTCCGAGCCACACAAGTCACCCCATCTTGGATTCCCCTAGGTCTCTAGTTTTCAGAAATGCACAGGTTTGGTAGGTTTCCCTAGGTGGCGGCTGAGCTACAGGCCAAAATCTACAGGTAGGCACTTTGCAAAAAACACCTCTGTTTTCCTTCAAAAATTTGGCTGTGTCCACGTTGCACTTTGGGGCGTTTCCTGTCGCGGTCGCTAGGCCTACCCACACAAGTGAGGTATCATTTTTATCAGGAGACATGGGGGAACGCTGGGTGGAAGGAAATTTGTGGCTCCTCTCAGATTCCAGAACTTTCTGCCACAGAAATGTGAGGAACATGTGGTTTTTTAGCCAAATTTTGAGGTTTGCAAAGGATTCTGGGTAACAGAACCTGGTCTGAGCCACACAAGTCACCCCATCTTGGATTCCCCTAGGTCTCTAGTTTTCAGAAATGCACAGGTTTGGTAGGTTTCCCTAGGTGGCGGCTGAGCTACAGGCCAAAATCTACAGGTAGGCACTTTGCAAAAAAACCTCTGTTTTCCTTCAAACATTTGGCTGTGTCCACGTTGCGCTTTGGGGCGTTTCCTGTCGCGGGCGCTAGGCCTACCCACACAAGTGAGGTATCATTTTTATCGGGAGACGTGGGGGAACGCTGGGTGGAAGGACATTTGTGGCTCCTCTCCGATTCCAGAACTTTCTGCCACAGAAATGTGAGGAACATGTGTTTTTTAGCCAAATTTTGAGGTTTGCAAAGGATTCTGGGTAACAGAACCTGGTCCGAGCCACACAAGTCACCCCATCTTGGATTCCCCTAGGTCTCTAGTTTTCAGAAATGCACAGGTTTGGTAGATTTCCCTAGGTGGCGGCTGAGCTACAGGCCAAAATCTACAGGTAGGCACTTTGCAAAAAAACTCTGTTTTCCTTCAAAACTTTGGCTGTGTCCACGTTGCGCTTTGGGGCGTTTCCTGTCGCGGGCACTAGGCCTACCCACACAAGAGTGGTATCATTTTTATCGGGAGACGTGGGGGAACGCTGGGTGGAAGGAAGTTTGTGGCTCCTCTCAGATTCCAGAACTTTCTGCCACAGAAATGTGAGGAACATGTGTTTTTTTAGCCAAATTTTGAGGTTTGCAAAGGATTCTGGGTAACAGAACCTGGTCCGAGCCACACAAGTCACCCCATCTTGGATTCCCCTAGGTCTCTAGTTTTCAGAAATGCACAGGTTTGGTAGGTTTCCCTAGGTGGCGGCTGAGCTACAGGCCACAATCTACACGTAGGCACTTTGCAAAAAACACCTCTGTTTTCCTTCAAAAATGTGGCTGTGTCCACGTTGCGCTTTGGGGCGTTTCGTGTCGCGGGCGCTACGCCTACCCACACAAGTGAGGTATCATTTTTATCGGGAGACATGGGGGAACGCTGGGTGGAAGGAAATTTGTGGCTCCTCTCAGATTACAGAACTTTCTGCCACAGAAATGTGAGGAACATGTGTTTTTTTAGCCAAATTGTGAGGTTTGCAAAGGATTCTGGGTAACAGAACCTGGTCCGAGCCACACAAGTCACCCCATCTTGGATTCCCCTAGGTCTCTAGTTTTCAGAAATGCAAAGGTTTGGTGGGTTTCCCTAGGTGGCGGCTGAGCTACAGGCCAAAATCTACAGGTAGGCACTTTGCAAAAAACACCTCTGTTTTCCTTCAAAAATTTGGCTGTGTCCACGTTGCACTTTGGGGCGTTTCCTGTCGCGGTCGCTAGGCCTACCCACACAAGTGAGGTATCATTTTTATCGGGAGACATGGGGGAACGCTGGGTGGAAGGAAATTTGTGGCTCCTCTCAGATTCCAGAACTTTCTGCCACAGAAATGTGAGGAACATGTGCTTTTTAGCCAAATTTTGAGGTTTGCAAAGGATTCTGGGTAACAGAACCTGGTCTGAGCCACACAAGTCACCCCATCTTGGATTCCCCTAGGTCTCTAGTTTTCAGAAATGCACAGGTTTGGTAGGTTTCCCTAGGTGGCGGCTGAGCTACAGGCCAAAATCTACAGGTAGGCACTTTGCAAAAAAACTCTGTTTTCCTTCAAAACTTTGGCTGTGTCCACGTTGCGCTTTGGGGCGTTTCCTGTCGCGGGCGCTAGGCCTACCCACACAAGTGAGGTATCATTTTTATCGGGAGACGTGGGGGAACGCTGGGTGGAAGGAAGTTTGTGGCTCCTCTCAGATTCCAGAACTTTCTGCCACAGAAATGTGAGGAACATGTGTTTTTTTAGCCAAATTTTGAGGTTTGCAAAGGATTCTGGGTAACAGAACCTGGTCCGAGCCACACAAGTCACCCCATCTTGGATTCCCCTAGGTCTCTAGTTTTCAGAAATGCAAAGGTTTGGTGGGTTTCCCTAGGTGGCGGCTGAGCTACAGGCCAAAATCTACAGGTAGGCACTTTGCAAAAAACACCTCTGTTTTCCTTCAAAAATTTGGCTGTGTCCACGTTGCACTTTGGGGCGTTTCCTGTCGCGGTCGCTAGGCCTACCCACACAAGTGAGGTATCATTTTTATCGGGAGACGTGGGGGAACGCTGGGTGGAAGGAAATTTGTGGCTCCTCTCAGATTCCAGAACTTTCTGCCACAGAAATGTGAGGAACATGTGCTTTTTAGCCAAATTTTGAGGTTTGCAAAGGATTCTGGGTAACAGAACCTGGTCTGAGCCACACAAGTCACCCCATCTTGGATTCCCCTAGGTCTCTAGTTTTCAGAAATGCACAGGTTTGGTAGGTTTCCCTAGGTGGCGGCTGAGCTACAGGCCAAAATCTACAGGTAGGCACTTTGCAAAAAACACCTCTGTTTTCCTTCAAACATTTGGCTGTGTCCACGTTGCGCTTTGGGGCGTTTCCTGTCGCGGGCGATAGGCCTACCCACACAAGTGAGGTATCATTTTTATCGGGAGACGTGGGGGAACGCTGGGTGGAAGGAAATTTGTGGCTCCTCTCCGATTCCAGAACTTTCTGCCACAGAAATGTGAGGAACATGTGTTTTTTTAGCCAAATTTTGAGGTTTGCAAAGGATTCTGGGTAACAGAACCTGGTCCGAGCCACACAAGTCACGCCATCTTGGATTCCCCTAGGTCTCTAGTTTTCAGAAATGCACAGGTTTGGTAGGTTTCCCTAGGTGGCAGCTGAGCTACAGGCCAAAATCTACAGGTAGGCACTTTGCAAAAAACACCCCTGTTTTCCTTCAAAAATTTGGCTGTGTCCACGTTGCGCTTTGGGGCGATTCCTGTCGCGGGCGCTAGGCCTACCCACACAAGTGAGGTATCATTTTTATCGGGAGACATGGGGGAACGCTGGGTGGAAGGAAATTTGTGGCTCCGCTCAGATTCCAGAACTTTCTGCCACAGAAATTTGAGGAACATGTGTTTATTTAGCCAAATTTTGAGGTTTGCAAAGGATTCTGGGTAACAGAACCTGGTCCGAGCCACACAAGTCACCCCATCTTGGATTCCCCTAGGTCTCTAGTTTTCAGAAAGGCACAGGTTTGGTTGGTTTCCCTAGGTGGCGGCTGAGCTACAGGCCAAAATCTACAGGTAGGCACTTTGCAAAAAACACCTCTGTTTTCCTTCAAAAATTTGGCTGTGTCCACGTTGCGCTTTGGGGCGTTTCCTGTCGCGGGCGCTAGGCCTACCCACACAAGTGAGGTATGATTTTTATCGGGAGATGTGGGGGAACGCTGGGTGGAAGGAAATTTGTGGCTCCTCTCAGATTCCAGAACTTTCTGCCACAGAAATGTGAGGAACATGTGTTTTTTTAGCCAAATTTTGAGGTTTGCAAAGGATTCTGGGTAACAGAACCTGGTCCGAGCCACACAAGTCACCCCATCTTGGATTCCCCTACGTCTCTAGTTTTCAGAAATGCACAGGTTTGGTAGGTTTCCCTAGGTGGCAGCTGAGCTACAGGCCAAAATCTACAGGTAGGCACTTTGCAAAAAACACCTCTGTTTTCCTTCAAAAATTTGGCTGTGTCCACGTTGCGCTTTGGTGCGATTCCTGTCGCGGGCGCTAGGCCTACCCACACAAGTGAGGTATCATTTTTATCGGGAGACATGGGGGAACGCTGGGTGGAAGGAAATTTGTGGCTCCGCTCTGATTCCAGAACTTTCTGCCACAGAAATGTGAGGAACATGTGTTTTTTTAGCCAAATTTTGAGGTTTGCAAAGGATTCTGGGTAACAGAACCTGGTCCGAGCCACACAAGTCACCCCATCTTGGATTCCCCTAGGTCTCTAGTTTTCAGAAAGGCACAGGTTTGGTAGGTTTCCCTAGGTGGCGGCTGAGCTACAGGCCAAAATCTACAGGTAGGCACTTTGCAAAAAACACCTCTGTTTTCCTTCAAAAATTTGGCTGTGTCCACGTTGCGCTTTGGGGCGTTTCCTGTCGCGGGCGCTAGGCCTACCCACACAAGTGAGGTATCATTTTTATCGGGAGACGTGGGGGAACGCTGGGTGGAAGGAAATTTGTGGCTCCTCTCAGATTCCAGAACTTTCTGCCACAGAAATGTGAGGAACATGTGTTTTTTTAGCCAAATTTTGAGGTTTGCAATGGATTCTGGGTAACAGAACCTGGTCCGAGCCACACAAGTCACCCCATCTTGGATTCCCCTAGGTCTCTAGTTTTCAGAAATGCACAGGTTTGGTAGGTTTCCCTAGGTGGCGGCTGAGCTACAGGCCAAAATCTACAGGTAGGCACTTTGCAAAAAAAAACTCTGTTTTCCTTCAAAAATTTGGCTGTGTCCACGTTGCGCTTTGGGGCGTTTCTTGTCGTGGGCGCTAGGCCTACCCACACAAGTGAGGTATCATTTTTATCGGGAGACGTGGGGGAACGCTGGGTGGAAGGAAATTTGTGGCTCCACTCAGATTCCAGAACTTCCTGCCACGGAAATGTGAGGAACATGTGTTTTTTTAGCCAAATTTTGAGGTTTGCAAAGGATTCTGGGTAACAGAACCTGGTCCGAGCCACACAAGTCACCCCATCTTGGATTCCCCTAGGTCTCTAGTTTTCAGAAATGCACAGGTTTGGTAGGTTTCCCTAGGTGGCAGCTGAGCTACAGGCCAAAATCTACAGGTAGGCACTTTGCAAAAAACACCTCTGTTTTCCTTCAAAAATTTGGCTGTGTCCACGTTGCACTTTGGGGCGTTTCCTGTCGCGGTCGCTAGGCCTACCCACACAAGTGAGGTATCATTTTTATCGGGAGACGTGGGGGAACGCTGGGTGGAAGGAAATTTGTGGCTCCTCTCAGATTCCAGAACTTTCTGCCACAGAAATGTGAGGAACATGTGCTTTATAGCCAAATTTTGAGGTTTGCAAAGGATTCTGGGTAACAGAACCTGGTCTGAGCCACACAAGTCACCCCATCTTGGATTCCCCTAGGTCTCTAGTTTTCAGAAATGCACAGGTTTGGTAGGTTTCCCTAGGTGGTGGCTGAGCTACAGGCCAAAATCTACAGGTAGGCACTTTGCAAAAAACACCTCTGTTTTCCTTCAAACATTTGGCTGTGTCCACGTTGCGCTTTGGGGCGTTTCCTGTCGCGGGCGATAGGCCTACCCACACAAGTGAGGTATCATTTTTATCGGGAGACGTGGGGGAACGCTGGGTGGAAGGAAATTTGTGGCTCCTCTCCGATTCCAGAACTTTCTGCCACAGAAATGTGAGGAACATGTGTTTTTTTAGCCAAATTTTGAGGTTTGCAAAGGATTCTGGGTAACAGAACCTGGTCCGAGCCACACAAGTCACGCCATCTTGGATTCCCCTAGGTCTCTAGTTTTCAGAAATGCACAGGTTTGGTAGGTTTCCCTAGGTGGCAGCTGAGCTACAGGCCAAAATCTACAGGTAGGCACTTTGCAAAAAACACCCCTGTTTTCCTTCAAAAATGTGGCTGTGTCCACGTTGCGCTTTGGGGCGATTCCTGTCGCGGGCGCTAGGGCTACCCACACAAGTGAGGTATCATTTTTATCGGGAGACATGGGGGAACGCTGGGTGGAAGGAAATTTGTGGCTCCGCTCAGATTCCAGAACTTTCTGCCACAGAAATTTGAGGAACATGTGTTTATTTAGCCAAATTTTGAGGTTTGCAAAGGATTCTGGGTAACAGAACCTGGTCCGAGCCACACAAGTCACCCCATCTTGGATTCCCCTAGGTCTCTAGTTTTCAGAAAGGCACAGGTTTGGTTGGTTTCCCTAGGTGGCGGCTGAGCTACAGGCCAAAATCTACAGGTAGGCACTTTGCAAAAAACACCTCTGTTTTCCTTCAAAAATTTGGCTGTGTCCACGTTGCGCTTTGGGGCGATTCCTGTCGCGGGCGCTAGGCCTACCCACACAAGTGAGGTATCATTTTTATCGGGAGACATGGGGGAACGCTGGGTGGAAGGAAATTTGTGGCTCCGCTCTGATTCCAGAACTTTCTGCCACAGAAATGTGAGGAACATGTGTTTTTTTAGCCAAATTTTGAGGTTTGCAAAGGATTCTGGGTAACAGAACCTGGTCCGAGCCACACAAGTCACCCCATCTTGGATTCCCCTAGGTCTCTAGTTTTCAGAAAGGCACAGGTTTGGTAGGTTTCCCTAGGTGGCGGCTGAGCTACAGGCCAAAATAAACAGGTAGGCACTTTGCAAAAAACACCTCTGTTTTCCTTCAAAAATTTGGCTGTGTCCACGTTGCGCTTTGGGGCGTTTCCTGTCGCGGGCGCTAGGCCTACCCACACAAGTGAGGTATCATTTTTATCGGGAGACGTGGGGGAACGCTGGGTGGAAGGAAATTTGTGGCTCCTCTCCGATTCCAGAACTTTCTGCCACAGAAATGTGAGGAACATGTGTTTTTTTAGCCAAATTTTGAGGTTTGCAAAGGATTCTGGGTAACAGAACCTGGTCCGAGCCACACAAGTCACCCCATCTTGGATTCCCCTAGGTCTCTAGTTTTCAGAAATGCACAGGTTTGGTAGGTTTCCCTAGGTGGCAGCTGAGCTACAGGCCAAAATCTACAGGTAGGCACTTTGCAAAAAACACCTCTGTTTTCCTTCAAAAATTTGGCTGTGTCCACGTTGCGCTTTGGGGCGATTCCTGTCGCGGGCGCTAGGCTTACCCACACAAGTGAGGTATCATTTTTATCGGGAGACATGGGGGAACGCTGGGTGGAAGGAAATTTGTGGCTCCGCTCTGATTCCAGAACTTTCTGCCACAGAAATGTGAGGAACATGTGTTTTTTTAGCCAAATTTTGAGGTTTGCAAAGGATTCTGGGTAACAGAACCTGGTCCGAGCCACACAAGTCACCCCATCTTGGATTCCCCTAGGTCTCTAGTTTTCAGAAAGGCACAGGTTTGGTAGGTTTCCCTAGGTGGCGGCTGAGCTACAGGCCAAAATCTACAGGTAGGCACTTTGCAAAAAAAACTCTGTTTTCCTTCAAAAATTTGGCTGTGTCCACGTTGCGCTTTGGGGCGTTTCTTGTCGCGGGCGCTAGGCCTACCCACACAAGTGAGGTATAATTTTTATCGGGAGACGTGGGGGAACGCTGGGTGGAAGGAAATTTGTGGCTCCACTCAGATTCCAGAACTTCCTGCCACGGAAATGTGAGGAACATGTGTTTTTTTAGCCAAATTTTGAGGTTTGCAAAGGATTCTGGGTAACAGAACCTGGTCCGAGCCACACAAGTCACCCCATCTTGGATTCCCCTAGGTCTCTAGTTTTCAGAAATGCACAGGTTTGGTAGGTTTCCCTAGGTGGCAGCTGAGCTACAGGCCAAAATCTACAGGTAGGCACTTTGCAAAAAACACCTCTGTTTTCCTTCAAAAATTTGGCTGTGTCCACGTTGCGCTTTGGGGCGATTCCTGTCGCGGGCGCTAGGCCTACCCACACAAGTGAGGTATCATTTTTATCGGGAGACATGGGGGAACGCTGGGTGGAAGGAAATTTGTGGCTCCGCTCTGATTCCAGAACTTTCTGCCACAGAAATGTGAGGAACATGTGTTTTTTTAGCTAAATTTTGAGGTTTGCAAAGGATTCTGGGTAACAGAACCTGGTCCGAGCCACACAAGTCACCCCATCTTGGATTCCCCTAGGTCTCTAGTTTTCAGAAAGGCACAGATTTGGTAGGTTTCCCTAGGTGGCGGCTGAGCTACAGGCCAAAATCTACAGGTAGGCACTTTGCAAAAAACACCTCTGTTTTCCTTCAAAAATTTGGCTGTGTCCACGTTGCACTTTGGGGCGTTTCCTGTCGCGGGCGCTAGGCCTACCCACACAAGTGAGGTATCATTTTTATCGGGAGACGTGGGGGAACGCTGGGTGGAAGGAAATTTGTGGCTCCTCTCCGATTCCAGAACTTTCTGCCACAGAAATGTGAGGAACATGTGTTTTTTTAGCCAAATTTTGAGGTTTGCAAAGGATTCTGGGTAACAGAACCTGGTCCGAGCCACACAAGTCACCCCATCTTGGATTCCCCTAGGTCTCTAGTTTTCAGAAAGGCACAGGTTTGGTAGGTTTCCCTAGGTGGCGGCTGAGCTACAGGCCAAAATCTACAGGTAGGCACTTTGCAAAAAACACCTCTGTTTTCCTTCAAAAATTTGGCTGTGTCCACGTTGCGCTTTGGGGCGTTTCCTGTCGCGGGCGCTAGGCCTACCCACACAAGTGAGGTATCATTTTTATCGGGAGACGTGGGGGAACGCTGGGTGGAAGGAAATTCGTGGCTCCTCTCAGATTCCAGAACTTTCTGCCACAGAAATGTGAGGAACATGTGTTTTTTTAGCCAAATTTTGAGGTTTGCAATGGATTCTGGGTAACAGAACCTGGTCCGAGCCACACAAGTCACCCCATCTTGGATTCCCCTAGGTCTCTAGTTTTCAGAAATGCACAGGTTTGGTAGGTTTCCCTAGGTGGTGGCTGAGCTACAGGCCAAAATCTACAGGTAGGCACTTTGCAAAAAAAACTCTGTTTTCCTTCAAAAATTTGGCTGTGTCCACGTTGCGCTTTGGGGCGTTTCCTGTCGCGGGCGCTAGGCCTACCCACACAAGTGAGGTATCATTTTTATCGGGAGACGTGGGGGAACGCTGGGTGGAAGGAAATTTGTGGCTCCACTCAGATTGCAGAACTTTCTGCCACAGAAATGTGAGGAACATGTGTTTTTTTAGCCAAATTTTGAGGTTTGCAAAGGATTCTGGGTAACAGAACCTGGTCCGAGCCACACAAGTCACCCCATCTTGGATTCCCCTAGGTCTCTAGTTTTCAGAAATGCACAGGTTTGGTAGGTTTCCCTAGGTGGCAGCTGAGCTACAGGCCAAAATCTACAGGTAGGCACTTTGCAAAAAACACCTCTGTTTTCCTTCAAAAATTTGGCTGTGTCCACGTTGCGCTTTGGGGCGATTCCTGTCGCGGGCGCTAGGCCTACCCACACAAGTGAGGTATCATTTTTATCGGGAGACATGGGGGAACGCTGGGTGGAAGGAAATTTGTGGCTCCGCTCAGATTCCAGAACTTTCTGCCACAGAAATGTGAGGAACATGTGTTTATTTAGCCAAATTTTGAGGTTTGCAAAGGATTCTGGGTAACAGAACCTGGTCCGAGCCACACAAGTCACCCCATCTTGGATTCCCCTAGGTCTCTAGTTTTCAGAAAGGCACAGGTTTGGTTGGTTTCCCTAGGTGGCGGCTGAGCTACAGGCCAAAATCTACAGGTAGGCACTTTGCCAAAAAACCTCTGTTTTCCTTCAAAAATTTGGCTGTGTCCACGTTGCGCTTTGGGGCGTTTCCTGTCGCGGGCGCTAGGCTTACCCACACAAGTGAGGTATCATTTTTATCGGGAGACGTGGGGGAACGCTGGGTGGAAGGAAATTTGTGGCTCCACTCAGATTGCAGAACTTTCTGCCACAGAAATGTGAGGAACATGTGTTTTTTTAGCAAATTTTGAGGTTTGCAAAGGATTCTGGGTAACAGAACCTGGTCCGAGCCACACAAGTCACCCCATCTTTGATTCCCCTAGGTCTCTAGTTTTCAGAAATGCACAGGTTTGGTAGGTTTCCCTAGGTGGCAGCTGAGCTACAGGCCAAAATCTACAGGTAGGCACTTTGCAAAAAACACCCCTGTTTTCCTTCAAAAATTTGGCTGTGTCCACGTTGCGCTTTGGGGCGATTCCTGTCGCGGGCGCTAGGCCTACCCACACAAGTGAGGTATCATTTTTATCGGGAGACATGGGGGAACGCTGGGTGGAAGGAAATTTGTGGCTCCGCTCAGATTCCAGAACTTTCTGCCACAGAAATGTGAGGAACATGTGTTTATTTAGCCAAATTTTGAGGTTTGCAAAGGATTCTGGGTAACAGAACCTGGTCCGAGCCACACAAGTCACCCCATCTTGGATTCCCCTAGGTCTCTAGTTTTCAGAAAGGCACAGGTTTGGTTGGTTTCCCTAGGTGGCGGCTGAGCTACAGGCCAAAATCTACAGGTAGGCACTTTGCAAAAAACACCTCTGTTTTCCTTCAAAAATTTGGCTGTGTCCACGTTGCGCTTTGGGGCGTTTCCTGTCGCGGGCGCTAGGCCTACCCACACAAGTGAGGTATCATTTTTATCGGGAGATGTGGGGGAACGCTGGGTGGAAGGAAATTTGTGGCTCCTCTCAGATTCCAGAACTTTCTGCCACAGAAATGTGAGGAACATGTGTTTTTTTAGCCAAATTTTGAGGTTTGCAATGGATTCTGGGTAACAGAACCTGGTCCGAGCCACACTAGTCACCCCATCTTGGATTCCCCTAGGTCTCTATTTTTCAGAAATGCACAGGTTTGGTAGGTTTCCCTAGGTGGCGGCTGAGCTACAGGCCAAAATCTACAGGTAGGCACTTTGCAAAAAAAACTCTGTTTTCCTTCAAAAATTTGGCTGTGTCCACGTTGCGCTTTGGGGCGTTTCTTGTCGCGGGCGCTAGGCCTACCCACACAAGTGAGGTATCATTTTTATCGGGAGACGTGGGGGAACGCTGGGTGGAAGGAAATTTGTGGCTCCACTCAGATTCCAGAACTTCCTGCCACGGAAATGTGAGGAACATGTGTTTTTTTTGCCAAATTTTGAGGTTTGCAAAGGATTCTGGGTAACAGAACCTGGTCCGAGCCACACAAGTCACCCCATCTTGGATTCCCCTACGTCTCTAGTTTTCAGAAATGCACAGGTTTGGTAGGTTTCCTTAGGTGGCAGCTGAGCTACAGGCCAAAATCTACAGGTAGGCACTTTGCAAAAAACACCTCTGTTTTCCTTCCAAAATTTGGCTGTGTCCACGTTGCGCTTTGGGGCGATTCCTGTCGCGGGCGCTAGGCCTACCCACACAAGTGAGGTATCATTTTTATCGGGAGACATGGGGGAACGCTGGGTGGAAGGAAATTTGTGGCTCCGCTCTGATTCCAGAACTTTCTGCCACAGAAATGTGAGGAACATGTGTTTTTTTAGCCAAATTTTGAGGTTTGCAAAGGATTCTGGGTAACAGAACCTGGTCCGAGCCACACAAGTCACCCCATCTTGGATTCCCCTAGGTCTCTAGTTTTCAGAAAGGCACAGGTTTGGTAGGTTTCCCTAGGTGGCGGCTGAGCTACAGGCCAAAATCTACAGGTAGGCACTTTGCAAAAAACACCTCTGTTTTCCTTCAAAAATTTGGCTGTGTCCACGTTGCGCTTTGGGGCGTTTCCTGTCGCGGGCGCTAGGCCTACCCACACAAGTGAGGTATCATTTTTATCGGGAGACGTGGGGGAACGCTGGGTGGAAGGAAATTTGTGGCTCCTCTCAGATTCCAGAACTTTCTGCCACAGAAATGTGAGGAACATGTGTTTTTTTAGCCAAATTTTGAGGTTTGCAATGGATTCTGGGTAACAGAACCTGGTCCGAGCCACACAAGTCACCCCATCTTGGATTCCCCTAGGTCTCTAGTTTTCAGAAATGCACAGGTTTGGTAGGTTTCCCTAGGTGGCGGCTGAGCTACAGGCCAAAATCTACAGGTAGGCACTTTGCAAAAAAAACTCTGTTTTCCTTCAAAAATTTGGCTGTGTCCACGTTGCGCTTTGGGGCGTTTCTTGTCGTGGGCGCTAGGCCTACCCACACAAGTGAGGTATCATTTTTATCGGGAGACGTGGGGGAACGCTGGGTGGAAGGAAATTTGTGGCTCCACTCAGATTCCAGAACTTCCTGCCACGGAAATGTGAGGAACATGTGTTTTTTTAGCCAAATTTTGAGGTTTGCAAAGGATTCTGGGTAACAGAACCTGGTCCGAGCCACACAAGTCACCCCATCTTGGATTCCCCTAGGTCTCTAGTTTTCAGAAATACACAGGTTTGGTAGGTTTCCCTAGGTGGCAGCTGAGCTACAGGCCAAAATCTACAGGTAGGCACTTTGCAAAAAACACCTCTGTTTTCCTTCAAAAATTTGGCTGCGTCCACGTTGCGCTTTGGGGCGATTCCTGTCGCGGGCGCTAGGCCTACCCACACAAGTGAGGTATCATTTCTATCGGGAGACATGGGGGAACGCTGGGTGGAAGGAAATTTGTGGCTCCGCTCTGATTCCAGAACTTTCTGCCACAGAAATGTGAGGAACATGTGTTTTTTTAGCCAAATTTTGAGGTTTGCAAAGGATTCTGGGTAACAGAACCTGGTCCGAGCCACACAAGTCACCCCATCTTGGATTCCCCTAGGTCTCTAGTTTTCAGAAAGGCACAGGTTTGGTAGGTTTCCCTAGGTGGCGGCTGAGCTACAGGCCAAAATCTACAGGTAGGCACTTTGCAAAAAACACCTCTGTTTTCCTTCAAAAATGTGGCTGTGTCCACGTTGCGCTTTGGGGCGTTTCCTGTCGCGGGCGCTAGGCCTACCCACACAAGTGAGGTATCATTTTTATCGGGAGACGAGGGGGAACGCTGGGTGGAAGGAAATTTGTGGCTCCTCTCAGATTCCAGAACTTTCTGCCACAGAAATGTGAGGAACATGTGTTTTTTTAGCCAAATTTTGAGGTTTGCAATGGATTCTGGGTAACAGAACCTGGTCCGAGCCACACAAGTCACCCCATCTTGGATTCCCCTAGGTCTCTAGTTTTCAGAAATGCACAGGTTTGGTAGGTTTCCCTAGGTGGCGGCTGAGCTACAGGCCAAAATCTACAGGTAGGCACTTTGCAAAAAAAACTCTGTTTTCCTTCAAAAATTTGGCTGTGTCCACGTTGCGCTTTGGGGCGTTTCCTGTCGCGGGCGCTAGGCCTACCCACACAAGTGAGGTATCATTTTTATCGGGAGACGTGGGGGAACGCTGGGTGGAAGGAAATTTGTGGCTCCACTCAGATTGCAGAACTTTCTGCCACAGAAATGTGAGGAACATGTGTTTTTTTAGCCAAATTCTGAGGTTTGCAAAGGATTCTGGGTAACAGAACCTGGTCCGAGCCACACAAGTCACCCCATCTTGGATTCCCCTAGGTCTCTAGTTTTCAGAAATGCACAGGTTTGGTAGGTTTCCCTAGGTGGCAGCTGAGCTACAGGCCAAAATCTACAGGTAGGCACTTTGCAAAAAACACCTCTGTTTTCCTTCAAAAATTTGGCTGTGTCCACGTTGCGCTTTGGGGCGATTCCTGTCGCGGGCGCTAGGCCTACCCACACAAGTGAGGTATCATTTTTATCGGGAGACATGGGGGAACGCTGGGTGGAAGGAAATTTGTGGCTCCGCTCAGATTCCAGAACTTTCTGCCACAGAAATGTGAGGAACATGTGTTTTTTTAGCCAAATTTTGAGGTTTCCAAAGGATTCTGGGTAACAGAACCTGGTCCGAGCCACACAAGTCACCCCATCTTGGATTCCCCTAGGTCTCTAGTTTTCAGAAAGGCACAGGTTTGGTAGGTTTCCCTAGGTGGCGGCTGAGCTACAGGCCAAAATCTACAGGTAGGCACTTTGAAAAAAAACCTCTGTTTTCCTTCAAAAATTTGGCTGTGTCCACGTTGCGCTTTGGGGCGTTTCCTGTCGCGGGCGCTAGGCCTACCCACACAAGTGAGGTATCATTTTTATCGGGAGACGTGGGGGAACGCTGGGTGGAAGGAAATTTGTGGGTCCACTCAGATTGCAGAACTTTCTGCCACAGAAATGTGAGGAACATGTGTTTTTTTAGCCAAATTTTGAGGTTTGCAAAGGATTCTGGGTAACAGAACCTGGTCCGAGCCACACAAGTCACCCCATCTTGGATTCCCCTAGGTCTCTAGTTTTCAGAAATGCACAGGTTTGGTAGGTTTCCCTAGGTGGCAGCTGAGCTACAGGCCAAAATCTACAGGTAGGCACTTTGCAAAAAACACCTCTGTTTTCCTTCAAAAATTTGGCTGTGTCCACGTTGCGCTTTGGGGCGATTCCTGTCGCGGGCGCTAGGCCTACCCACACAAGTGAGGTATCATTTTTATCGGGAGACATGGGGGAACGCTGGGTGGAAGGAAATTTGTGGCTCCGCTCAGATTCCAGAACTTTCTGCCACAGAAATGTGAGGAACATGTGTTTTTTTAGCCAAATTTTGAGGTTTCCAAAGGATTCTGGGTAACAGAACCTGGTCCGAGCCACACAAGTCACCCCATCTTGGATTCCCCTAGGTCTCTAGTTTTCAGAAAGGCACAGGTTTGGTAGGTTTCCCTAGGTGGCGGCTGAGCTACAGGCCAAAATCTACAGGTAGGCACTTTGCCAAAACACCTCTGTTTTCCTTCAAAAATTTGGCTGTGTCCACGTTGCGCTTTGGGGCGTTTCCTGTCGCGGGCGCTAGGCCTACCCACACAAGTGAGGTATCATTTTTATCGGGAGACGTGGGGGAACGCTGGGTGGAAGGAAATTTGTGGCTCTACTCAGATTCCAGAACTTTCTGCCACAGAAATGTGAGGAACATGTGTTTTTTAGCCAAATTTTGAGGTTTGCAAAGGATTCTGGGTAACAGAACCTGGTCCGAGCCACACAAGTAACCCCATCTTGGATTCCCCTAGGTCTCTAGTTTTCAGAAATGCACAGGTTTGGTAGGTTTCCCTAGGTGGCGGCTGAGCTACAGGCCAAAATCTACAGGTAGGCACTTTGCAAAAAACACCTCTGTTTTCCTTCAAAAATTTGGCTGTGTCCACTTTGCGCTTTGGGGCGTTTCCTGTCGCGGGCGCTAGGCCTACCCACACAAGTGAGGTATCATTTTTATCGGGAGACGTGGGGGAACGCTGGGTGGAAGGAAATTTGTGGCTCCTCTCAGATTCCAGAACTTTCTGCCACAGAAATGTGAGGAACATGTGTTTTTTTAGCCAAATTTTGAGGTTTGCAAAGGATTCTGGGTAACAGAACCTGGTCCGAGCCACACAAGTCACCCCATCTTGGATTCCCCTAGGTCTTTAGTTTTCAGAAATGCACAGGTTTGGTAGGTTTCCCTAGGTGGCGGCTGAGCTACAGGCCAAAATCTACAGGTAGGCACTTTGCAAAAAACACCTCTGTTTTCCTTCAAAAAGTTGGCTGTGTCCACGTTGCGCTTTGGGGCGTTTCCTGTCGCGGGCGCTAGGCCTACCCACACAAGTGAGGTATCATTTTTATCGGGAGACATGGGGGAACGCTGGGTGGAAGGAAATTTGTGGCTCCGCTCAGATTCCAGAACTTTCTGCCACAGAAATGTGAGGAACATGTGTTTTTTTAGCCAAATTTTGAGGTTTGCAAAGGATTCTGGGTAACAGAACCTGGTCCGAGCCACACAAGTCACCCCATCTTGGATTCCCCTAGGTCTCTAGTTTTCAGAAATGCACAGGTTTGGTAGGTTTCCCTAGGTGGCGGCTGAGCTACAGGCCAAAATCTACAGGTAGGCACTTTGCAAAAAACCTCTGTTTTCCTTCAAAAATGAGGCTGTGTCCACGTTGCGCTTTGGGGCGTTTCCTGTCGCGGGCGCTAGGCCTACCCACCCAAGTGAGGTATCATTTTTATCGGGAGACGTGGGGGAACGCTGGGTGGAAGAAAATTTGTGGCTCCTCTCAGATTCCAGAACTTTCTGCCACAGAAATGTGAGGAACATGTGTTTTTTTAGCCAAATTTTGAGGTTTGCAAAGGATTCTGGGTAACAGAACCTGGTCCGAGCCACACAAGTCACCCCATCTTGGATTCCCCAGATCTCTAGTTTTCAGAAATGCACAGGTTTGGTAGGTTTCCCTAGGTGGCGGCTGAGCTACAGGCCAAAATCTACAGGTAGGCACTTTGCAAAAAACACCTCTGTTTTCCTTCAAAAATTTGGCTGTGTCCACGTTGCGCTTTGGGGAGTTTCCTGTCGCGGGCGCTAGGCCCACCCACACAAGTGAGGTATCATTTTTATCGGGAGACATGGGGGAACGCTGGGTGGAAGGAAATTTGTGGCTCCTCTCAGATTCCAGAACTTTCTGCCACAGAAATGTGAGAACCATGTGTTTTTTTAGCCAAATTTTGAGGTTTGCAAAGGATTCTGGGTAACAGAACCTGGTCCGAGCCACACAAGTCACCCCATCTTGGATTCCCCTAGGTCTCTAGTTTTCAGAAAGGCACAGGTTTGGTAGGTTTCCCTAGGTGGCGGCTGAGCTACAGGCCAAAATCTACAGGTAGGCACTTTGCAAAAAACACCTCTGTTTTCCTTCAAAAATTTGGCTGTGTCCACGTTGCGCTTTGGGGCGATTCCTGTCGCGGGCGCTAGGCCTACCCACACAAGTGAGGTATCATTTTTATCAGGAGACATGGGGGAACGCTGGGTGGAAGGAAATTTGTGGCTCCGCTCAGATTCCAGAACTTTCTGCCACAGAAATGTGAGGAACATGTGTTTTTTTAGCCAAATTTTGAGGTTTGCAAAGGATTCTGGGTAACTGAACCTGGTCCGAGCCACACAAGTCACCCCATCTTGGATTCCCCTAGGTCTCTAGTTTTCAGAAAGGCACAGGTTTGGTAGGTTTCCCTAGGTGGCGGCTGAGCTACAGGCCAAAATCTACAGGTAGGCACTTTGCAAAAAACACCTCTGTTTTCCTTCAAAAATTTGGCTGTGTCCACGTTGCGCTTTGGGGCGTTTCCTGTCGCGGGCGCTAGGCCTACCCACACAAGTGAGGTATAATTTTTATCGGGAGATGTGGGGGAACGCTGGGTGGAAGGAAATTTGTGGCTCTTCTCAGATTCCAGAACTTTCTGCCACAGAAATGTGAGGAACATGTGTTTTTTTAGCCAAATTTTGAGGTTTGCAATGGATTCTGGGTAACAGAACCTGGTCCAAGCCACACAAGTCACCCCATCTTGGATTCCCCTAGGTCTCTAGTTTTCAGAAATGCACAGGTTTGGAAGGTTTCCCTAGGTGGCGGCTGAGCTACAGGCCAAAATCTACAGGTAGGCACTTTGCAAAAAACCTCTGTTTTCCTTCAAAAATTTGGCTGTGTCCACGTTGCGCTTTGGGGCGATTCCTGTCGCGGGCGCTAGGCCTACCCACACAAGTGAGGTATCATTTTTATCGGGAGACATGGGGGAACGCTGGGTGGAAGGAAATTTGTGGCTCCTCTCAGATTCCAGAACTTTCTGCCACAGAAATGTGAGGAACATGTGTTTTTTTAGCCAAATTTTGAGGTTTGCAAAGGATTCTGGGTAACAGAACCTGGTCCGAGCCACACAAGTCACCCCATCTTGGATTCCCCTAGATCTCTAGTTTTCAGAAATGCACAGGTTTGGTAGGTTTCCCTAGGTGGCGGCTGAGCTACAGGCCAAAATCTACAGGTAGGCACTTTGCAAAAAACACCTCTGTTTTCCTTCAAAAATTTGGCTGTGTCCACGTTGCGCTTTGGGGCGTTTCCTGTCGCGGGCGCTAGGCCTACCCACACAAGTGAGGTATCATTTTTATCGGGAGACGTGGGGGAACGCTGGGTGGAAGGAAATTTGTGGCTCCTCTCAGATTCCAGAACTTTCTGCCACAGAAATGTGAGGAACATGTGTTTTTTTAGCCAAATTTTGAGGTTTGCAATGGATTCTGGGTAACAGAACCTGGTCCGAGCCACACAAGTCACCCCATCTTGGATTCCCCTAGGTCTCTAGTTTTCAGAAATGCACAGGTTTGGTAGGTTTCCCTAGGTGGCGGCTGAGCTACAGGCCAAAATCTACAGGTAGGCACTTTGCAAAAAAAACTCTGTTTTCCTTCAAAAATTTGGCTGTGTCCACGTTGCGCTTTGGGGCGTTTCCTGTCGCGGGCGCTAGGCCTACCCACACAAGTGAGGTATCATTTTTATCGGGAGACGTGGGGGAACGCTGGGTGGAAGGAAATTTGTGGCTCCACTCAGATTGCAGAACTTTCTGCCACAGAAATGTGAGGAACATGTGTTTTTTTAGCCAAATTTTGAGGTTTGCAAAGGATTCTGGGTAACAGAACCTGGTCCGAGCCACACAAGTCACCCCATCTTGGATTCCCCTAGGTCTCTAGTTTTCAGAAATGCACAGGTTTGGTAGGTTTCCCTAGGTGGCAGCTGAGCTACAGGCCAAAATCTACAGGTAGGCACTTTGCAAAAAACACCTCTGTTTTCCTTCAAAAATTTGGCTGTGTCCACGTTGCGCTTTGGGGCGATTCCTGTCGCGGGCGCTAGGCCTACCCACACAAGTGAGGTATCATTTTTATCGGGAGACATGGGGGAACGCTGGGTGGAAGGAAATTTGTGGCTCCGCTCAGATTCCAGAACTTTCTGCCACAGAAATGTGAGGAACATGTGTTTTTTTAGCCAAATTTTGAGGTTTGCAAAGGATTCTGGGTAACAGAACCTGGTCCGAGCCACACAAGTCACCCCATCTTGGATTCCCCTAGATCTCTAGTTTTCAGAAATGCACAGGTTTGGTAGGTTTCCCTAGGTGGCGGCTGAGCTACAGGCCAAAATCTACAGGTAGGCACTTTGCAAAAAACACCTCTGTTTTCCTTCAAAAATTTGGCTGTGTCCACGTTGCGCTTTGGGGAGTTTCCTGTCGTGGGCGCTAGGCCCACCCACACAAGTGAGGTATCATTTTTATCGGGAGACATGGGGGAACGCTGGGTGGAAGGAAATTTGTGGCTCCTCTCAGATTCCAGAACTTTCTGCCACAGAAATGAGAGAACCATGTGTTTTTTTAGCCAAATTTTGAGGTTTGCAAAGGATTCTGGGTAACAGAACCTGGTCCGAGCCACACAAGTCACCCCATCTTGGATTCCCCTAGGTCTCTAGTTTTCAGAAAGGCACAGGTTTGGTAGGTTTCCCTAGGTGGCGGCTGAGCTACAGGCCAAAATCTACAGGTAGGCACTTTGCAAAAAACACCTCTGTTTTCCTTCAAAAATTTGGCTGTGTCCACGTTGCGCTTTGGGGCGTTTCCTGTCGCGGGCACTAGGCCTACCCACACAAGTGAGGTATCATTTTTATCGGGAGACATGGGGGAACGCTGGGTGGAAGGAAATTTGTGGCTCCGCTCAGATTCCAGAACTTTCTGCCACAGAAATGTGAGGAACATGTGTTTTTTTAGCCAAATTTTGAGGTTTGCAAAGGATTCTGGGTAACTGAACCTGGTCCGAGCCACACAAGTCACCCCATCTTGGATTCCCCTAGGTCTCTAGTTTTCAGAAAGGCACAGGTTTGGTAGGTTTCCCTAGGTGGCGGCTGAGCTACAGGCCAAAATCTACAGGTAGGCACTTTGCAAAAAACACCTCTGTTTTCCTTCAAAAATTTGGCTGTGTCCACGTTGCGCTTTGGGGCGTTTCCTGTCGCGGGCGCTAGGCCTACCCACACAAGAGAGGTATAATTTTTATCGGGAGATGTGGGGGAACGCTGGGTGGAAGGAAATTTGTGGCTCTTCTCAGATTCCAGAACTTTCTGCCACAGAAATGTGAGGAACATGTGTTTTTTTAGCCAAATTTTGATGTTTGCAATGGATTCTGGGTAACAGAACCTGGTCCAAGCCACACAAGTCACCCCATCTTGGATTCCCCTAGGTCTCTAGTTTTCAGAAATACACAGGTTTGGAAGGTTTCCCTAGGTGGCGGCTGAGCTACAGGCCAAAATCTACAGGTAGGCACTTTGCAAAAAACCTCTGTTTTCCTTCAAAAATTTGGCTGTGTCCACGTTGCGCTTTGGGGCGATTCCTGTCGCGGGCGCTAGGCCTACCCACACAAGTGAGGTATCATTTTTATCGGGAGACATGGGGGAACGCTGGGTGGAAGGAAATTTGTGGCTCCGCTCAGATTCCAGAACTTTCTGCCACAGAAATGTGAGGAACATATGTTTTTTTAGCCAAATTTTGAGGTTTGCAAAGGATTCTGGGTAACAGAACCTGGTCCGAGCCACACAAGTCACCCCATCTTGGATTCCCCTAGGTCTCTAGTTTTCAGAAAGGCACAGGTTTGGTAGGTTTCCCTAGGTGGCGGCTGAGCTACAGGCCAAAATCTACAGGTAGGCACTTTGCAAAAAAAACTCTGTTTTCCTTCAAAAATTTGGCTGTGTCCACGTTGCGCTTTGGGGCATTTCCTGTCGCGGGCGCTAGGCCTACCCACACAAGTGAGGTATCATTTTTATCGGGAGACGTGGGGGAACGCTGGGTGGAAGGAAATTTGTGGCTCCACTCAGATTGCAGAACTTCCTGCCACGGAAATGTGAGGAACATGTGTTTTTTTAGCCAAATTTTGAGGTTTGCAAAGGATTCTGGGTAACAGAACCTGGTCCGAGCCACACAAGTCACCCCATCTTGGATTCCCCTAGGTCTCTAGTTTTCAGAAAGGCACAGGTTTGGTAGGTTTCCCTAGGTGGCGGCTGAGCTACAGGCCAAAATCTACAGGTAGGCACTTTGCAAAAAACACCTCTGTTTTCCTTCAAAAATTTGGCTGTGTCCACGTTGCGCTTTGGGGCGTTTCCTGTCGCGGGCGCTAGGCCTACCCACACAAGTGAGGTATCATTTTTATCGGGAGACATGGGGGAACGCTGGGTGGAAGGAAATTTGTGGCTCCGCTCTGATTCCAGAACTTTCTGCCACAGAAATGTGAGGAACATGTGTTTTTTTAGCCAAATTTTGAGGTTTGCAAAGGATTCTGGGTAACAGAACCTGGTCCGAGCCACACAAGTCACCCCATCTTGGATTCCCCTAGGTCTCTAGTTTTCAGAAAGGCACAGGTTTGGTAGGTTTCCCTAGGTGGCGGCTGAGCTACAGGCCAAAATCTACAGGTAGGCACTTTGCAAAAAACACCTCTGTTTTCCTTCAAAAATTTGGCTGTGTCCACGTTGCGCTTTGGGGCGTTTCCTGTCGCGGGCGCTAGGCCTACCCACACAAGTGAGGTATCATTTTTATCGGGAGACGTGGGGGAACGCTGGGTGGAAGGAAATTTGTGGCTCCTCTCAGATTCCAGAACTTTCTGCCACAGAAATGTGAGGAACATGTGTTTTTTTAGCCAAATTTTGAGGTTTGCAATGGATTCTGGGTAACAGAACCTGGTCCGAGCCACACAAGTCACCCCATCTTGGATTCCCCTAGGTCTCTAGTTTTCAGAAATGCACAGGTTTGGTAGGTTTCCCTAGGTGGCGGCTGAGCTACAGGCCAAAATCTACAGGTAGGCACTTTGCAAAAAAAACTCTGTTTTTTTTCAAAAATTTGGCTGTGTCCACGTTGCGCTTTGGGGCGTTTCCTGTCGCGGGCGCTAGGCCTACCCACACAAGTGAGGTATCATTTTTATCGGGAGACGTGGGGGAACGCTGGGTGGAAGGAAATTTGTGGGTCCACTCAGATTGCAGAACTTTCTGCCACAGAAATGTGAGGAACATGTGTTTTTTTAGCCAAATTTTGAGGTTTGCAAAGGATTCTGGGTAACAGAACCTGGTCCGAGCCACACAAGTCACCCCATCTTGGATTCCCCTAGGTCTCTAGTTTTCAGAAATGCACAGGTTTGGTAGGTTTCCCTAGGTGGCAGCTGAGCTACAGGCCAAAATCTACAGGTAGGCACTTTGCAAAAAACACCTCTGTTTTCCTTCAAAAATTTGGCTGTGTCCACGTTGCGCTTTGGGGCGATTCCTGTCGCGGGCGCTAGGCCTACCCACACAAGTGAGGTATCATTTTTATCGGGAGACATGGGGGAACGCTGGGTGGAAGGAAATTTGTGGCTCCGCTCAGATTCCAGAACTTTCTGCCACAGAAATGTGAGGAACATGTGTTTTTTTAGCCAAATTTTGAGGTTTCCAAAGGATTCTGGGTAACAGAACCTGGTCCGAGCCACACAAGTCACCCCATCTTGGATTCCCCTAGGTCTCTAGTTTTCAGAAAGGCACAGGTTTGGTAGGTTTCCCTAGGTGGCGGCTGAGCTACAGGCCAAAATCTACAGGTAGGCACTTTGCCAAAACACCTCTGTTTTCCTTCAAAAATTTGGCTGAGTCCACGTTGCGCTTTGGGGCGTTTCCTGTCGCGGGCGCTAGGCCTACCCACTCAAGTGAGGTATCATTTTTATCGGGAGACGTGGGGGAACGCTGGGTGGAAGGAAATTTGTGGCTCTACTCAGATTCCAGAACTTTCTGCCACAGAAATGTGAGGAACATGTGTTTTTTAGCCAAATTTTGAGGTTTGCAAAGGATTCTGGGTAACAGAACCTGGTCCGAGCCACACAAGTAACCCCATCTTGGATTCCCCTAGGTCTCTAGTTTTCAGAAATGCACAGGTTTGGTAGGTTTCCCTAGGTGGCGGCTGAGCTACAGGCCAAAATCTACAGGTAGGCACTTTGCAAAAAACCTCTGTTTTCCTTCAAAAATTTGGCTGTGTCCACGTTGCGCTTTGGGGCGATTCCTGTCGCGGGCGCTAGGCCTACCCAGACAAGTGAGGTATCATTTTTATCGGGAGACATGGGGGAACGCTGGGTGGAAGGAAATTTGTGGCTCCGCTCAGATTCCAGAACTTTCTGCCACAGAAATGTGAGGAACATATGTTTTTTTAGCCAAATTTTGAGGTTTGCAAAGGATTCTGGGTAACAGAACCTGGTCCGAGCCACACAAGTCACCCCATCTTGGATTCCCCTAGGTCTCTAGTTTTCAGAAAGGCACAGGTTTGGTAGGTTTCCCTAGGTGGCGGCTGAGCTACAGGCCAAAATCTACAGGTAGGCACTTTGCAAAAAACACCTCTGTTTTCCTTAAAAAATTTGGCTGTGTCCACGTTGCGCTTTGGGGCGTTTCCTGTCGCGGGCGCTAGGCCTACCCACACAAGTGAGGTATCATTTTTATCGGGAGACGTGGGGGAACGCTGGGTGGAAGGAAATTTGTGGCTCCTCTCAGATTCCAGAACTTTCTGCCACAGAAATGTGAGGAACATGTGTTTTTTTAGCCAAATTTTGAGGTTTGCAAAGGATTCTGGGTAACAGAACCTGGTCCGAGCCACACAAGTCACCCCATCTTGGATTCCCCTAGGTCTTTAGTTTTCAGAAATGCACAGGTTTGGTAGGTTTCCCTAGGTGGCGGCTGAGCTACAGGCCAAAATCTACAGGTAGGCACTTTGCAAAAAACACCTCTGTTTTCCTTCAAAAAGTTGGCTGTGTCCACGTTGCGCTTTGGGGCGTTTCCTGTCGCGGGCGCTAGGCCTACCCACACAAGTGAGGTATCATTTTTATCGGGAGACATGGGGGAACGCTGGGTGGAAGGAAATTTGTGGCTCCGCTCAGATTCCAGAACTTTCTGCCACAGAAATGTGAGGAACATGTGTTTTTTTAGCCAAATTTTGAGGTTTGCAAAGGATTCTGGGTAACAGAACCTGGTCCGAGCCACACAAGTCACCCCATCTTGGATTCCCCTAGGTCTCTAGTTTTCAGAAATGCACAGGTTTGGTAGGTTTCCCTAGGTGGCGGCTGAGCTACAGGCCAAAATCTACAGGTAGGCACTTTGCAAAAAACCTCTGTTTTCCTTCAAAAATGAGGCTGTGTCCACGTTGCGCTTTGGGGCGTTTCCTGTCGCGGGCGCTAGGCCTACCCACCCAAGTGAGGTATCATTTTTATCGGGAGACGTGGGGGAACGCTGGGTGGAAGAAAATTTGTGGCTCCTCTCAGATTCCAGAACTTTCTGCCACAGAAATGTGAGGAACATGTGTTTTTTTAGCCAAATTTTGAGGTTTGCAAAGGATTCTGGGTAACAGAACCTGGTCCGAGCCACACAAGTCACCCCATCTTGGATTCCCCAGATCTCTAGTTTTCAGAAATGCACAGGTTTGGTAGGTTTCCCTAGGTGGCGGCTGAGCTACAGGCCAAAATCTACAGGTAGGCACTTTGCAAAAAACACCTCTGTTTTCCTTCAAAAATTTGGCTGTGTCCACGTTGCGCTTTGGGGAGTTTCCTGTCGCGGGCGCTAGGCCCACCCACACAAGTGAGGTATCATTTTTATCGGGAGACATGGGGGAACGCTGGGTGGAAGGAAATTTGTGGCTCCTCTCAGATTCCAGAACTTTCTGCCACAGAAATGTGAGAACCATGTGTTTTTTTAGCCAAATTTTGAGGTTTGCAAAGGATTCTGGGTAACAGAACCTGGTCCGAGCCACACAAGTCACCCCATCTTGGATTCCCCTAGGTCTCTAGTTTTCAGAAAGGCACAGGTTTGGTAGGTTTCCCTAGGTGGCGGCTGAGCTACAGGCCAAAATCTACAGGTA
Organism: Pleurodeles waltl; assembly: GCF_031143425.1. Lineage (NCBI taxonomy): Eukaryota > Metazoa > Chordata > Amphibia > Caudata > Salamandridae > Pleurodeles > Pleurodeles waltl. The sequence goes on from NC_090445.1 coordinate 639,439,569, forward strand.
GGCACTTTGCAAAAAACACCTCTGTTTTCCTTCAAAAATTTGGCTGTGTCCACGTTGCGCTTTGGGGCGATTCCTGTCGCGGGCGCTAGGCCTACCCACACAAGTGAGGTATCATTTTTATCGGGAGACATGGGGGAACGCTGGGTGGAAGGAAATTTGTGGCTCCGCTCAGATTCCAGAACTTTCTGCCACAGAAATGTGAGGAACATGTGTTTTTTTAGCCAAATTTTGAGGTTTGCAAAGGATTCTGGGTAACTGAACCTGGTCCGAGCCACACAAGTCACCCCATCTTGGATTCCCCTAGGTCTCTAGTTTTCAGAAAGGCACAGGTTTGGTAGGTTTCCCTAGGTGGCGGCTGAGCTACAGGCCAAAATCTACAGGTAGGCACTTTGCAAAAAACACCTCTGTTTTCCTTCAAAAATTTGGCTGTGTCCACGTTGCGCTTTGGGGCGTTTCCTGTCGCGGGCGCTAGGCCTACCCACACAAGTGAGGTATAATTTTTATCGGGAGATGTGGGGGAACGCTGGGTGGAAGGAAATTTGTGGCTCTTCTCAGATTCCAGAACTTTCTGCCACAGAAATGTGAGGAACATGTGTTTTTTTAGCCAAATTTTGAGGTTTGCAATGGATTCTGGGTAACAGAACCTGGTCCAAGCCACACAAGTCACCCCATCTTGGATTCCCCTAGGTCTCTAGTTTTCAGAAATGCACAGGTTTGGAAGGTTTCCCTAGGTGGCGGCTGAGCTACAGGCCAAAATCTACAGGTAGGCACTTTGCAAAAAACCTCTGTTTTCCTTCAAAAATTTGGCTGTGTCCACGTTGCGCTTTGGGGCGATTCCTGACGCGGGCGCTAGGCCTACCCACACAAGTGAGGTATCATTTTTATCGGGAGACATGGGGGAACGCTGGGTGGAAGGAAATTTGTGGCTCCTCTCAGATTCCAGAACTTTCTGCCACAGAAATGTGAGGAACATGTGTTTTTTTAGCCAAATTTTGAGGTTTGCAAAGGATTCTGGGTAACAGAACCTGGTCCGAGCCACACAAGTCACCCCATCTTGGATTCCCCTAGATCTCTAGTTTTCAGAAATGCACAGGTTTGGTAGGTTTCCCTAGGTGGCGGCTGAGCTACAGGCCAAAATCTACAGGTAGGCACTTTGCAAAAAACACCTCTGTTTTCCTTCAAAAATTTGGCTGTGTCCACGTTGCGCTTTGGGGCGTTTCCTGTCGCGGGCGCTAGGCCTACCCACACAAGTGAGGTATCATTTTTATCGGGAGACGTGGGGGAACGCTGGGTGGAAGGAAATTTGTGGCTCCTCTCAGATTCCAGAACTTTCTGCCACAGAAATGTGAGGAACATGTGTTTTTTTAGCCAAATTTTGAGGTTTGCAATGGATTCTGGGTAACAGAACCTGGTCCGAGCCACACAAGTCACCCCATCTTGGATTCCCCTAGGTCTCTAGTTTTCAGAAATGCACAGGTTTGGTAGGTTTCCCTAGGTGGCAGCTGAGCTACAGGCCAAAATCTACAGGTAGGCACTTTGCAAAAAACACCTCTGTTTTCCTTCAAAAATTTGGCTGTGTCCACGTTGCGCTTTGGGGCGTTTCCTGTCGCGGGCGCTAGGCCTACCCACACAAGTGAGGTATCATTTTTATCGGGAGACGTGGGGGAACGCTGGGTGGAAGGAAATTTGTGGCTCCACTCAGATTGCAGAACTTTCTGCCACAGAAATGTGAGGAACATGTGTTTTTTTAGCCAAATTTTGAGGTTTGCAAAGGATTCTGGGTAACAGAACCTGGTCCGAGCCACACAAGTCACCCCATCTTGGATTCCCCAGATCTCTAGTTTTCAGAAATGCACAGGTTTGGTAGGTTTCCCTAGGTGGCGGCTGAGCTACAGGCCAAAATCTACAGGTAGGCACTTTGCAAAAAACACCTCTGTTTTCCTTCAAAAATTTGGCTGTGTCCACGTTGCGCTTTGGGGAGTTTCCTGTCGCGGGCGCTAGGCCCACCCACACAAGTGAGGTATCATTTTTATCGGGAGACATGGGGGAACGCTGGGTGGAAGGAAATTTGTGGCTCCTCTCAGATTCCAGAACTTTCTGCCACAGAAATGTGAGAACCATGTGTTTTTTTAGCCAAATTTTGAGGTTTGCAAAGGATTCTGGGTAACAGAACCTGGTCCGAGCCACACAAGTCACCCCATCTTGGATTCCCCTAGGTCTCTAGTTTTCAGAAAGGCACAGGTTTGGTAGGTTTCCCTAGGTGGCGGCTGAGCTACAGGCCAAAATCTACAGGTAGGCACTTTGCAAAAAACACCTCTGTTTTCCTTCAAAAATTTGGCTGTGTCCACGTTGCGCTTTGGGGCGATTCCTGTCGCGGGCGCTAGGCCTACCCACACAAGTGAGGTATCATTTTTATCGGGAGACATGGGGGAACGCTGGGTGGAAGGAAATTTGTGGCTCCGCTCAGATTCCAGAACTTTCTGCCACAGAAATGTGAGGAACATGTGTTTTTTTAGCCAAATTTTGAGGTTTGCAAAGGATTCTGGGTAACTGAACCTGGTCCGAGCCACACAAGTCACCCCATCTTGGATTCCCCTAGGTCTCTAGTTTTCAGAAAGGCACAGGTTTGGTAGGTTTCCCTAGGTGGCGGCTGAGCTACAGGCCAAAATCTACAGGTAGGCACTTTGCAAAAAACACCTCTGTTTTCCTTCAAAAATTTGGCTGTGTCCACGTTGCGCTTTGGGGCGTTTCCTGTCGCGGGCGCTAGGCCTACCCACACAAGTGAGGTATAATTTTTATCGGGAGATGTGGGGGAACGCTGGGTGGAAGGAAATTTGTGGCTCTTCTCAGATTCCAGAACTTTCTGCCACAGAAATGTGAGGAACATGTGTTTTTTTAGCCAAATTTTGAGGTTTGCAATGGATTCTGGGTAACAGAACCTGGTCCAAGCCACACAAGTCACCCCATCTTGGATTCCCCTAGGTCTCTAGTTTTCAGAAATGCACAGGTTTGGAAGGTTTCCCTAGGTGGCGGCTGAGCTACAGGCCAAAATCTACAGGTAGGCACTTTGCAAAAAACCTCTGTTTTCCTTCAAAAATTTGGCTGTGTCCACGTTGCGCTTTGGGGCGATTCCTGACGCGGGCGCTAGGCCTACCCACACAAGTGAGGTATCATTTTTATCGGGAGACATGGGGGAACGCTGGGTGGAAGGAAATTTGTGGCTCCTCTCAGATTCCAGAACTTTCTGCCACAGAAATGTGAGGAACATGTGTTTTTTTAGCCAAATTTTGAGGTTTGCAAAGGATTCTGGGTAACAGAACCTGGTCCGAGCCACACAAGTCACCCCATCTTGGATTCCCCTAGATCTCTAGTTTTCAGAAATGCACAGGTTTGGTAGGTTTCCCTAGGTGGCGGCTGAGCTACAGGCCAAAATCTACAGGTAGGCACTTTGCAAAAAACACCTCTGTTTTCCTTCAAAAATTTGGCTGTGTCCACGTTGCGCTTTGGGGCGTTTCCTGTCGCGGGCGCTAGGCCTACCCACACAAGTGAGGTATCATTTTTATCGGGAGACGTGGGGGAACGCTGGGTGGAAGGAAATTTGTGGCTCCTCTCAGATTCCAGAACTTTCTGCCACAGAAATGTGAGGAACATGTGTTTTTTTAGCCAAATTTTGAGGTTTGCAATGGATTCTGGGTAACAGAACCTGGTCCGAGCCACACAAGTCACCCCATCTTGGATTCCCCTAGGTCTCTAGTTTTCAGAAATGCACAGGTTTGGTAGGTTTCCCTAGGTGGCAGCTGAGCTACAGGCCAAAATCTACAGGTAGGCACTTTGCAAAAAACACCTCTGTTTTCCTTCAAAAATTTGGCTGTGTCCACGTTGCGCTTTGGGGCGTTTCCTGTCGCGGGCGCTAGGCCTACCCACACAAGTGAGGTATCATTTTTATCGGGAGACGTGGGGGAACGCTGGGTGGAAGGAAATTTGTGGCTCCACTCAGATTGCAGAACTTTCTGCCACAGAAATGTGAGGAACATGTGTTTTTTTAGCCAAATTTTGAGGTTTGCAAAGGATTCTGGGTAACAGAACCTGGTCCGAGCCACACAAGTCACCCCATCTTGGATTCCCCTAGGTCTCTAGTTTTCAGAAATGCACAGGTTTGGTAGGTTTCCCTAGGTGGCAGCTGAGCTACAGGCCAAAATCTACAGGTAGGCACTTTGCAAAAAACACCTCTGTTTTCCTTCAAAAATTTGGCTGTGTCCACGTTGCGCTTTGGGGCGATTCCTGTCGCGGGCGCTAGGCCTACCCACACAAGTGAGGTATCATTTTTATCGGGAGACATGGGGGAACGCTGGGTGGAAGGAAATTTGTGGCTCCGCTCAGATTCCAGAACTTTCTGCCACAGAAATGTGAGGAACATGTGTTTTTTTAGCCAAATTTTGAGGTTTGCAAAGGATTCTGGGTAACAGAACCTGGTCCGAGCCACACAAGTCACCCCATCTTGGATTCCCCTAGATCTCTAGTTTTCAGAAATGCACAGGTTTGGTAGGTTTCCCTAGGTGGCGGCTGAGCTACAGGCCAAAATCTACAGGTAGGCACTTTGCAAAAAACACCTCTGTTTTCCTTCAAAAATTTGGCTGTGTCCACGTTGCGCTTTGGGGAGTTTCCTGTCGTGGGCGCTAGGCCCACCCACACAAGTGAGGTATCATTTTTATCGGGAGACATGGGGGAACGCTGGGTGGAAGGAAATTTGTGGCTCCTCTCAGATTCCAGAACTTTCTGCCACAGAAATGAGAGAACCATGTGTTTTTTTAGCCAAATTTTGAGGTTTGCAAAGGATTCTGGGTAACAGAACCTGGTCCGAGCCACACAAGTCACCCCATCTTGGATTCCCCTAGGTCTCTAGTTTTCAGAAAGGCACAGGTTTGGTAGGTTTCCCTAGGTGGCGGCTGAGCTACAGGCCAAAATCTACAGATAGGCACTTTGCAAAAAACACCTCTGTTTTCCTTCAAAAATTTGGCTGTGTCCACGTTGCGCTTTGGGGCGTTTCCTGTCGCGGGCACTAGGCCTACCCACACAAGTGAGGTATCATTTTTATCGGGAGACATGGGGGAACGCTGGGTGGAAGGAAATTTGTGGCTCCGCTCAGATTCCAGAACTTTCTGCCACAGAAATGTGAGGAACATGTGTTTTTTTAGCCAAATTTTGAGGTTTGCAAAGGATTCTGGGTAACTGAACCTGGTCCGAGCCACACAAGTCACCCCATCTTGGATTCCCCTAGGTCTCTAGTTTTCAGAAAGGCACAGGTTTGGTAGGTTTCCCTAGGTGGCGGCTGAGCTACAGGCCAAAATCTACAGGTAGGCACTTTGCAAAAAACACCTCTGTTTTCCTTCAAAAATTTGGCTATGTCCACGTTGCGCTTTGGGGCGTTTCCTGTCGCGGGCGCTAGGCCTACCCACACAAGAGAGGTATAATTTTTATCGGGAGATGTGGGGGAACGCTGGGTGGAAGGAAATTTGTGGCTCTTCTCAGATTCCAGAACTTTCTGCCACAGAAATGTGAGGAACATGTGTTTTTTTAGCCAAATTTTGAGGTTTGCAATGGATTCTGGGTAACAGAACCTGGTCCAAGCCACACAAGTCACCCCATCTTGGATTCCCCTAGGTCTCTAGTTTTCAGAAATACACAGGTTTGGTAGGTTTCCCTAGGTGGCTGCTGAGCTACAGGCCAAAATCTACAGGTAGGCACTTTGCAAAAAACCTCTGTTTTCCTTCAAAAATTTGGCTGTGTCCACGTTGCGCTTTGGGGCGATTCCTGTCGCGGGCGCTAGGCCTACCCACACAAGTGAGGTATCATTTTTATCGGGAGACATGGGGGAACGCTGGGTGGAAGGAAATTTGTGGCTCCGCTCAGATTCCAGAACTTTCTGCCACAGAAATGTGAGGAACATATGTTTTTTTAGCCAAATTTTGAGGTTTGCAAAGGATTCTGGGTAACAGAACCTGGTCCGAGCCACACAAGTCACCCCATCTTGGATTCCCCTAGGTCTCTAGTTTTCAGAAAGGCACAGGTTTGGTAGGTTTCCCTAGGTGGCGGCTGAGCTACAGGCCAAAATCTACAGGTAGGCACTTTGCAAAAAACACCTCTGTTTTCCTTCAAAAATTTGGCTGTGTCTACGTTGCGCTTTGGGGCGTTTCCTGTCGCGGGCGCTAGGCCTACCCACACAAGTGAGGTATCATTTTTATCGGGAGACGTGGGGGAACGCTGGGTGGAAGGAAATTTGTGGCTCCTCTCAGATTCCAGAACTTTCTGCCACAGAAATGTGAGGAACATGTGTTTTTTTAGCCAAATTTTGAGGTTTGCAATGGATTCTGGGTAACAGAACCTGGTCCGAGCCACACAAGTCACCCCATCTTGGATTCCCCTAGGTCTCTAGTTTTCAGAAATGCACAGGTTTGGTAGGTTTCCCTAGGTGGCGGCTGAGCTACAGGCCAAAATCTACAGGTAGGCACTTTGCAAAAAACACCTCTGTTTTCCTTCAAAAATTTGGCTGTGTCCACGTTGCGCTTTGGGGAGTTTCCTGTCGCGGGCGCTAGGCCCACCCACACAAGTGAGGTATCATTTTTATCGGGAGACATGGGGGAACGCTGGGTGGAAGGAAATTTGTGGCTCCTCTCAGATTCCAGAACTTTCTGCCACAGAAATGTGAGAACCATGTGTTTTTTTAGCCAAATTTTGAGGTTTGCAAAGGATTCTGGGTAACAGAACCTGGTCCGAGCCACACAAGTCACCCCATCTTGGATTCCCCTAGGTCTCTAGTTTTCAGAAAGGCACAGGTTTGGTAGGTTTCCCTAGGTGGCGGCTGAGCTACAGGCCAAAATCTACAGGTAGGCACTTTGCAAAAAACACCTCTGTTTTCCTTCAAAAATTTGGCTGTGTCCACGTTGCGCTTTGGGGCGTTTCCTGTCGCGGGCGCTAGGCCTACCCACACAAGTGAGGTATCATTTTTATCGGGAGACATGGGGGAACGCTGGGTGGAAGGAAATTTGTGGCTCCGCTCAGATTCCAGAACTTTCTGCCACAGAAATGTGAGGAACATGTGTTTTTTGAGCCAAATTTTGAGGTTTGCAAAGGATTCTGGGTAACTGAACCTGGTCCGAGCCACACAAGTCACCCCATCTTGGATTCCCCTAGGTCTCTAGTTTTCAGAAAGGCACAGGTTTGGTAGGTTTCCCTAGGTGGCGGCTGAGCTACAGGCCAAAATCTACAGGTAGGCACTTTGCAAAAAACACCTCTGTTTTCCTTCAAAAATTTGGCTATGTCCACGTTGCGCTTTGGGGCGTTTCCTGTCGAGGGCGCTAGGCCTACCCACACAAGTGAGGTATAATTTTTATCGGGAGATGTGGGGGAACGCTGGGTGGAAGGAAATTTGTGGCTCTTCTCAGATTCCAGAACTTTCTGCCACAGAAATGTGAGGAACATGTGTTTTTTTAGCCAAATTTTGAGGTTTGCAATGGATTCTGGGTAACAGAACCTGGTCCAAGCCACACAAGTCACCCCATCTTGGATTCCCCTAGGTCTCTAGTTTTCAGAAATGCACAGGTTTGGTAGGTTTCCCTAGGTGGCGGCTGAGCTACAGGCCAAAATCTACAGGTAGGCACTTTGTAAAAAACACCTCTGTTTTCCTTCAAAAATTTGGCTGTGTCTACGTTGCGCTTTGGGGCGTTTCCTGTCGCGGGCGCTAGGCCTACCCACACAAGTGAGGTATCATTTTTATCGGGAGACGTGGGGGAACGCTGGGTGGAAGGAAATTTGTGGCTCCTCTCAGATTCCAGAACTTTCTGCCACAGAAATGTGAGGAACATGTGTTTTTTTAGCCAAATTTTGAGGTTTGCAATGGATTCTGGGTAACAGAACCTGGTCCGAGCCACACAAGTCACCCCATCTTGGATTCCCCTAGGTCTCTAGTTTTCAGAAATGCACAGGTTTGGTAGGTTTCCCTAGGTGGCGGCTGAGCTACAGGCCAAAATCTACAGGTAGGCACTTTGCAAAAAACACCTCTGTTTTCCTTCAAAAATTTGGCTGTGTCCACGTTGCGCTTTGGGGAGTTTCCTGTCGCGGGCGCTAGGCCCACCCACACAAGTGAGGTATCATTTTTATCGGGAGACATGGGGGAACGCTGGGTGGAAGGAAATTTGTGGCTCCTCTCAGATTCCAGAACTTTCTGCCACAGAAATGTGAGAACCATGTGTTTTTTTAGCCAAATTTTGAGGTTTGCAAAGGATTCTGGGTAACAGAACCTGGTCCGAGCCACACAAGTCACCCCATCTTGGATTCCCCTAGGTCTCTAGTTTTCAGAAAGGCACAGGTTTGGTAGGTTTCCCTAGGTGGCGGCTGAGCTACAGGCCAAAATCTACAGGTAGGCACTTTGCAAAAAACACCTCTGTTTTCCTTCAAAAATTTGGCTGTGTCCACGTTGCGCTTTGGGGCGTTTCCTGTCGCGGGCGCTAGGCCTACCCACACAAGTGAGGTATCATTTTTATCGGGAGACATGGGGGAACGCTGGGTGGAAGGAAATTTGTGGCTCCGCTCAGATTCCAGAACTTTCTGCCACAGAAATGTGAGGAACATGTGTTTTTTTAGCCAAATTTTGAGGTTTGCAAAGGATTCTGGGTAACTGAACCTGGTCCGAGCCACACAAGTCACCCCATCTTGGATTCCCCTAGGTCTCTAGTTTTCAGAAAGGCACAGGTTTGGTAGGTTTCCCTAGGTGGCGGCTGAGCTACAGGCCAAAATCTACAGGTAGGCACTTTGCAAAAAACACCTCTGTTTTCCTTCAAAAATTTGGCTATGTCCACGTTGCGCTTTGGGGCGTTTCCTGTCGAGGGCGCTAGGCCTACCCACACAAGTGAGGTATAATTTTTATCGGGAGATGTGGGGGAACGCTGGGTGGAAGGAAATTTGTGGCTCTTCTCAGATTCCAGAACTTTCTGCCACAGAAATGTGAGGAACATGTGTTTTTTTAGCCAAATTTTGAGGTTTGCAATGGATTCTGGGTAACAGAACCTGGTCCAAGCCACACAAGTCACCCCATCTTGGATTCCCCTAGGTCTCTAGTTTTCAGAAATGCACAGGTTTGGAAGGTTTCCCTAGGTGGCGGCTGAGCTACAGGCCAAAATCTACAGGTAGGCACTTTGCAAAAAACCTCTGTTTTCCTTCAAAAATTTGGCTGTGTCCACGTTGCGCTTTGGGGCGATTCCTGTCGCGGGCGCTAGGCCTACCCACACAAGTGAGGTATCATTTTTATCGGGAGACATGGGGGAACGCTGGGTGGAAGGAAATTTGTGGCTCCGCTCAGATTCCAGAACTTTCTGCCACAGAAATGTGAGGAACATATGTTTTTTTAGCCAAATTTTGAGGTTTGCAAAGGATTCTGGGTAACAGAACCTGGTCCGAGCCACACAAGTCACCCCATCTTGGATTCCCCTAGGTCTCTAGTTTTCAGAAAGGCACAGGTTTGGTAGGTTTCCCTAGGTGGCGGCTGAGCTACAGGCCAAAATCTACAGGTAGGCACTTTGCAAAAAACACCTCTGTTTTCCTTCAAAAATTTGGCTGTGTCCACGTTGCGCTTTGGGGCGTTTCCTGTCGCGGGCGCTAGGCCTACCCACACAAGTGAGGTATCATTTTTATCGGGAGACATGGGGGAACGCTGGGTGGAAGGAAATTTGTGGCTCCGCTCAGATTCCAGAACTTTCTGCCACAGAAATGTGAGGAACATGTGTTTTTTTAGCCAAATTTTGAGGTTTGCAAAGGATTCTGGGTAACTGAACCTGGTCCGAGCCACACAAGTCACCCCATCTTGGATTCCCCTAGGTCTCTAGTTTTCAGAAAGGCACAGGTTTGGTAGGTTTCCCTAGGTGGCGGCTGAGCTACAGGCCAAAATCTACAGGTAGGCACTTTGCAAAAAACACCTCTGTTTTCCTTCAAAAATTTGGCTATGTCCACGTTGCGCTTTGGGGCGTTTCCTGTCGAGGGCGCTAGGCCTACCCACACAAGTGAGGTATAATTTTTATCGGGAGATGTGGGGGAACGCTGGGTGGAAGGAAATTTGTGGCTCTTCTCAGATTCCAGAACTTTCTGCCACAGAAATGTGAGGAACATGTGTTTTTTTAGCCAAATTTTGAGGTTTGCAATGGATTCTGGGTAACAGAACCTGGTCCAAGCCACACAAGTCACCCCATCTTGGATTCCCCTAGGTCTCTAGTTTTCAGAAATGCACAGGTTTGGAAGGTTTCCCTAGGTGGCGGCTGAGCTACAGGCCAAAATCTACAGGTAGGCACTTTGCAAAAAACCTCTGTTTTCCTTCAAAAATTTGGCTGTGTCCACGTTGCGCTTTGGGGCGATTCCTGTCGCGGGCGCTAGGCCTACCCACACAAGTGAGGTATCATTTTTATCGGGAGACATGGGGGAACGCTGGGTGGAAGGAAATTTGTGGCTCCGCTCAGATTCCAGAACTTTCTGCCACAGAAATGTGAGGAACATATGTTTTTTTAGCCAAATTTTGAGGTTTGCAAAGGATTCTGGGTAACAGAACCTGGTCCGAGCCACACAAGTCACCCCATCTTGGATTCCCCTAGGTCTCTAGTTTTCAGAAAGGCACAGGTTTGGTAGGTTTCCCTAGGTGGCGGCTGAGCTACAGGCCAAAATCTACAGGTAGGCACTTTGCAAAAAACACCTCTGTTTTCCTTCAAAAATTTGGCTGTGTCCACGTTGCGCTTTGGGGCGTCTCCTGTCGCGGGCGCTAGGCCTACCCACACAAGTGAGGTATCATTTTTATCGGGAGACGTGGGGGAACGCTGGGTGGAAGGAAATTTGTGGCTCCTCTCAGATTCCAGAACTTTCTGCCACAGAAATGTGAGGAACATGTGTTTTTTTAGCCAAATTTTGAGGTTTGCAAAGGATTCTGGGTAACAGAACCTGGTCCAAGCCACACAAGTCACCCCATCTTGGATTCCCCTAGGTCTTTAGTTTTCAGAAATGCACAGGTTTGGTAGGTTTCCCTAGGTGGCGGCTGAGCTACAGGCCAAAATCTACAGGTAGGCACTTTGCAAAAAACACCTCTGTTTTCCTTCAAAAAGTTGGCTGTGTCCACGTTGCGCTTTGGGGCGTTTCCTGTCGCGGGCGCTAGGCCTACCCACCCAAGTGAGGTATCATTTTTATCGGGAGACGTGGGGGAACGCTGGGTGGAAGGAAATTTGTGGCTCCTCTCAGATTCCAGAACTTTCTGCCACAGAAATGTGAGGAACATGTGTTTTTTTAGCCAAATTTTGAGGTTTGCAAAGGATTCTGGGTAACAGAACCTGGTCCGAGCCACACAAGTCACCCCATCTTGGATTCCCCTAGATCTCTAGTTTTCAGAAATGCACAGGTTTGGTAGGTTTCCCTAGGTGGCGGCTGAGCTACAGGCCAAAATCTACAGGTAGGCACTTTGCAAAAAACACCTCTGTTTTCCTTCAAAAATTTGGCTGTGTCCACGTTGCGCTTTGGGGCGTTTCCTGTCGCGGGCGCTAGGCCTACCCACACAAGTGAGGTATCATTTTTATCGGGAGACGTGTGGGAACGCTGGGTGGAAGGAAATTTGTGGCTCCTCTCAGATTCCAGAACTTTCTGCCACAGAAATGTGAGGAACATGTGTTTTTTTAGCCAAATTTTGAGGTTTGCAATGGATTCTGGGTAACAGAACCTGGTCCGAGCCACACAAATCACCCCATCTTGGATTCCCCTAGGTCTCTAGTTTTCAGAAATGCACAGGTTTGGTAGGTTTCCCTAGGTGGCGGCTGAGCTACAGACCAAAATCTACAGGTAGGCACTTTGCAAAAAAAACTCTGTTTTCCTTCAAAAATTTGGCTGTGTCCACGTTGCGCTTTGGGGCGTTTCCTGTCGCGGGCGCTAGGCCTACCCACACAAGTGAGGTATCATTTTTATCGGGAGACGTGGGGGAACGCTGGGTGGAAGGAAATTTGTGGCTCCACTCAGATTGCAGAACTTTCTGCCACAGAAATGTGAGCAACATGTGTTTTTTTAGCCAAATTTTGAGGTTTGCAAAGGATTCTGGGTAACAGAACCTGGTCCGAGCCACACAAGTCACCCCATCTTGGATTCCCCTAGGTCTCTAGTTTTCAGAAATGCACAGGTTTGGTAGGTTTCCCTAGGTGGCAGCTGAGCTACAGGCCAAAATCTACAGGTAGGCACTTTGCAAAAAACACCTCTGTTTTCCTTCAAAAATTTGGCTGTGTCCATGTTGCGCTTTGGGGCGATTCCTGTCGCGGGCGCTAGGCCTACCCACACAAGTGAGGTATCATTTTTATCGGGTGACATGGGGGAACGCTGGGTGGAAGGAAATTTGTGGCTCCGCTCAGATTCCAGAACTTTCTGCCACAGAAATGTGAGGAACATGTGTTTTTTTAGCCAAATTTTGAGGTTTCCAAAGGATTCTGGGTAACAGAACCTGGTCCGAGCCACACAAGTCACCCCATCTTGGATTCCCCTAGGTCTCTAGTTTTCAGAAAGGCACAGGTTTGGTAGGTTTCCCTAGGTGGCGGCTGAGCTACAGGCCAAAATCTACAGGTAGGCACTTTGCAAAAAACACCTCTGTTTTCCTTCAAAAATGTGGCTGTGTCCACGTTGCGCTTTGGGGCGTCTCCTGTCGCGGGCGCTAGGCCTACCCACACAAGTGAGGTATCATTTTTATCGGGAGACGTGGGGGAACGCTGGGTGGAAGGAAATTTGTGGCTCCTCTCAGATTCCAGAACTTTCTGCCACAGAAATGTGAGGAACATGTGTTTTTTTAGCCAAATTTTGAGGTTTGCAAAGGATTCTGGGTAACAGAACCTGGTCCAAGCCACACAAGTCACCCCATCTTGGATTCCCCTAGGTCTTTAGTTTTCAGAAATGCACAGGTTTGGTAGGTTTCCCTAGGTGGCGGCTGAGCTACAGGCCAAAATCTACAGGTAGGCACTTTGCAAAAAACACCTCTGTTTTCCTTCAAAAAGTTGGCTGTGTCCACGTTGCGCTTTGGGGCGTTTCCTGTCGCGGGCGCTAGGCCTACCCACCCAAGTGAGGTATCATTTTTATCGGGAGACGTGGGGGAACGCTGGGTGGAAGGAAATTTGTGGCTCCTCTCAGATTCCAGAACTTTCTGCCACAGAAATGTGAGGAACATGTGTTTTTTTAGCCAAATTTTGAGGTTTGCAAAGGATTCTGGGTAACAGAACCTGGTCCGAGCCACACAAGTCACCCCATCTTGGATTCCCCTAGATCTCTAGTTTTCAGAAATGCACAGGTTTGGTAGGTTTCCCTAGGTGGCGGCTGAGCTACAGGCCAAAATCTACAGGTAGGCACTTTGCAAAAAACACCTCTGTTTTCCTTCAAAAATTTGGCTGTGTCCACGTTGCGCTTTGGGGTGTTTCCTGTCGCGGGCGCTAGGCCTACCCACACAAGTGAGGTATCATTTTTATCGGGAGACGTGTGGGAACGCTGGGTGGAAGGAAATTTGTGGCTCCTCTCAGATTCCAGAACTTTCTGCCACAGAAATGTGAGGAACATGTGTTTTTTTAGCCAAATTTTGAGGTTTGCAATGGATTCTGGGTAACAGAACCTGGTCCGAGCCACACAAATCACCCCATCTTGGATTCCCCTAGGTCTTTAGTTTTCAGAAATGCACAGGTTTGGTAGGTTTCCCTAGGTGGCGGCTGAGCTACAGGCCAAAATCTACAGGTGGGCACTTTGCAAAAAACACCTCTGTTTTCCTTCAAAAAGTTGGCTGTGTCCACGTTGCGCTTTGGGGCGTTTCCTGTCGCGGGCGCTAGGCCTACCCACACAAGTGAGGTATCATTTTTATCGGGAGACATGGGGGAACGCTGGGTGGAAGGAAATTTGTGGCTCCGCTCAGATTCCAGAACTTTCTGCCACAGAAATGTGAGGAACATGTGTTTTTTTAGCCAAATTTTGAGGTTTGCAAAGGATTCTGGGTAACAGAACCTGGTCCGAGCCACACAAGTCACCCCATCTTGGATTCCCCTAGGTCTCTAGTTTTCAGAAATGCACAGGTTTGGTAGGTTTCCCTAGGTGGCGGCTGAGCTACAGGCCAAAATCTACAGGTAGGCACTTTGCAAAAAACCTCTGTTTTCCTTCAAAAATGAGGCTGTGTCCACGTTGCGCTTTGGGGCGTTTCCTGTCGCGGGCGCTAGGCCTACCCACCCAAGTGAGGTATCATTTTTATCGGGAGACGTGGGGGAACGCTGGGTGGAAGAAAATTTGTGGCTCCTCTCAGATTCCAGAACTTTCTGCCACAGAAATGTGAGGAACATGTGTTTTTTTAGCCAAATTTTGAGGTTTGCAAAGGATTCTGGGTAACAGAACCTGGTCCGAGCCACACAAGTCACCCCATCTTGGATTCCCCAGATCTCTAGTTTTCAGAAATGCACAGGTTTGGTAGGTTTCCCTAGGTGGCGGCTGAGCTACAGGCCAAAATCTACAGGTAGGCACTTTGCAAAAAACACCTCTGTTTTCCTTCAAAAATTTGGCTGTGTCCACGTTGCGCTTTGGGGAGTTTCCTGTCGCGGGCGCTAGGCCCACCCACACAAGTGAGGTATCATTTTTATCGGGAGACATGGGGGAACGCTGGGTGGAAGGAAATTTGTGGCTCCTCTCAGATTCCAGAACTTTCTGCCACAGAAATGTGAGAACCATGTGTTTTTTTAGCCAAATTTTGAGGTTTGCAAAGGATTCTGGGTAACAGAACCTGGTCCGAGCCACACAAGTCACCCCATCTTGGATTCCCCTAGGTCTCTAGTTTTCAGAAAGGCACAGGTTTGGTAGGTTTCCCTAGGTGGCGGCTGAGCTACAGGCCAAAATCTACAGGTAGGCACTTTGCAAAAAACACCTCTGTTTTCCTTCAAAAATTTGGCTGTGTCCACGTTGCGCTTTGGGGCGATTCCTGTCGCGGGCGCTAGGCCTACCCACACAAGTGAGGTATCATTTTTATCGGGAGACATGGGGGAACGCTGGGTGGAAGAAAATTTGTGGCTCCGCTCAGATTCCAGAACTTTCTGCCACAGAAATGTGAGGAACATGTGTTTTTTGAGCCAAATTTTGAGGTTTGCAAAGGATTCTGGGTAACTGAACCTGGTCCGAGCCACACAAGTCACCCCATCTTGGATTCCCCTAGGTCTCTAGTTTTCAGAAAGGCACAGGTTTGGTAGGTTTCCCTAGGTGGCGGCTGAGCTACAGGCCAAAATCTACAGGTAGGCACTTTGCAAAAAACACCTCTGTTTTCCTTCAAAAATTTGGCTGTGTCCACGTTGCGCTTTTGGGCGTTTCCTGTCGCGGGCGCTAGGCCTACCCACACAAGTGAGGTATAATTTTTATCGGGAGATGTGGGGGAACGCTGGGTGGAAGGAAATTTGTGGCTCTTCTCAGATTCCAGAACTTTCTGCCACAGAAATGTGAGGAACATGTGTTTTTTTAGCCAAATTTTGAGGTTTGCAATGGATTCTGGGTAACAGAACCTGGTCCAAGCCACACAAGTCACCCCATCTTGGATTCCCCTAGGTCTCTAGTTTTCAGAAATGCACAGGTTTGGAAGGTTTCCCTAGGTGGCGGCTGAGCTACAGGCCAAAATCTACAGGTAGGCACTTTGCAAAAAACCTCTGTTTTCCTTCAAAAATTTGGCTGTGTCCACGTTGCGCTTTGGGGCGATTCCTGTCGCGGGCGCTAGGCCTACCCACACAAGTGAGGTATCATTTTTATCGGGAGACATGGGGGAACGCTGGGTGGAAGGAAATTTGTGGCTCCTCTCAGATTCCAGAACTTTCTGCCACAGAAATGTGAGGAACATGTGTTTTTTGAGCCAAATTTTGAGGTTTGCAAAGGATTCTGGGTAACTGAACCTGGTCCGAGCCACACAAGTCACCCCATCTTGGATTCCCCTAGGTCTCTAGTTTTCAGAAAGGCACAGGTTTGGTAGGTTTCCCTAGGTGGCGGCTGAGCTACAGGCCAAAATCTACAGGTAGGCACTTTGCAAAAAACACCTCTGTTTTCCTTCAAAAATTTGGCTGTGTCCACGTTGCGCTTTGGGGCGTTTCCTGTCGCGGGCGCTAGGCCTACCCACACAAGTGAGGTATAATTTTTATCGGGAGATGTGGGGGAACGCTGGGTGGAAGGAAATTTGTGGCTCTTCTCAGATTCCAGAACTTTCTGCCACAGAAATGTGAGGAACATGTGTTTTTTTAGCCAAATTTTGAGGTTTGCAATGGATTCTGGGTAACAGAACCTGGTCCAAGCCACACAAGTCACCCCATCTTGGATTCCCCTAGGTCTCTAGTTTTCAGAAATGCACAGGTTTGGAAGGTTTCCCTAGGTGGCGGCTGAGCTACAGGCCAAAATCTACAGGTAGGCACTTTGCAAAAAACCTCTGTTTTCCTTCAAAAATTTGGCTGTGTCCACGTTGCGCTTTGGGGCGATTCCTGTCGCGGGCGCTAGGCCTACCCACACAAGTGAGGTATCATTTTTATCGGGAGACATGGGGGAACGCTGGGTGGAAGGAAATTTGTGGCTCCTCTCAGATTCCAGAACTTTCTGCCACAGAAATGTGAGGAACATGTGTTTTTTTAGCCAAATTTTGAGGTTTGCAAAGGATTCTGGGTAACAGAACCTGGTCCGAGCCACACAAGTCACCCCATCTTGGATTCCCCTAGATCTCTAGTTTTCAGAAATGCACAGGTTTGGTAGGTTTCCCTAGGTGGCGGCTGAGCTACAGGCCAAAATCTACAGGTAGGCACTTTGCAAAAAACACCTCTGTTTTCCTTCAAAAATTTGGCTGTGTCCACGTTGCGCTTTGGGGCGTTTCCTGTCGCGGGCGCTAGGCCTACCCACACAAGTGAGGTATCATTTTTATCGGGAGACGTGGGGGAACGCTGGGTGGAAGGAAATTTGTGGCTCCTCTCAGATTCCAGAACTTTCTGCCACAGAAATGTGAGGAACATGTGTTTTTTTAGCCAAATTTTGAGGTTTGCAATGGATTCTGGGTAACAGAACCTGGTCCGAGCCACACAAGTCACCCCATCTTGGATTCCCCTAGGTCTCTAGTTTTCAGAAATGCACAGGTTTGGTAGGTTTCCCTAGGTGGCGGCTGAGCTACAGGCCAAAATCTACAGGTAGGCACTTTGCAAAAAAAACTCTGTTTTCCTTCAAAAATTTGGCTGTGTCCACGTTGCGCTTTGGGGCGTTTCCTGTCGCGGGCGCTAGGCCTACCCACACAAGTGAGGTATCATTTTTATCGGGAGACGTGGGGGAACGCTGGGTGGAAGGAAATTTGTGGCTCCACTCAGATTGCAGAACTTTCTGCCACAGAAATGTGAGGAACATATGTTTTTTTAGCCAAATTTTGAGGTTTGCAAAGGATTCTGGGTAACAGAACCTGGTCCGAGCCACACAAGTCACCCCATCTTGGATTCCCCTAGGTCTCTAGTTTTCAGAAAGGCACAGGTTTGGTAGGTTTCCCTAGGTGGCGGCTGAGCTACAGGCCAAAATCTACAGGTAGGCACTTTGCAAAAAACACCTCTGTTTTCCTTCAAAAATTTGGCTGTGTCCACGTTGCGCTTTGGGGCGTTTCCTGTCGCGGGCGCTAGGCCTACCCACACAAGTGAGGTATCATTTTTATCGGGAGACGTGGGGGAACGCTGGGTGGAAGGAAATTTGTGGCTCCTCTCAGATTCCAGAACTTTCTGCCACAGAAATGTGAGGAACATGTGTTTTTTTAGCCAAATTTTGAGGGTTGCAAAGGATTCTGGGTAACAGAACCTGGTCCGAGCCACACAAGTCACCCCATCTTGGATTCCCCTAGGTCTTTAGTTTTCAGAAATGCACAGGTTTGGTAGGTTTCCCTAGGTGGCGGCTGAGCTACAGGCCAAAATCTACAGGTAGGCACTTTGCAAAAAACACCTCTGTTTTCCTTCAAAAAGTTGGCTGTGTCCACGTTGCGCTTTGGGGCGTTTCCTGTCGCGGGCGCTAGGCCTACCCACACAAGTGAGGTATCATTTTTATCGGGAGACATGGGGGAACGCTGGGTGGAAGGAAATTTGTGGCTCCGCTCAGATTCCAGAACTTTCTGCCACAGAAATGTGAGGAACATGTGTTTTTTTAGCCAAATTTTGAGGTTTGCAAAGGATTCTGGGTAACAGAACCTGGTCCGAGCCACACAAGTCACCCCATCTTGGATTCCCCTAGGTCTCTAGTTTTCAGAAATGCACAGGTTTGGAAGGTTTCCCTAGGTGGCGGCTGAGCTACAGGCCAAAATCTACAGGTAGGCACTTTGCAAAAAACCTCTGTTTTCCTTCAAAAATTTGGCTGTGTCCACGTTGCGCTTTGGGGCGATTCCTGTCGCGGGCGCTAGGCCTACCCACACAAGTGAGGTATCATTTTTATCGGGAGACATGGGGGAACGCTGGGTGGAAGGAAATTTGTGGCTCCTCTCAGATTCCAGAACTTTCTGCCACAGAAATGTGAGGAACATGTGTTTTTTTAGCCAAATTTTGAGGTTTGCAAAGGATTCTGGGTAACAGAACCTGGTCCGAGCCACACAAGTCACCCCATCTTGGATTCCCCTAGATCTCTAGTTTTCAGAAATGCACAGGTTTGGTAGGTTTCCCTAGGTGGCGGCTGAGCTACAGGCCAAAATCTACAGGTAGGCACTTTGCAAAAAACACCTCTGTTTTCCTTCAAAAATTTGGCTGTGTCCACGTTGCGCTTTGGGGCGTTTCCTGTCGCGGGCGCTAGGCCTACCCACACAAGTGAGGTATCATTTTTATCGGGAGACGTGGGGGAACGCTGGGTGGAAGGAAATTTGTGGCTCCTCTCAGATTCCAGAACTTTCTGCCACAGAAATGTGAGGAACATGTGTTTTTTTAGCCAAATTTTGAGGTTTGCAATGGATTCTGGGTAACAGAACCTGGTCCGAGCCACACAAGTCACCCCATCTTGGATTCCCCTAGGTCTCTAGTTTTCAGAAATGCACAGGTTTGGTAGGTTTCCCTAGGTGGCGGCTGAGCTACAGGCCAAAATCTACAGGTAGGCACTTTGCAAAAAAAACTCTGTTTTCCTTCAAAAATTTGGCTGTGTCCACGTTGCGCTTTGGGGCGTTTCCTGTCGCGGGCGCTAGGCCTACCCACACAAGTGAGGTATCATTTTTATCGGGAGACGTGGGGGAACGCTGGGTGGAAGGAAATTTGTGGCTCCACTCAGATTGCAGAACTTTCTGCCACAGAAATGTGAGGAACATGTGTTTTTTTAGCCAAATTTTGAGGTTTGCAAAGGATTCTGGGTAACAGAACCTGGTCCGAGCCACACAAGTCACCCCATCTTGGATTCCCCTAGGTCTCTAGTTTTCAGAAATGCACAGGTTTGGTAGGTTTCCCTAGGTGGCAGCTGAGCTACAGGCCAAAATCTACAGGTAGGCACTTTGCAAAAAACACCTCTGTTTTCCTTCAAAAATTTGGCTGTGTCCACGTTGCACTTTGGGGCGATTCCTGTCGCGGGCGCTAGGCCTACCCACACAAGTGAGGTATCATTTTTATCGGGAGACATGGGGGAACGCTGGGTGGAAGGAAATTTGTGGCTCCGCTCAGATTCCAGAACTTTCTGCCACAGAAATGTGAGGAACATGTGTTTTTTTAGCCAAATTTTGAGGTTTGCAAAGGATTCTGGGTAACAGAACCTGGTCCGAGCCACACAAGTCACCCCATCTTGGATTCCCCTAGATCTCTAGTTTTCAGAAATGCACAGGTTTGGTAGGTTTCCCTAGGTGGCGGCTGAGCTACAGGCCAAAATCTACAGGTAGGCACTTTGCAAAAAACACCTCTGTTTTCCTTCAAAAATTTGGCTGTGTCCACGTTGCGCTTTGGGGAGTTTCCTGTCGTGGGCGCTAGGCCCACCCACACAAGTGAGGTATCATTTTTATCGGGAGACATGAGGGAACGCTGGGTGGAAGGAAATTTGTGGCTCCTCTCAGATTCCAGAACTTTCTGCCACAGAAATGAGAGAACCATGTGTTTTTTTAGCCAAATTTTGAGGTTTGCAAAGGATTCTGGGTAACAGAACCTGGTCCGAGCCACACAAGTCACCCCATCTTGGATTCCCCTAGGTCTCTAGTTTTCAGAAAGGCACAGGTTTGGTAGGTTTCCCTAGGTGGCGGCTGAGCTACAGGCCAAAATCTACAGGTAGGCACTTTGCAAAAAACACCTCTGTTTTCCTTCAAAAATTTGGCTGTGTCCACGTTGCGCTTTGGGGCGTTTCCTGTCGCGGGCACTAGGCCTACCCACACAAGTGAGGTATCATTTTTATCGGGAGACATGGGGGAACGCTGGGTGGAAGGAAATTTGTGGCTCCGCTCAGATTCCAGAACTTTCTGCCACAGAAATGTGAGGAACATGTGTTTTTTTAGCCAAATTTTGAGGTTTGCAAAGGATTCTGGGTAACTGAACCTGGTCCGAGCCACACAAGTCACCCCATCTTGGATTCCCCTAGGTCTCTAGTTTTCAGAAAGGCACAGGTTTGGTAGGTTTCCCTAGGTGGCGGCTGAGCTACAGGCCAAAATCTACAGGTAGGCACTTTGCAAAAAACACCTCTGTTTTCCTTCAAAAATTTGGCTGTGTCCACGTTGCGCTTTGGGGCGTTTCCTGTCGCGGGCGCTAGGCCTACCCACACAAGAGAGGTATAATTTTTATCGGGAGATGTGGGGGAACGCTGGGTGGAAGGAAATTTGTGGCTCCGCTCAGATTCCAGAACTTTCTGCCACAGAAATGTGAGGAACATATGTTTTTTTAGCCAAATTTTGAGGTTTGCAAAGGATTCTGGGTAACAGAACCTGGTCCGAGCCACACAAGTCACCCCATCTTGGATTCCCCTAGGTCTCTAGTTTTCAGAAAGGCACAGGTTTGGTAGGTTTCCCTAGGTGGCGGCTGAGCTACAGGCCAAAATCTACAGGTAGGCACTTTGCAAAAAAAACTCTGTTTTCCTTCAAAAATTTGGCTGTGTCCACGTTGCGCTTTGGGGCATTTCCTGTCGCGGGCGCTAGGCCTACCCACACAAGTGAGGTATCATTTTTATCGGGAGACGTGGGGGAACGCTGGGTGGAAGGAAATTTGTGGCTCCACTCAGATTGCAGAACTTCCTGCCACGGAAATGTGAGGAACATGTGTTTTTTTAGCCAAATTTTGAGGTTTGCAAAGGATTCTGGGTAACAGAACCTGGTCCGAGCCACACAAGTCACCCCATCTTGGATTCCCCTAGGTCTCTAGTTTTCAGAAATGCACAGGTTTGGTAGGTTTCCCTAGGTGGCAGCTGAGCTACAGGCCAAAATCTACAGGTAGGCACTTTGCAAAAAACACCTCTGTTTTCCTTCAAAAATTTGGCTGTGTCCACGTTGCGCTTTGGGGCGATTCCTGTCGCGGGCGCTAGGCCTACCCACACAAGTGAGGTATCATTTTTATCGGGAGACATGGGGGAACGCTGGGTGGAAGGAAATTTGTGGCTCCGCTCTGATTCCAGAACTTTCTGCCACAGAAATGTGAGGAACATGTGTTTTTTTAGCCAAATTTTGAGGTTTGCAAAGGATTCTGGGTAACAGAACCTGGTCCGAGCCACACAAGTCACCCCATCTTGGATTCCCCTAGGTCTCTAGTTTTCAGAAAGGCACAGGTTTGGTAGGTTTCCCTAGGTGGCGGCTGAGCTACAGGCCAAAATCTACAGGTAGGCACTTTGCAAAAAACACCTCCGTTTTCCTTCAAAAATTTGGCTGTGTCCACGTTGCGCTTTGGGGCGTTTCCTGTCGCGGGCGCTAGGCCTACCCACACAAGTGAGGTATCATTTTTATCGGGAGACGTGGGGGAACGCTGGGTGGAAGGAAATTTGTGGCTCCTCTCAGATTCCAGAACTTTCTGCCACAGAAATGTGAGGAACATGTGTTTTTTTAGCCAAATTTTGAGGTTTGCAATGGATTCTGGGTAACAGAACCTGGTCCGAGCCACACAAGTCACCCCATCTTGGATTCCCCTAGGTCTCTAGTTTTCAGAAATGCACAGGTTTGGTAGGTTTCCCTAGGTGGCGGCTGAGCTACAGGCCAAAATCTACAGGTAGGCACTTTGCAAAAAAAACTCTGTTTTCCTTCAAAAATTTGGCTGTGTCCACGTTGCGCTTTGGGGCGTTTCCTGTCGCGGGCGCTAGGCCTACCCACACAAGTGAGGTATCATTTTTATCGGGAGACGTGGGGGAACGCTGGGTGGAAGGAAATTTGTGGGTCCACTCAGATTGCAGAACTTTCTGCCACAGAAATGTGAGGAACATGTGTTTTTTTAGCCAAATTTTGAGGTTTGCAAAGGATTCTGGGTAACAGAACCTGGTCCGAGCCACACAAGTCACCCCATCTTGGATTCCCCTAGGTCTCTAGTTTTCAGAAATGCACAGGTTAGTAGGTTTCCCTAGGTGGCAGCTGAGCTACAGGCCAAAATCTACAGGTAGGCACTTTGCAAAAAACACCTCTGTTTTCCTTCAAAAATTTGGCTGTGTCCACGTTGCGCTTTGGGGCGATTCCTGTCGCGGGCGCTAGGCCTACCCACACAAGTGAGGTATCATTTTTATCGGGAGACATGGGGGAACGCTGGGTGGAAGGAAATTTGTGGCTCCGCTCAGATTCCAGAACTTTCTGCCACAGAAATGTGAGGAACATGTGTTTTTTTAGCCAAATTTTGAGGTTTCCAAAGGATTCTGGGTAACAGAACCTGGTCCGAGCCACACAAGTCACCCCATCTTGGATTCCCCTAGGTCTCTAGTTTTCAGAAAGGCACAGGTTTGGTAGGTTTCCCTAGGTGGCGGCTGAGCTACAGGCCAAAATCTACAGGTAGGCACTTTGCCAAAACACCTCTGTTTTCCTTCAAAAATTTGGTTGAGTCCACGTTGCGCTTTGGGGCGTTTCCTGTCGCGGGCGCTAGGCCTACCCACACAAGTGAGGTATCATTTTTATCGGGAGACGTGGGGGAACGCTGGGTGGAAGGAAATTTGTGGCTCTACTCAGATTCCAGAACTTTCTGCCACAGAAATGTGAGGAACATGTGTTTTTTAGCCAAATTTTGAGGTTTGCAAAGGATTCTGGGTAACAGAACCTGGTCCGAGCCACACAAGTAACCCCATCTTGGATTCCCCTAGGTCTCTAGTTTTCAGAAATGCACAGGTTTGGTAGGTTTCCCTAGGTGGCGGCTGAGCTACAGGCCAAAATCTACAGGTAGGCACTTTGCAAAAAACCTCTGTTTTCCTTCAAAAATTTGGCTGTGTCCACGTTGCGCTTTGGGGCGATTCCTGTCGCGGGCGCTAGGCCTACCCAGACAAGTGAGGTATCATTTTTATCGGGAGACATGGGGGAACGCTGGGTGGAAGGAAATTTGTGGCTCCGCTCAGATTCCAGAACTTTCTGCCAAAGAAATGTGAGGAACATATGTTTTTTTAGCCAAATTTTGAGGTTTGCAAAGGATTCTGGGTAACAGAACCTGGTCCGAGCCACACAAGTCACCCCATCTTGGATTCCCCTAGGTCTCTAGTTTTCAGAAAGGCACAGGTTTGGTAGGTTTCCCTAGGTGGCGGCTGAGCTACAGGCCAAAATCTACAGGTAGGCACTTTGCAAAAAACACCTCTGTTTTCCTTAAAAAATTTGGCTGTGTCCACGTTGCGCTTTGGGGCGTTTCCTGTCGCGGGCGCTAGGCCTACCCACACAAGTGAGGTATCATTTTTATCGGGAGACGTGGGGGAACGCTGGGTGGAAGGAAATTTGTGGCTCCTCTCAGATTCCAGAACTTTCTGCCACAGAAATGTGAGGAACATGTGTTTTTTTAGCCAAATTTTGAGGTTTGCAAAGGATTCTGGGTAACAGAACCTGGTCCGAGCCACACAAGTCACCCCATCTTGGATTCCCCTAGGTCTTTAGTTTTCAGAAATGCACAGGTTTGGTAGGTTTCCCTAGGTGGCGGCTGAGCTACAGGCCAAAATCTACAGGTAGGCACTTTGCAAAAAACACCTCTGTTTTCCTTCAAAAAGTTGGCTGTGTCCACGTTGCGCTTTGGGGCGTTTCCTGTCGCGGGCGCTAGGCCTACCCACACAAGTGAGGTATCATTTTTATCGGGAGACATGGGGGAACGCTGGGTGGAAGGAAATTTGTGGCTCCGCTCAGATTCCAGAACTTTCTGCCACAGAAATGTGAGGAACATGTATTTTTTTAGCCAAATTTTGAGGTTTGCAAAGGATTCTGGGTAACAGAACCTGGTCCGAGCCACACAAGTCACCCCATCTTGGATTCCCCTAGGTCTCTAGTTTTCAGAAATGCACAGGTTTGGTAGGTTTCCCTAGGTGGCGGCTGAGCTACAGGCCAAAATCTACAGGTAGGCACTTTGCAAAAAACCTCTGTTTTCCTTCAAAAATGAGGCTGTGTCCACGTTGCGCTTTGGGGCGTTTCCTGTCGCGGGCGCTAGGCCTACCCACCCAAGTGAGGTATCATTTTTATCGGGAGACGTGGGGGAACGCTGGGTGGAAGAAAATTTGTGGCTCCTCTCAGATTCCAGAACTTTCTGCCACAGAAATGTGAGGAACATGTGTTTTTTTAGCCAAATTTTGAGGTTTGCAAAGGATTCTGGGTAACAGATCCTGGTCCGAGCCACACAAGTCACCCCATCTTGGATTCCCCAGATCTCTAGTTTTCAGAAATGCACAGGTTTGGTAGGTTTCCCTAGGTGGCGGCTGAGCTACAGGCCAAAATCTACAGGTAGGCACTTTGCAAAAAACACCTCTGTTTTCCTTCAAAAATTTGGCTGTGTCCACGTTGCGCTTTGGGGAGTTTCCTGTCGCGGGCGCTAGGCCCACCCACACAAGTGAGGTATCATTTTTATCGGGAGACATGGGGGAACGCTGGGTGGAAGGAAATTTGTGGCTCCTCTCAGATTCCAGAACTTTCTGCCACAGAAATGTGAGAACCATGTGTTTTTTTAGCCAAATTTTGAGGTTTGCAAAGGATTCTGGGTAACAGAACCTGGTCCGAGCCACACAAGTCACCCCATCTTGGATTCCCCTAGGTCTCTAGTTTTCAGAAAGGCACAGGTTTGGTAGGTTTCCCTAGGTGGCGGCTGAGCTACAGGCCAAAATCTACAGGTAGGCACTTTGCAAAAAACACCTCTGTTTTCCTTCAAAAATTTGGCTGTGTCCACGTTGCGCTTTGGGGCGATTCCTGTCGCGGGCGCTAGGCCTACCCACACAAGTGAGGTATCATTTTTATCGGGAGACATGGGGGAACGCTGGGTGGAAGGAAATTTGTGGGTCCGCTCAGATTCCAGAACTTTCTGCCACAGAAATGTGAGGAACATGTGTTTTTTTAGCCAAATTTTGAGGTTTGCAAAGGATTCTGGGTAACTGAACCTGGTCCGAGCCACACAAGTCACCCCATCTTGGATTCCCCTAGGTCTCTAGTTTTCAGAAAGGCACAGGTTTGGTAGGTTTCCCTAGGTGGCGGCTGAGCTACAGGCCAAAATCTACAGGTAGGCACTTTGCAAAAAACACCTCTGTTTTCCTTCAAAAATTTGGCTGTGTCCACGTTGCGCTTTGGGGCGTTTCCTGTCGCGGGCGCTAGGCCTACCCACACAAGTGAGGTATAATTTTTATCGGGAGATGTGGGGGAACGCTGGGTGGAAGGAAATTTGTGGCTCTTCTCAGATTCCAGAACTTTCTGCCACAGAAATGTGAGGAACATGTGTTTTTTTAGCCAAATTTTGAGGTTTGCAATGGATTCTGGGTAACAGAACCTGGTCCAAGCCACACAAGTCACCCCATCTTGGATTCCCCTAGGTCTCTAGTTTTCAGAAATGCACAGGTTTGGAAGGTTTCCCTAGGTGGCGGCTGAGCTACAGGCCAAAATCTACAGGTAGGCACTTTGCAAAAAACCTCTGTTTTCCTTCAAAAATTTGGCTGTGTCCACGTTGCGCTTTGGGGCGATTCCTGTCGCGGGCGCTAGGCCTACCCACACAAGTGAGGTATCATTTTTATCGGGAGACATGGGGGAACGCTGGGTGGAAGGAAATTTGTGGCTCCTCTCAGATTCCAGAACTTTCTGCCACAGAAATGTGAGGAACATGTGTTTTTTTAGCCAAATTTTGAGGTTTGCAAAGGATTCTGGGTAACAGAACCTGGTCCGAGCCACACAAGTCACCCCATCTTGGATTCCCCTAGATCTCTAGTTTTCAGAAATGCACAGGTTTGGTAGGTTTCCCTAGGTGGCGGCTGAGCTACAGGCCAAAATCTACAGGTAGGCACTTTGCAAAAAACACCTCTGTTTTCCTTCAAAAATGTGGCTGTGTCCACGTTGCGCTTTGGGGCATTTCCTGTCGCGGGCGCTAGGCCTACCCACACAAGTGAGGTATCATTTTTATCGGGAGACGTGGGGGAACGCTGGGTGGAAGGAAATTTGTGGCTCCTCTCAGATTCCAGAACTTTCTGCCACAGAAATGTGAGGAACATGTGTTTTTTTAGCCAAATTTTGAGGTTTGCAATGGATTCTGGGTAACAGAACCTGGTCCGAGCCACACAAGTCACCCCATCTTGGATTCCCCTAGGTCTCTAGTTTTCAGAAATGCACAGGTTTGGTAGGTTTCCCTAGGTGGCGGCTGAGCTACAGGCCAAAATCTACAGGTAGGCACTTTGCAAAAAAAACTCTGTTTTCCTTCAAAAATTTGGCTGTGTCCACGTTGCGCTTTGGGGCGTTTCCTGTCGCGGGCGCTAGGCCTACCCACACAAGTGAGGTATCATTTTTATCGGGAGACGTGGGGGAACGCTGGGTGGAAGGAAATTTGTGGCTCCACTCAGATTGCAGAACTTTCTGCCACAGAAATGTGAGGAACATGTGTTTTTTTAGCCAAATTTTGAGGTTTGCAAAGGATTCTGGGTAACAGAACCTGGTCCGAGCCACACAAGTCACCCCATCTTGGATTCCCCTAGGTCTCTAGTTTTCAGAAATGCACAGGTTTGGTAGGTTTCCCTAGGTGGCAGCTGAGCTACAGGCCAAAATCTACAGGTAGGCACTTTGCAAAAAACACCTCTGTTTTCCTTCAAAAATTTGGCTGTGTCCACGTTGCGCTTTGGGGCGATTCCTGTCGCGGGCGCTAGGCCTACCCACACAAGTGAGGTATCATTTTTATCGGGAGACATGGGGGAACGCTGGGTGGAAGGAAATTTGTGGCTCCTCTCAGATTCCAGAACTTTCTGCCACAGAAATGTGAGGAACATGTGTTTTTTTAGCCAAATTTTGAGGTTTGCAAAGGATTCTGGGTAACAGAACCTGGTCCGAGCCACACAAGTCACCCCATCTTGGATTCCCCTAGATCTCTAGTTTTCAGAAATGCACAGGTTTGGTAGGTTTCCCTAGGTGGCGGCTGAGCTACAGGCCAAAATCTACAGGTAGGCACTTTGCAAAAAACACCTCTGTTTTCCTTCAAAAATGTGGCTGTGTCCACGTTGCGCTTTGGGGCGTTTCCTGTCGCGGGCGCTAGGCCTACCCACACAAGTGAGGTATCATTTTTATCGGGAGACGTGGGGGAACGCTGGGTGGAAGGAAATTTGTGGCTCCTCTCAGATTCCAGAACTTTCTGCCACAGAAATGTGAGGAACATGTGTTTTTTTAGCCAAATTTTGAGGTTTGCAATGGATTCTGGGTAACAGAACCTGGTCCGAGCCACACAAGTCACCCCATCTTGGATTCCCCTAGGTCTCTAGTTTTCAGAAATGCACAGGTTTGGTAGGTTTCCCTAGGTGGCGGCTGAGCTACAGGCCAAAATCTACAGGTAGGCACTTTGCAAAAAAAACTCTGTTTTCCTTCAAAAATTTGGCTGTGTCCACGTTGCGCTTTGGGGCGTTTCCTGTCGCGGGCGCTAGGCCTACCCACACAAGTGAGGTATCATTTTTATCGGGAGACGTGGGGGAACGCTGGGTGGAAGGAAATTTGTGGCTCCACTCAGATTGCAGAACTTTCTGCCACAGAAATGTGAGGAACATGTGTTTTTTTAGCCAAATTTTGAGGTTTGCAAAGGATTCTGGGTAACAGAACCTGGTCCGAGCCACACAAGTCACCCCATCTTGGATTCCCCTAGGTCTCTAGTTTTCAGAAATGCACAGGTTTGGTAGGTTTCCCTAGGTGGCAGCTGAGCTACAGGCCAAAATCTACAGGTAGGCACTTTGCAAAAAACACCTCTGTTTTCCTTCAAAAATTTGGCTGTGTCCACGTTGCGCTTTGGGGCGATTCCTGTCGCGGGCGCTAGGCCTACCCACACAAGTGAGGTATCATTTTTATCGGGAGACATGGGGGAACGCTGGGTGGAAGGAAATTTGTGGCTCCGCTCAGATTCCAGAACTTTCTGCCACAGAAATGTGAGGAACATGTGTTTTTTTAGCCAAATTTTGAGGTTTGCAAAGGATTCTGGGTAACAGAACCTGGTCCGAGCCACACAAGTCACCCCATCTTGAATTCCCCTAGATCTCTAGTTTTCAGAAATGCACAGGTTTGGTAGGTTTCCCTAGGTGGCGGCTGAGCTACAGGCCAAAATCTACAGGTAGGCACTTTGCAAAAAACACCTCTGTTTTCCTTCAAAAATTTGGCTGTGTCCACGTTGCGCTTTGGGGAGTTTCCTGTCGTGGGCGCTAGGCCCACCCACACAAGTGAGGTATCATTTTTATCGGGAGACATGGGGGAACGCTGGGTGGAAGGAAATTTGTGGCTCCTCTCAGATTCCAGAACTTTCTGCCACAGAAATGAGAGAACCATGTGTTTTTTTAGCCAAATTTTGAGGTTTGCAAAGGATTCTGGGTAACAGAACCTGGTCCGAGCCACACAAGTCACCCCATCTTGGATTCCCCTAGGTCTCTAGTTTTCAGAAAGGCACAGGTTTGGTAGGTTTCCCTAGGTGGCGGCTGAGCTACAGGCCAAAATCTACAGGTAGGCACTTTGCAAAAAACACCTCTGTTTTCCTTCAAAAATTTGGCTGTGTCCACGTTGCGCTTTGGGGCGTTTCCTGTCGCGGGCACTAGGCCTACCCACACAAGTGAGGTATCATTTTTATCGGGAGACATGGGGGAACGCTGGGTGGAAGGAAATTTGTGGCTCCGCTCAGATTCCAGAACTTTCTGCCACAGAAATGTGAGGAACATGTGTTTTTTTAGCCAAATTTTGAGGTTTGCAAAGGATTCTGGGTAACTGAACCTGGTCCGAGCCACACAAGTCACCCCATCTTGGATTCCCCTAGGTCTCTAGTTTTCAGAAAGGCACAGGTTTGGTAGGTTTCCCTAGGTGGCGGCTGAGCTACAGGCCAAAATCTACAGGTAGGCACTTTGCAAAAAACACCTCTGTTTTCCTTCAAAAATTTGGCTGTGTCCACGTTGCGCTTTGGGGCGTTTCCTGTCGCGGGCGCTAGGCCTACCCACACAAGAGAGGTATAATTTTTATCGGGAGATGTTGGGGAACGCTGGGTGGAAGGAAATTTGTGGCTCTTCTCAGATTCCAGAACTTTCTGCCACAGAAATGTGAGGAACATGTGTTTTTTTAGCCAAATTTTGAGGTTTGCAATGGATTCTGGGTAACAGAACCTGGTCCAAGCCACACAAGTCACCCCATCTTGGATTCCCCTAGGTCTCTAGTTTTCAGAAATACACAGGTTTGGTAGGTTTCCCTAGGTGGCTGCTGAGCTACAGGCCAAAATCTACAGGTAGGCACTTTGCAAAAAACCTCTGTTTTCCTTCAAAAATTTGGCTGTGTCCACGTTGAGCTTTGGAGCGATTCCTGTCGCGGGCGCTAGGCCTACCCACACAAGTGAGGTATCATTTTTATCGGGAGACATGGGGGAACGCTGGGTGGAAGGAAATTTGTGGCTCCTCTCAGATTCCAGAACTTTCTGCCACAGAAATGTGAGGAACATGTGTTTTTTTAGCCAAATTTTGAGGTTTGCAATGGATTCTGGGTAACAGAACCTGGTCCGAGCCACACAAGTCACCCCATCTTGGATTCCCCTAGGTCTCTAGTTTTCAGAAATGCACAGGTTTGGTAGGTTTCCCTAGGTGGCGGCTGAGCTACAGGCCAAAATCTACAGGTAGGCACTTTGCAAAAAAAACTCTGTTTTCCTTCAAAAATTTGGCTGTGTCCACGTTGCGCTTTGGGGCGTTTCCTGTCGCGGGCGCTAGGCCTACCCACACAAGTGAGGTATCATTTTTATCGGGAGACGTGGGGGAACGCTGGGTGGAAGGAAATTTGTGGCTCCACTCAGATTGCAGAACTTTCTGCCACAGAAATGTGAGGAACATGTGTTTTTTTAGCCAAATTTTGAGGTTTGCAAAGGATTCTGGGTAACAGAACCTGGTCCGAGCCACACAAGTCACCCCATCTTGGATTCCCCTAGGTCTCTAGTTTTCAGAAATGCACAGGTTTGGTAGGTTTCCCTAGGTGGCAGCTGAGCTACAGGCCAAAATCTACAGGTAGGCACTTTGCAAAAAACACCTCTGTTTTCCTTCAAAAATTTGGCTGTGTCCACGTTGCGCTTTGGGGCGATTCCTGTCGCGGGCGCTAGGCCTACCCACACAAGTGAGGTATCATTTTTATCGGGAGACATGGGGGAACGCTGGGTGGAAGGAAATTTGTGGCTCCGCTCAGATTCCAGAACTTTCTGCCACAGAAATGTGAGGAACATGTGTTTTTTTAGCCAAATTTTGAGGTTTGCAAAGGATTCTGGGTAACAGAACCTGGTCCGAGCCACACAAGTCACCCCATCTTGAATTCCCCTAGATCTCTAGTTTTCAGAAATGCACAGGTTTGGTAGGTTTCCCTAGGTGGCGGCTGAGCTACAGGCCAAAATCTACAGGTAGGCACTTTGCAAAAAACACCTCTGTTTTCCTTCAAAAATTTGGCTGTGTCCACGTTGCGCTTTGGGGAGTTTCCTGTCGTGGGCGCTAGGCCCACCCACACAAGTGAGGTATCATTTATATCGGGAGACATGGGGGAACGCTGGGTGGAAGGAAATTTGTGGCTCCTCTCAGATTCCAGAACTTTCTGCCACAGAAATGAGAGAACCATGTGTTTTTTTAGCCAAATTTTGAGGTTTGCAAAGGATTCTGGGTAACAGAACCTGGTCCGAGCCACACAAGTCACCCCATCTTGGATTCCCCTAGGTCTCTAGTTTTCAGAAAGGCACAGGTTTGGTAGGTTTCCCTAGTTGGCGGCTGAGCTACAGGCCAAAATCTACAGGTAGGCACTTTGCAAAAAACACCTCTGTTTTCCTTCAAAAATTTGGCTGTGTCCACGTTGCGCTTTGGGGCGTTTCCTGTCGCGGGCACTAGGCCTACCCACACAAGTGAGGTATCATTTTTATCGGGAGACATGGGGGAACGCTGGGTGGAAGGAAATTTGTGGCTCCGCTCAGATTCCAGAACTTTCTGCCACAGAAATGTGAGGAACATGTGTTTTTTTAGCCAAATTTTGAGGTTTGCAAAGGATTCTGGGTAACTGAACCTGGTCCGAGCCACACAAGTCACCCCATCTTGGATTCCCCTAGGTCTCTAGTTTTCAGAAAGGCACAGGTTTGGTAGGTTTCCCTAGGTGGCGGCTGAGCTACAGGCCAAAATCTACAGGTAGGCACTTTGCAAAAAACACCTCTGTTTTCCTTCAAAAATTTGGCTGTGTCCACGTTGCGCTTTGGGGCGTTTCCTGTCGCGGGCGCTAGGCCTACCCACACAAGAGAGGTATAATTTTTATCGGGAGATGTTGGGGAACGCTGGGTGGAAGGAAATTTGTGGCTCTTCTCAGATTCCAGAACTTTCTGCCACAGAAATGTGAGGAACATGTGTTTTTTTAGCCAAATTTTGAGGTTTGCAATGGATTCTGGGTAACAGAACCTGGTCCAAGCCACACAAGTCACCCCATCTTGGATTCCCCTAGGTCTCTAGTTTTCAGAAATACACAGGTTTGGTAGGTTTCCCTAGGTGGCTGCTGAGCTACAGGCCAAAATCTACAGGTAGGCACTTTGCAAAAAACCTCTGTTTTCCTTCAAAAATTTGGCTGTGTCCACGTTGCGCTTTGGGGCGATTCCTGTCGCGGGCGCTAGGCCTACCCACACAAGTGAGGTATCATTTTTATCGGGAGACATGGGGGAACGCTGGGTGGAAGGAAATTTGTGGCTCCGCTCAGATTCCAGAACTTTCTGCCACAGAAATGTGAGGAACATATGTTTTTTTAGCCAAATTTTGAGGTTTGCAAAGGATTCTGGGTAACAGAACCTGGTCCGAGCCACACAAGTCACCCCATCTTGGATTCCCCTAGGTCTCTAGTTTTCAGAAAGGCACAGGTTTGGTAGGTTTCCCTAGGTGGCGGCTGAGCTACAGGCCAAAATCTACAGGTAGGCACTTTGCAAAAAACACCTCTGTTTTCCTTCAAAAATTTGGCTGTGTCTACGTTGCGCTTTGGGGCGTTTCCTGTCGCGGGCGCTAGGCCTACCCACACAAGTGAGGTATCATTTTTATCGGGAGACGTGGGGGAACGCTGGGTGGAAGGAAATTTGTGGCTCCTCTCAGATTCCAGAACTTTCTGCCACAGAAATGAGAGGAACATGTGTTTTTTTAGCCAAATTTTGAGGTTTGCAATGGATTCTGGGTAACAGAACCTGGTCCGAGCCACACAAGTCACCCCATCTTGGATTCCCCTAGGTCTCTAGTTTTCAGAAATGCACAGGTTTGGTAGGTTTCCCTAGGTGGCGGCTGAGCTACAGGCCAAAATCTACAGGTAGGCACTTTGCAAAAAACACCTCTGTTTTCCTTCAAAAATTTGGCTGTGTCCACGTTGCGCTTTGGGGAGTTTCCTGTCGCGGGCGCTAGGCCCACCCACACAAGTGAGGTATCATTTTTATCGGGAGACATGGGGGAACGCTGGGTGGAAGGAAATTTGTGGCTCCTCTCAGATTCCAGAACTTTCTGCCACAGAAATGTGAGAACCATGTGTTTTTTTAGCCAAATTTTGAGGTTTGCAAAGGATTCTGGGTAACAGAACCTGGTCCGAGCCACACAAGTCACCCCATCTTGGATTCCCCTAGGTCTCTAGTTTTCAGAAAGGCACAGGTTTGGTAGGTTTCCCTAGGTGGCGGCTGAGCTACAGGCCAAAATCTACAGGTAGGCACTTTGCAAAAAACACCTCTATTTTCCTTCAAAAATTTGGCTGTGTCCACGTTGCGCTTTGGGGCGTTTCCTGTCGCGGGCGCTAGGCCTACCCACACAAGTGAGGTATAATTTTTATCGGGAGATGTGGGGGAACGCTGGGTGGAAGGAAATTTGTGGCTCTTCTCAGATTCCAGAACTTTCTGCCACAGAAATGTGAGGAACATGTGTTTTTTTAGCCAAATTTTGAGGTTTGCAATGGATTCTGGGTAACAGAACCTGGTCCAAGCCACACAAGTCACCCCATCTTGGATTCCCCTAGGTCTCTAGTTTTCAGAAATGCACAGGTTTGGAAGGTTTCCCTAGGTGGCGGCTGAGCTACAGGCCAAAATCTACAGGTAGGCACTTTGCAAAAAACCTCTGTTTTCCTTCAAAAATTTGGCTGTGTCCACGTTGCGCTTTGGGGCGATTCCTGTCGCGGGCGCTAGGCCTACCCACACAAGTGAGGTATCATTTTTATCGGGAGACATGGGGGAACGCTGGGTGGAAGGAAATTTGTGGCTCCGCTCAGATTCCAGAACTTTCTGCCACAGAAATGTGAGGAACATATGTTTTTTTAGCCAAATTTTGAGGTTTGCAAAGGATTCTGGGTAACAGAACCTGGTCCGAGCCACACAAGTCACCCCATCTTGGATTCCCCTAGGTCTCTAGTTTTCAGAAAGGCACAGGTTTGGTAGGTTTCCCTAGGTGGCGGCTGAGCTACAGGCCAAAATCTACAGGTAGGCACTTTGCAAAAAACACCTCTGTTTTCCTTCAAAAATTTGGCTGTGTCCACGTTGCGCTTTGGGGCGTCTCCTGTCGCGGGCGCTATGCCTACCCACACAAGTGAGGTATCATTTTTATCGGGAGACGTGGGGGAACGCTGGGTGGAA
This sequence comes from Pleurodeles waltl, assembly GCF_031143425.1. NCBI lineage: Eukaryota > Metazoa > Chordata > Amphibia > Caudata > Salamandridae > Pleurodeles > Pleurodeles waltl. Next base: position 639,473,762 of record NC_090445.1, read on the forward strand.
GGAAATTTGTGGCTCCTCTCAGATTCCAGAACTTTCTGCAACAGAAATGTGAGGAACATGTGTTTTTTTAGCCAAATTTTGAGGTTTGCAAAGGATTCTGGGTAACAGAACCTGGTCCAAGCCACACAAGTCACCCCATCTTGGATTCCCCTAGGTCTTTAGTTTTCAGAAATGCACAGGTTTGGTAGGTTTCCCTAGGTGGCGGCTGAGCTACAGGCCAAAATCTACAGGTAGGCACTTTGCAAAAAACACCTCTGTTTTCCTTCAAAAAGTTGGCTGTGTCCACGTTGCGCTTTGGGGCGTTTCCTGTCGCGGGCGCTAGGCCTACCCACACAAGTGAGGTATCATTTTTATCGGGAGACGTGGGGGAACGCTGGGTGGAAGGAAATTTGTGGCTCCTCTCAGATTCCAGAACTTTCTGCCACAGAAATGTGAGGAACATGTGTTTTTTTAGCCAAATTTTGAGGTTTGCAAAGGATTCTGGGTAACAGAACCTGGTCCGAGCCACACAAGTCACCCCATCTTGGATTCCCCTAGATCTCTAGTTTTCAGAAATGCACAGGTTTGGTAGGTTTCCCTAGGTGGCGGCTGAGCTACAGGCCAAAATCTACAGGTAGGCACTTTGCAAAAAACACCTCTGTTTTCCTTCAAAAATTTGGCTGTGTCCACGTTGCGCTTTGGGGCGTTTCCTGTTGCGGGCGCTAGGCCTACCCACACAAGTGAGGTATCATTTTTATCGGGAGACGTGTGGGAACGCTGGGTGGAAGGAAATTTGTGGCTCCTCTCAGATTCCAGAACTTTCTGCCACAGAAATGTGAGGAACATGTGTTTTTTTAGCCAAATTTTGAGGTTTGCAATGGATTCTGGGTAACAGAACCTGGTCCGAGCCACACAAATCACCCCATCTTGGATTCCCCTAGGTCTCTAGTTTTCAGAAATGCACAGGTTTGGTAGGTTTCCCTAGGTGGCGGCTGAGCTACAGACCAAAATCTACAGGTAGGCACTTTGCAAAAAAAACTCTGTTTTCCTTCAAAAATTTGGCTGTGTCCACGTTGCGCTTTGGGGCGTTTCCTGTCGCGGGCGCTAGGCCTACCCACACAAGTGAGGTATCATTTTTATCGGGAGACGTGGGGGAACGCTGGGTGGAAGGAAATTTGTGGCTCCACTCAGATTGCAGAACTTTCTGCCACAGAAATGTGAGCAACATGTGTTTTTTTAGCCAAATTTTGAGGTTTGCAAAGGATTCTGGGTAACAGAACGTGGTCCGAGCCACACAAGTCACCCCATCTTGGATTCCCCTAGGTCTCTAGTTTTCAGAAATGCACAGGTTTGGTAGGTTTCCCTAGGTGGCAGCTGAGCTACAGGCCAAAATCTACAGGTAGGCACTTTGCAAAAAACACCTCTGTTTTCCTTCAAAAATTTGGCTGTGTCCATGTTGCGCTTTGGGGCGATTCCTGTCGCGGGCGCTAGGCCTACCCACACAAGTGAGGTATCATTTTTATCGGGAGACATGGGGGAACGCTGGGTGGAAGGAAATTTGTGGCTCCGCTCAGATTCCAGAACTTTCTGCCACAGAAATGTGAGGAACATGTGTTTTTTTAGCCAAATTTTGAGGTTTCCAAAGGATTCTGGGTAACAGAACCTGGTCCGAGCCACACAAGTCACCCCATCTTGGATTCCCCTAGGTCTCTAGTTTTCAGAAAGGCACAGGTTTGGTAGGTTTCCCTAGGTGGCGGCTGAGCTACAGGCCAAAATCTACAGGTAGGCACTTTGCAAAAAACACCTCTGTTTTCCTTCAAAAATTTGGCTGTGTCCACGTTGCGCTTTGGGGCTTCTCCTGTCGCGGGCGCTAGGCCTACCCACACAAGTGAGGTATCATTTTTATCGGGAGACGTGGGGGAACGCTGGGTGGAAGGAAATTTGTGGCTCCTCTCAGATTCCAGAACTTTCTGCCACAGAAATGTGAGGAACATGTGTTTTTTTAGCCAAATTTTGAGGTTTGCAAAGGATTCTGGGTAACAGAACCTGGTCCAAGCCACACAAGTCACCCCATCTTGGATTCCCCTAGGTCTTTAGTTTTCAGAAATGCACAGGTTTGGTAGGTTTCCCTAGGTGGCGGCTGAGCTACAGGCCAAAATCTACAGGTAGGCACTTTGCAAAAAACACCTCTGTTTTCCTTCAAAAAGTTGGCTGTGTCCACGTTGCGCTTTGGGGCGTTTCCTGTCGCGGGCGCTAGGCCTACCCACCCAAGTGAGGTATCATTTTTATCGGGAGACGTGGGGGAACGCTGGGTGGAAGGAAATTTGTGGCTCCTCTCAGATTCCAGAACTTTCTGCCACAGAAATGTGAGGAACATGTGTTTTTTTAGCCAAATTTTGAGGTTTGCAAAGGATTCTGGGTAACAGAACCTGGTCCGAGCCACACAAGTCACCCCATCTTGGATTCCCCTAGATCTCTAGTTTTCAGAAATGCACAGGTTTGGTAGGTTTCCCTAGGTGGCGGCTGAGCTACAGGCCAAAATCTACAGGTAGGCACTTTGCAAAAAACATCTCTGTTTTCCTTCAAAAATTTGGCTGTGTCCACGTTGCGCTTTGGGGCGTTTCCTGTCGCGGGCGCTAGGCCTACCCACACAAGTGAGGTATCATTTTTATCGGGAGACGTGTGGGAACGCTGGGTGGAAGGAAATTTGTGGCTCCTCTCAGATTCCAGAACTTTCTGCCACAGAAATGTGAGGAACATGTGTTTTTTTAGCCAAATTTTGAGGTTTGCAATGGATTCTGGGTAACAGAACCTGGTCCGAGCCACACAAATCACCCCATCTTGGATTCCCCTAGGTCTCTAGTTTTCAGAAATGCACAGGTTTGGTAGGTTTCCCTAGGTGGCGGCTGAGCTACAGACCAAAATCTACAGGTAGGCACTTTGCAAAAAAAACTCTGTTTTCCTTCAAAAATTTGGCTGTGTCCACGTTGCGCTTTGGGGCGTTTCCTGTCGCGGGCGCTAGGCCTACCCACACAAGTGAGGTATCATTTTTATCGGGAGACGTGGGGGAACGCTGGGTGGAAGGAAATTTGTGGCTCCACTCAGATTGCAGAACTTTCTGCCACAGAAATGTGAGCAACATGTGTTTTTTTAGCCAACTTTTGAGGTTTGCAAAGGATTCTGGGTAACAGAACCTGGTCCGAGCCACACAAGTCACCCCATCTTGGATTCCCCTAGGTCTCTAGTTTTCAGAAATGCACAGGTTTGGTAGGTTTCCCTAGGTGGCAGCTGAGCTACAGGCCAAAATCTACAGGTAGGCACTTTGCAAAAAACACCTCTGTTTTCCTTCAAAAATTTGTCTGTGTCCATGTTGCGCTTTGGGGCGATTCCTGTCGCGGGCGCTAGGCCTACCCACACAAGTGAGGTATCATTTTTATCGGGAGACATGGGGGAACGCTGGGTGGAAGGAAATTTGTGGCTCCGCTCAGATTCCAGAACTTTCTGCCACAGAAATGTGAGGAACATGTGTTTTTTTAGCCAAATTTTGAGGTTTCCAAAGGATTCTGGGTAACAGAACCTGGTCCGAGCCACACAAGTCACCCCATCTTGGATTCCCCTAGGTCTCTAGTTTTCAGAAAGGCACAGGTTTGGTAGGTTTCCCTAGGTGGCGGCTGAGCTACAGGCCAAAATCTACAGGTAGGCACTTTGCAAAAAACACCTCTGTTTTCCTTCAAAAATTTGGCTGTGTCCACGTTGCGCTTTGGGGCGTTTCCTGTCGCGGGCGCTAGGCCTACCCACACAAGTGAGGTATCATTTTTATCGGGAGACGTGGGGGAAAGCTGGGTGGAAGGAAATTTGTGGCTCCTCTCAGATTCCAGAACTTTCTGCCACAGAAATGTGAGGAACATGTGTTTTTTAGCCAAATTTTGAGGTTTGCAAAGGATTCTGGGTAACAGAACCTGGTCCGAGCCACACAAGTAACCCCATCTTGGATTCCCCTAGGTCTCTAGTTTTCAGAAATGCACAGGTTTGGTAGGTTTCCCTAGGTGGCGGCTGAGCTACAGGCCAAAATCTACAGGTAGGCACTTTGCAAAAAACCTCTGTTTTCCTTCAAAAATTTGGCTGTGTCCACGTTGCGCTTTGGGGCGATTCCTGTCGCGGGCGCTAGGCCTACCCAGACAAGTGAGGTATCATTTTTATCGGGAGACATGGGGGAACGCTGGGTGGAAGGAAATTTGTGGCTCCGCTCAGATTCCAGAACTTTCTGCCACAGAAATGTGAGGAACATATGTTTTTTTAGCCAAATTTTGAGGTTTGCAAAGGATTCTGGGTAACAGAACCTGGTCCGAGCCACACAAGTCACCCCATCTTGGATTCCCCTAGGTCTCTAGTTTTCAGAAAGGCACAGGTTTGGTAGGTTTCCCTAGGTGGCGGCTGAGCTACAGGCCAAAATCTACAGGTAGGCACTTTGCAAAAAACACCTCTGTTTTCCTTCAAAAATTTGGCTGTGTCCACGTTGCGCTTTGGGGCGTTTCCTGTCGCGGGCGCTAGGCCTACCCACACAAGTGAGGTATCATTTTTATCGGGAGACGTGGGGGAACGCTGGGTGGAAGGAAATTTGTGGCTCCTCTCAGATTCCAGAACTTTCTGCCACAGAAATGTGAGGAACATGTGTTTTTTTAGCCAAATTTTGAGGTTTGCAAAGGATTCTGGGTAACAGAACCTGGTCCGAGCCACACAAGTCACCCCATCTTGGATTCCCCTAGGTCTCTAGTTTTCAGAAATGCACAGGTTTGGTAGGTTTCCCTAGGTGGCGGCTGAGCTACAGGCCAAAATCTACAGGTAGGCACTTTGCAAAAAACACCTCTGTTTTCCTTCAAAAAGTTGGCTGTGTCCACGTTGCGCTTTGGGGCGTTTCCTGTTGCGGGCGCTAGGCCTACCCACACAAGTGAGGTATCATTTTTATCGGGAGACGTGGGGGAACGCTAGGTGGAAGGAAATTTGTGGCTCCTCTCAGATTCCAGAACTTTCTGCCACAGAAATGTGAGGAACATGTGTTTTTTTATCCAAATTTTGAGGTTTGCAAAGGATTCTGGGTAACAGAACCTGGTCCGAGCCACACAAGTCACCCCATCTTGGATTCCCCTAGATCTCTAGTTTTCAGAAATGCACAGGTTTGGTAGGTTTCCCGAGGTGGCGGCTGAGCTACAGGCCAAAATCTACAGGTAGGCACTTTGCAAAAAACACCTCTGTTTTCCTTCAAAAATGTGGCTGTGTCCACGTTGCGCTTTGGGGCGTTTCCTGTCGCGGGCGCTAGGCCTACCCACACAAGTGAGGTATCATTTTTATCGGGAGACGTGGGGGAACGCTGGGTGGAAGGAAATTTGTGGCTCCTCTCAGATTCCAGAACTTTCTGCCACAGAAATGTGAGGAACATGTGTTTTTTTAGCCAAATTTTGAGGTTTGCAATGGATTCTGGGTAACAGAACCTGGTCCGAGCCACACAAGTCACCCCATCTTGGATTCCCCTAGGTCTCTAGTTTTCAGAAATGCACAGGTTTGGTAGGTTTCCCTAGGTGGCGGCTGAGCTACAGGCCAAAATCTACAGGTAGGCACTTTGCAAAAAAAACTCTGTTTTCCTTCAAAAATTTGGCTGTGTCCACGTTGCGCTTTGGGGCGTTTCCTGTCGCGGGCGCTAGGCCTACCCACACAAGTGAGGTATCATTTTTATCGGGAGACGTGGGGGAACGCTGGGTGGAAGGAAATTTGTGGCTCCACTCAGATTGCAGAACTTTCTGCCACAGAAATGTGAGGAACATGTGTTTTTTAAGCCAAATTTTGAGGTTTGCAAAGGATTCTGGGTAACAGAACCTGGTCCGAGCCACACAAGTCACCCCATCTTGGATTCCCCTAGGTCTCTAGTTTTCAGAAATGCACAGGTTTGGTAGGTTTCCCTAGGTGGCAGCTGAGCTACAGGCCAAAATCTACAGGTAGGCACTTTGCAAAAAACACCTCTGTTTTCCTTCAAAAATTTGGCTGTGTCCATGTTGCGCTTTGGGGCGATTCCTGTCGCGGGCGCTAGGCCTACCCACACAAGTGAGGTATCATTTTTATCGGGAGACATGGGGGAACGCTGGGTGGAAGGAAATTTGTGGCTCCGCTCAGATTCCAGAACTTTCTGCCACAGAAATGTGAGGAACATGTGTTTTTTTAGCCAAATTTTGAGGTTTCCAAAGGATTCTGGGTAACAGAACCTGGTCCGAGCCACACAAGTCACCCCATCTTGGATTCCCCTAGGTCTCTAGTTTTCAGAAAGGCACAGGTTTGGTAGGTTTCCCTAGGTGGCGGCTGAGCTACAGGCCAAAATCTACAGGTAGGCACTTTGCCAAAAAACCTCTGTTTTCCTTCAAAAATTTGGCTGTGTCCACGTTGCGCTTTGGGGCGTTTCCTGTCGCGGGCGCTAGGCCTACCCACACAAGTGAGGTATCATTTTTATCGGGAGACGTGGGGGAACGCTGGGTGGAAGGAAATTTGTGGCTCTACTCAGATTCCAGAACTTTCTGCCACAGAAATGTGAGGAACATGTGTTTTTTAGCCAAATTTTGAGGTTTGCAAAGGATTCTGGGTAACAGAACCTGGTCCGAGCCACACAAGTAACCCCATCTTGGATTCCCCTAGGTCTCTAGTTTTCAGAAATGCACAGGTTTGGTAGGTTTCCCTAGGTGGCGGCTGAGCTACAGGCCAAAATCTACAGGTAGGCACTTTGCAAAAAACCTCTGTTTTCCTTCAAAAATTTGGCTGTGTCCACGTTGCGCTTTGGGGCGATTCCTGTCGCGGGCGCTAGGCCTACCCAGACAAGTGAGGTATCATTTTTATCGGGAGACATGGGGGAACGCTGGGTGGAAGGAAATTTGTGGCTCCGCTCAGATTCCAGAACTTTCTGCCACAGAAATGTGAGGAACATATGTTTTTTTAGCCAAATTTTGAGGTTTGCAAAGGATTCTGGGTAACAGAACCTGGTCCGAGCCACACAAGTCACCCCATCTTGGATTCCCCTAGGTCTCTAGTTTTCAGAAAGGCACAGGTTTGGTAGGTTTCCCTAGGTGGCGGCTGAGCTACAGGCCAAAATCTACAGGTAGGCACTTTGCAAAAAACACCTCTGTTTTCCTTCAAAAATTTGGCTGTGTCCACGTTGCGCTTTGGGGCGTTTCCTGTCGCGGGCGCTAGGCCTACCCACACAAGTGAGGTATCATTTTTATCGGGAGACGTGGGGGAACGCTGGGTGGAAGGAAATTTGTGGCTCCTCTCAGATTCCAGAACTTTCTGCCACAGAAATGTGAGGAACATGTGTTTTTTTAGCCAAATTTTGAGGTTTGCAAAGGATTCTGGGTAACAGAACCTGGTCCGAGCCACACAAGTCACCCCATCTTGGATTCCCCTAGGTCTTTAGTTTTCAGAAATGCACAGGTTTGGTAGGTTTCCCTAGGTGGCGGCTGAGCTACAGGCCAAAATCTACAGGTAGGCACTTTGCAAAAAACACCTCTGTTTTCCTTCAAAAAGTTGGCTGTGTCCACGTTGCGCTTTGGGGCGTTTCCTGTCGCGGGCGCTAGGCCTACCCACACAAGTGAGGTATCATTTTTATCGGGAGACATGGGGGAACGCTGGGTGGAAGGAAATTTGTGGCTCCGCTCAGATTCCAGAACTTTCTGCCACAGAAATGTGAGGAACATGTGTTTTTTTAGCTAAATTTTGAGGTTTGCAAAGGATTCTGGGTAACAGAACCTGGTCCGAGCCACACAAGTCACCCCATCTTGGATTCCCCTAGGTCTCTAGTTTTCAGAAATGCACAGGTTTGGTAGGTTTCCCTAGGTGGCGGCTGAGCTACAGGCCAAAATCTACAGGTAGGCACTTTGCAAAAAACCTCTGTTTTCCTTCAAAAATGAGGCTGTGTCCACGTTGCGCTTTGGGGCGTTTCCTGTCGCGGGCGCTAGGCCTACCCACCCAAGTGAGGTATCATTTTTATCGGGAGACGTGGGGGAACGCTGGGTGGAAGAAAATTTGTGGCTCCTCTCAGATTCCAGAACTTTCTGCCACAGAAATGTGAGGAACATGTGTTTTTTTAGCCAAATTTTGAGGTTTGCAAAGGATTCTGGGTAACAGAACCTGGTCCGAGCCACACAAGTCACCCCATCTTGGATTCCCCTAGATCTCTAGTTTTCAGAAATGCACAGGTTTGGTAGGTTTCCCTAGGTGGCGGCTGAGCTACAGGCCAAAATCTACAGGTAGGCACTTTGCAAAAAACACCTCTGTTTTCCTTCAAAAATTTGGCTGTGTCCACGTTGCGCTTTGGGGCGTTTCCTGTCGCGGGCGCTAGGCCTACCCACACAAGTGAGGTATCATTTTTATCGGGAGACATGGGGGAACGCTGGGTGGAAGGAAATTTGTGGCTCCGCTCAGATTCCAGAACTTTCTGCCACAGAAATGTGAGGAACATGTGTTTTTTTAGCCAAATTTTGAGGTTTGCAAAGGATTCTGGGTAACTGAACCTGGTCCGAGCCACACAAGTCACCCCATCTTGGATTCCCCTAGGTCTCTAGTTTTCAGAAAGGCACAGGTTTGGTAGGTTTCCCTAGGTGCCGGCTGAGCTACAGGCCAAAATCTACAGGTAGGCACTTTGCAAAAAACACCTCTGTTTTCCTTCAAAAATTTGGCTGTGTCCACGTTGCGCTTTGGGGCGTTTCCTGTCGCGGGCGCTAGGCCTACCCACACAAGTGAGGTATAATTTTTATCGGGAGATGTGGGGGAACGCTGGGTGGAAGGAAATTTGTGGCTCTTCTCAGATTCCAGAACTTTCTGCGACAGAAATTTGAGGAACATGTGTTTTTTTAGCCAAATTTTGAGGTTTGCAATGGATTCTGGGTAACAGAACCTGGTCCAAGCCACACAAGTCACCCCATCTTGGATTCCCCTAGGTCTCTAGTTTTCAGAAATGCACAGGTTTGGAAGGTTTCCCTAGGTGGCGGCTGAGCTACAGGCCAAAATCTACAGGTAGGCACTTTGCAAAAAAACTCTGTTTTCCTTCAAAAATTTGGCTGTGTCCACGTTGCGCTTTGGGGCGATTCCTGTCGCGGGCGCTAGGCCTACCCACACAAGTGAGGTATCATTTTTATCGGGAGACGTGGGGGAACGCTAGGTGGAAGGAAATTTGTGGCTCCTCTCAGACTCCAGAACTTTCTGCCACAGAAATGTGAGGAACATGTGTTTTTTTATCCAAATTTTGAGGTTTGCAAAGGATTCTGGGTAACAGAACCTGGTCCGAGCCACACAAGTCACCCCATCTTGGATTCCCCTAGATCTCTAGTTTTCAGAAATGCACAGGTTTGGTAGGTTTCCCTAGGTGGCGGCTGAGCTACAGGCCAAAATCTACAGGTAGGCACTTTGCAAAAAACACCTCTGTTTTCCTTCAAAAATTTGGCTGTGTCCACGTTGCGCTTTGGGGCGTTTCCTGTCGCGGGCGCTAGGCCTACCCACACAAGTGAGGTATCATTTTTATCGGGAGACATGGGGGAACGCTGGGTGGAAGGAAATTTGTGGCTCCTCTCAGATTCCAGAACTTTCTGCCACAGAAATGTGAGGAACATGTGTTTTTTTAGCCAAATTTTGAGGTTTGCAATGGATTCTGGGTAACAGAACCTGGTCCGAGCCACACAAGTCACCCCATCTTGGATTCCCCTAGGTCTCTAGTTTTCAGAAATGCACAGGTTTGGTAGGTTTCCCTAGGTGGCGGCTGAGCTACAGGCCAAAATCTACAGGTAGGCACTTTGCAAAAAAAACTCTGTTTTCCTTCAAAAATTTGGCTGTGTCCACGTTGCGCTTTGGGGCGTTTCCTGTCGCGGGCGCTAGGCCTACCCACACAAGTGAGGTATCATTTTTATCGGGAGACGTGGGGGAACGCGGGGTGGAAGGAAATTTGTGGCTCCACTCAGATTGCAGAACTTTCTGCCACAGAAATGTGAGGAACATGTGTTTTTTTAGCCAAATTTTGAGGTTTGCAAAGGATTCTGGGTAACAGAACCTGGTCCGAGCCACACAAGTCACCCCATCTTGGATTCCCCTAGGTCTCTAGTTTTCAGAAATGCACAGGTTTGGTAGGTTTCCCTAGGTGGCAGCTGAGCTACAGGCCAAAATCTACAGGTAGGCACTTTGCAAAAAACACCTCTGTTTTCCTTCAAAAATTTGGCTGTGTCCATGTTGCGCTTTGGGGCGATTCCTGTCGCGGGCGCTAGGCCTACCCACACAAGTGAGGTATCATTTTTATCGGGAGACATGGGGGAACGCTGGGTGGAAGGAAATTTGTGGCTCCGCTCAGATTCCAGAACTTTCTGCCACAGAAATGTGAGGAACATGTGTTTTTTTAGCCAAATTTTGAGGTTTCCAAAGGATTCTGGGTAACAGAACCTGGTCCGAGCCACACAAGTCACCCCATCTTGGATTCCCCTAGGTCTCTAGTTTTCAGAAAGGCACAGGTTTGGTAGGTTTCCCTAGGTGGCGGCTGAGCTACAGGCCAAAATCTACAGGTAGGCACTTTGCCAAAAAACCTCTGTTTTCCTTCAAAAATTTGGCTGTGTCCACGTTGCGCTTTGGGGCGTTTCCTGTCGCGGGCGCTAGGCCTACCCACACAAGTGAGGTATCATTTTTATCGGGAGACGTGGGGGAACGCTGGGTGGAAGGAAATTTGTGGCTCTACTCAGATTCCAGAACTTTCTGCCACAGAAATGTGAGGAACATGTGTTTTTTAGCCAAATTTTGAGGTTTGCAAAGGATTCTGGGTAACAGAACCTGGTCCGAGCCACACAAGTAACCCCATCTTGGATTCCCCTAGGTCTCTAGTTTTCAGAAATGCACAGGTTTGGTAGGTTTCCCTAGGTGGCGGCTGAGCTACAGGCCAAAATCTACAGGTAGGCACTTTGCAAAAAACCTCTGTTTTCCTTCAAAAATTTGGCTGTGTCCACGTTGCGCTTTGGGGCGATTCCTGTCGCGGGCGCTAGGCCTACCCAGACAAGTGAGGTATCATTTTTATCGGGAGACATGGGGGAACGCTGGGTGGAAGGAAATTTGTGGCTCCGCTCAGATTCCAGAACTTTCTGCCACAGAAATGTGAGGAACATATGTTTTTTTAGCCAAATTTTGAGGTTTGCAAAGGATTCTGGGTAACAGAACCTGGTCCGAGCCACACAAGTCACCCCATCTTGGATTCCCCTAGGTCTCTAGTTTTCAGAAAGGCACAGGTTTGGTAGGTTTCCCTAGGTGGCGGCTGAGCTACAGGCCAAAATCTACAGGTAGGCACTTTGCAAAAAACACCTCTGTTTTCCTTCAAAAATTTGGCTGTGTCCACGTTGCGCTTTGGGGCGTTTCCTGTCGCGGGCGCTAGGCCTACCCACACAAGTGAGGTATCATTTTTATCGGGAGATGTGGGGGAACGCTGGGTGGAAGGAAATTTGTGGCTCCTCTCAGATTCCAGAACTTTCTGCCACAGAAATGTGAGGAACATGTGTTTTTTTAGCCAAATTTTGAGGTTTGCAAAGGATTCTGGGTAACAGAACCTGGTCCGAGCCACACAAGTCACCCCATCTTGGATTCCCCTAGGTCTTTAGTTTTCAGAAATGCACAGGTTTGGTAGGTTTCCCTAGGTGGCGGCTGAGCTACAGGCCAAAATCTACAGGTAGGCACTTTGCAAAAAACACCTCTGTTTTCCTTCAAAAAGTTGGCTGTGTCCACGTTGCGCTTTGGGGCGTTTCCTGTCGCGGGCGCTAGGCCTACCCACACAAGTGAGGTATCATTTTTATCGGGAGACATGGGGGAACGCTGGGTGGAAGGAAATTTGTGGCTCCGCTCAGATTCCAGAACTTTCTGCCACAGAAATGTGAGGAACATGTGTTTTTTTTAGCCAAATTTTGAGGTTTGCAAAGGATTCTGGGTAACAGAACCTGGTCCGAGCCACACAAGTCACCCCATCTTGGATTCCCCTAGGTCTCTAGTTTTCAGAAATGCACAGGTTTGGTAGGTTTCGCTAGGTGGCGGCTGAGCTACAGGCCAAAATCTACAGGTAGGCACTTTGCAAAAAACCTCTGTTTTCCTTCAAAAATGAGGCTGTGTCCACGTTGCGCTTTGGGGCGTTTCCTGTCGCGGGCGCTAGGCCTACCCACCCAAGTGAGGTATCATTTTTATCGGGAGACGTGGGGGAACGCTGGGTGGAAGAAAATTTGTGGCTCCTCTCAGATTCCAGAACTTTCTGCCACAGAAATGTGAGGAACATGTGTTTTTTTAGCCAAATTTTGAGGTTTGCAAAGGATTCTGGGTAACAGAACCTGGTCCGAGCCACACAAGTCACCCCATCTTGGATTCCCCTAGATCTCTAGTTTTCAGAAATGCACAGGTTTGGTAGGTTTCCCTAGGTGGCGGCTGAGCTACAGGCCAAAATCTACAGGTAGGCACTTTGCAAAAAACACCTCTGTTTTCCTTCAAAAATTTGGCTGTGTCCACGTTGCGCTTTGGGGAGTTTCCTGTCGCGGGCGCTAGGCCCACCCACACAAGTGAGGTATCATTTTTATCGGGAGACATGGGGGAACGCTGGGTGGAAGGAAATTTGTGGCTCCTCTCAGATTCCAGAACTTTCTGCCACAGAAATGTGAGAACCATGTGTTTTTTTAGCCAAATTTTGAGGTTTGCAAAGGATTCTGGGTAACAGAACCTGGTCCGAGCCACACAAGTCACCCCATCTTGGATTCCCCTAGGTCTCTAGTTTTCAGAAAGGCACAGGTTTGGTAGGTTTCCCTAGGTGGCGGCTGAGCTACAGGCCAAAATCTACAGGTAGGCACTTTGCAAAAAACACCTCTGTTTTCCTTCAAAAATTTGGCTGTGTCCACGTTGCGCTTTGGGGCGTTTCCTGTCGCGGGCGCTAGGCCTACCCACACAAGTGAGGTATCATTTTTATCGGGAGACATGGGGGAACGCTGGGTGGAAGGAAATTTGTGGCTCCGCTCAGATTCCAGAACTTTCTGCCACAGAAATGTGAGGAACATGTGTTTTTTTAGCCAAATTTTGAGGTTTGCAAAGGATTCTGGGTAACTGAACCTGGTCCGAGCCACACAAGTCACCCCATCTTGGATTCCCCTAGGTCTCTAGTTTTCAGAAAGGCACAGGTTTGGTAGGTTTCCCTAGGTGCCGGCTGAGCTACAGGCCAAAATCTACAGGTAGGCACTTTGCAAAAAACACCTCTGTTTTCCTTCAAAAATTTGGCTGTGTCCACGTTGCGCTTTGGGGCGTTTCCTGTCGCGGGCGCTAGGCCTACCCACACAAGTGAGGTATAATTTTTATCGGGAGATGTGGGGGAACGCTGGGTGGAAGGAAATTTGTGGCTCTTCTCAGATTCCAGAACTTTCTGCGACAGAAATTTGAGGAACATGTGTTTTTTTAGCCAAATTTTGAGGTTTGCAATGGATTCTGGGTAACAGAACCTGGTCCAAGCCACACAAGTCACCCCATCTTGGATTCCCCTAGGTCTCTAGTTTTCAGAAATGCACAGGTTTGGAAGGTTTCCCTAGGTGGCGGCTGAGCTACAGGCCAAAATCTACAGGTAGGCACTTTGCAAAAAAACTCTGTTTTCCTTCAAAAATTTGGCTGTGTCCACGTTGCGCTTTAGGGCGATTCCTGTCGCGGGCGCTAGGCCTACCCACACAAGTGAGGTATCATTTTTATCGGGAGACATGGGGGAACGCTGGGTGGAAGGAAATTTGTGGCTCCGCTCAGATTCCAGAACTTTCTGCCACAGAAATGTGAGGAACATATGTTTTTTTAGCCAAATTTTGAGGTTTGCAAAGGATTCTGGGTAACAGAACCTGGTCCGAGCCACACAAGTCACCCCATCTTGGATTCCCCTAGGTCTCTAGTTTTCAGAAAGGCACAGGTTTGGTAGGTTTCCCTAGGTGGCGGCTGAGCTACAGGCCAAAATCTACAGGTAGGCACTTTGCAAAAAACACCTCTGTTTTCCTTCAAAAATTTGGCTGTGTCCACGTTGCGCTTTGGGGCGTTTCCTGTCGCGGGCGCTAGGCCTACCCACACAAGTGAGGTATCATTTTTATCGGGAGACGTGGGGGAACGCTGGGTGGAAGGAAATTTGTGGCTCCTCTCAGATTCCAGAACTTTCTGCCACAGAAATGTGAGGAACATGTGTTTTTTTAGCCAAATTTTGAGGTTTGCAAAGGATTCTGGGTAACAGAACCTGGTCCAAGCCACACAAGTCACCCCATCTGGATTCCCCTAGGTCTTTAGTTTTCAGAAATGCACAGGTTTGGTCGGTTTCCCTAGGTGGCGGCTGAGCTACAGGCCAAAATCTACAGGTAGGCACTTTGCAAAAAACACCTCTGTTTTCCTTCAAAAAGTTGGCTGTGTCCACGTTGCGCTTTGGGGCGTTTCCTGTCGCGGGCGCTAGGCCTACCCACCCAAGTGAGGTATCATTTTTATCGGGAGACGTGGGGGAACGCTGGGTGGAAGGAAATTTGTGGCTCCTCTCAGATTCCAGAACTTTCTGCCACAGAAATGTGAGGAACATGTGTTTTTTTAGCCAAATTTTGAGGTTTGCAAAGGATTCTGGGTAACAGAACCTGGTCCGAGCCACACAAGTCACCCCATCTTGGATTCCCCTAGATCTCTAGTTTTCAGAAATGCACAGGTTTGGTAGGTTTCCCTAGGTGGCGGCTGAGCTACAGGCCAAAATCTACAGGTAGGCACTTTGCAAAAAACACCTCTGTTTTCCTTCAAAAATTTGGCTGTGTCCACGTTGCGCTTTGGGGCGTTTCCTGTCGCGGGCGCTAGGCCTACCCACACAAGTGAGGTATCATTTTTATCGGGAGACATGGGGGAACGTTGGGTGGAAGGAAATTTGTAGCTCCGCTCAGATTCCAGAACTTTCTGCCACAGAAATGTGAGGAACATGTGTTTTTTTAGCCACATTTTGAGGTTTGCAATGGATTCTGGGTAACAGAACGTGGTCCGAGCCACACAAGTCACCCCATCTTGGATTCCCCTAGGTCTCTAGTTTTCAGAAATGCACAGGTTTGGTAGGTTTCCCTAGGTGGCAGCTGAGCTACAGGCCAAAATCTACAGGTAGGCACTTTGCAAAAAACACCTCTGTTTTCCTTCAAAAATTTGGCTGTGTCCATGTTGCGCTTTGGGGCGATTCCTGTCGCGGGCGCTAGGCCTACCCACACAAGTGAGGTATCATTTTTATCGGGAGACATGGGGGAACGCTGGGTGGAAGGAAATTTGTGGCTCCGCTCAGATTCCAGAACTTTCTGCCACAGAAATGTGAGGAACATGTGTTTTTTTAGCCAAATTTTGAGGTTTCCAAAGGATTCTGGGTAACAGAACCTGGTCCGAGCCACACAAGTCACCCCATCTTGGATTCCCCTAGGTCTCTAGTTTTCAGAAAGGCACAGGTTTGGTAGGTTTCCCTAGGTGGCGGCTGAGCTACAGGCCAAAATCTACAGGTAGGCACTTTGCAAAAAACACCTCTGTTTTCCTTCAAAAATTTGGCTGTGTCCACGTTGCGCTTTGGGGCGTCTCCTGTCGCGGGCGCTAGGCCTACCCACACAAGTGAGGTATCATTTTTATCGGGAGACGTGGGGGAACGCTGGGTGGAAGGAAATTTGTGGCTCCTCTCAGATTCCAGAACTTTCTGCCACAGAAATGTGAGGAACATGTGTTTTTTTAGCCAAATTTTGAGGTTTGCAAAGGATTCTGGGTAACAGAACCTGGTCCAAGCCACACAAGTCACCCCATCTTGGATTCCCCTAGGTCTTTAGTTTTCAGAAATGCACAGGTTTGGTAGGTTTCCCTAGGTGGCGGCTGAGCTACAGGCCAAAATCTACAGGTAGGCACTTTGCAAAAAACACCTCTGTTTTCCTTCAAAAAGTTGGCTGTGTCCACGTTGCGCTTTGGGGCGTTTCCTGTCGCGGGCGCTAGGCCTACCCACCCAAGTGAGGTATCATTTTTATCGGGAGACGTGGGGGAACGCTGGGTGGAAGGAAATTTGTGGCTCCTCTCAGATTCCAGAACTTTCTGCCACAGAAATGTGAGGAACATGTGTTTTTTTAGCCAAATTTTGAGGTTTGCAAAGGATTCTGGGTAACAGAACCTGGTCCGAGCCACACAAGTCACCCCATCTTGGATTCCCCTAGATCTCTAGTTTTCAGAAATGCACAGGTTTGGTAGGTTTCCCTAGGTGGCGGCTGAGCTACAGGCCAAAATCTACAGGTAGGCACTTTGCAAAAAACACCTCTGTTTTCCTTCAAAAATTTGGCTGTGTCCACGTTGCGCTTTGGGGCGTTTCCTGTCGCGGGCGCTAGGCCTACCCACACAAGTGAGGTATCATTTTTATCGGGAGACGTGTGGGAACGCTGGGTGGAAGGAAATTTGTGGCTCCTCTCAGATTCCAGAACTTTCTGCCACAGAAATGTGAGGAACATGTGTTTTTTTAGCCAAATTTTGAGGTTTGCAATGGATTCTGGGTAACAGAACCTGGTCCGAGCCACACAAATCACCCCATCTTGGATTCCCCTAGGTCTCTAGTTTTCAGAAATGCACAGGTTTGGTAGGTTTCCCTAGGTGGCGGCTGAGCTACAGACCAAAATCTACAGGTAGGCACTTTGCAAAAAAAACTCTGTTTTCCTTCAAAAATTTGGCTGTGTCCACGTTGCGCTTTGGGGCGTTTCCTGTCGCGGGCGCTAGGCCTACCCACACAAGTGAGGTATCATTTTTATCGGGAGACGTGGGGGAACGCTGGGTGGAAGGAAATTTGTGGCTCCACTCAGATTGCAGAACTTTCTGCCACAGAAATGTGAGCAACATGTGTTTTTTTAGCCAAATTTTGAGGTTTGCAAAGGATTCTGGGTAACAGAACCTGGTCCGAGCCACACAAGTCACCCCATCTTGGATTCCCCTAGGTCTCT
Source organism: Pleurodeles waltl (assembly GCF_031143425.1). Classification (NCBI taxonomy): domain Eukaryota; kingdom Metazoa; phylum Chordata; class Amphibia; order Caudata; family Salamandridae; genus Pleurodeles; species Pleurodeles waltl. Next base: position 639,490,750 of record NC_090445.1, read on the forward strand.
AGTTTTCAGAAATGCACAGGTTTGGTAGGTTTCCCTAGGTGGCAGCTGAGCTACAGGCCAAAATCTACAGGTAGGCACTTTGCAAAAAACACCTCTGTTTTCCTTCAAAAATTTGTCTGTGTCCATGTTGCGCTTTGGGGCGATTCCTGTCGCGGGCGCTAGGCCTACCCACACAAGTGAGGTATCATTTTTATCGGGAGACATGGGGGAACGCTGGGTGGAAGGAAATTTGTGGCTCCGCTCAGATTCCAGAACTTTCTGCCACAGAAATGTGAGGAACATGTGTTTTTTTAGCCAAATTTTGAGGTTTCCAAAGGATTCTGGGTAACAGAACCTGGTCCGAGCCACACAAGTCACCCCATCTTGGATTCCCCTAGGTCTCTAGTTTTCAGAAAGGCACAGGTTTGGTAGGTTTCCCTAGGTGGCGGCTGAGCTACAGGCCAAAATCTACAGGTAGGCACTTTGCAAAAAACACCTCTGTTTTCCTTCAAAAATTTGGCTGTGTCCACGTTGCGCTTTGGGGCGTTTCCTGTCGCGGGCGCTAGGCCTACCCACACAAGTGAGGTATCATTTTTATCGGGAGACGTGGGGGAACGCTGGGTGGAAGGAAATTTGTGGCTCCTCTCAGATTCCAGAACTTTCTGCCACAGAAATGTGAGGAACATGTGTTTTTTAGCCAAATTTTGAGGTTTGCAAAGGATTCTGGGTAACAGAACCTGGTCCGAGCCACACAAGTAACCCCATCTTGGATTCCCCTAGGTCTCTAGTTTTCAGAAATGCACAGGTTTGGTAGGTTTCCCTAGGTGGCGGCTGAGCTACAGGCCAAAATCTACAGGTAGGCACTTTGCAAAAAACCTCTGTTTTCCTTCAAAAATTTGGCTGTGTCCACGTTGCGCTTTGGGGCGATTCCTGTCGCGGGCGCTAGGCCTACCCAGACAAGTGAGGTATCATTTTTATCGGGAGACATGGGGGAACGCTGGGTGGAAGGAAATTTGTGGCTCCGCTCAGATTCCAGAACTTTCTGCCACAGAAATGTGAGGAACATATGTTTTTTTAGCCAAATTTTGAGGTTTGCAAAGGATTCTGGGTAACAGAACCTGGTCCGAGCCACACAAGTCACCCCATCTTGGATTCCCCTAGGTCTCTAGTTTTCAGAAAGGCACAGGTTTGGTAGGTTTCCCTAGGTGGCGGCTGAGCTACAGGCCAAAATCTACAGGTAGGCACTTTGCAAAAAACACCTCTGTTTTCCTTAAAAAATTTGGCTGTGTCCACGTTGCGCTTTGGGGCGTTTCCTGTCGCGGGCGCTAGGCCTACCCACACAAGTGAGGTATCATTTTTATCGGGAGACGTGGGGGAACGCTGGGTGGAAGGAAATTTGTGGCTCCTCTCAGATTCCAGAACTTTCTGCCACAGAAATGTGAGGAACATGTGTTTTTTTAGCCAAATTTTGAGGTTTGCAAAGGATTCTGGGTAACAGAACCTGGTCCGAGCCACACAAGTCACCCCATCTTGGATTCCCCTAGGTCTCTAGTTTTCAGAAATGCACAGGTTTGGTAGGTTTCCCTAGGTGGCGGCTGAGCTACAGGCCAAAATCTACAGGTAGGCACTTTGCAAAAAACACCTCTGTTTTCCTTCAAAAAGTTGGCTGTGTCCACGTTGCGCTTTGGGGCGTTTCCTGTCGCGGGCGCTAGGCCTACCCACACAAGTGAGGTATCATTTTTATCGGGAGACGTGGGGGAACGCTAGGTGGAAGGAAATTTGTGGCTCCTCTCAGATTCCAGAACTTTCTGCCACAGAAATGTGAGGAACATGTGTTTTTTTATCCAAATTTTGAGGTTTGCAAAGGATTCTGGGTAACAGAACCTGGTCCGAGCCACACAAGTCACCCCATCTTGGATTCCCCTAGATCTCTAGTTTTCAGAAATGCACAGGTTTGGTAGGTTTCCCGAGGTGGCGGCTGAGCTACAGGCCAAAATCTACAGGTAGGCACTTTGCAAAAAACACCTCTGTTTTCCTTCAAAAATTTGGCTGTGTCCACGTTGCGCTTTGGGGCGTTTCCTGTCGCGGGCGCTAGGCCTACCCACACAAGTGAGGTATAATTTTTATCGGGAGATGTGGGGGAACGCTGGGTGGAAGGAAATTTGTGGCTCTTCTCAGATTCCAGAACTTTCTGCCACAGAAATGTGAGGAACATGTGTTTTTTTAGCCAAATTTTGAGGTTTGCAATGGATTCTGGGTAACAGAACCTGGTCCAAGCCACACAAGTCACCCCATCTTGGATTCCCCTAGGTCTCTAGTTTTCAGAAATGCACAGGTTTGGAAGGTTTCCCTAGGTGGCGGCTGAGCTACAGGCCAAAATCTACAGGTAGGCACTTTGCAAAAAACCTCTGTTTTCCTTCAAAAATTTGGCTGTGTCCACGTTGCGCTTTGGGGCGATTCCTGTCGCGGGCGCTAGGCCTACCCACACAAGTGAGGTATCATTTTTATCGGGAGACATGGGGGAACGCTGGGTGGAAGGAAATTTGTGGCTCCTCTCAGATTCCAGAACTTTCTGCCACAGAAATGTGAGGAACATGTGTTTTTTGAGCCAAATTTTGAGGTTTGCAAAGGATTCTGGGTAACTGAACCTGGTCCGAGCCACACAAGTCACCCCATCTTGGATTCCCCTAGGTCTCTAGTTTTCAGAAAGGCACAGGTTTGGTAGGTTTCCCTAGGTGGCGGCTGAGCTACAGGCCAAAATCTACAGGTAGGCACTTTGCAAAAAACACCTCTGTTTTCCTTCAAAAATTTGGCTGTGTCCACGTTGCGCTTTGGGGCGTTTCCTGTCGCGGGCGCTAGGCCTACCCACACAAGTGAGGTATAATTTTTATCGGGAGATGTGGGGGAACGCTGGGTGGAAGGAAATTTGTGGCTCTTCTCAGATTCCAGAACTTTCTGCCACAGAAATGTGAGGAACATGTGTTTTTTTAGCCAAATTTTGAGGTTTGCAATGGATTCTGGGTAACAGAACCTGGTCCAAGCCACACAAGTCACCCCATCTTGGATTCCCCTAGGTCTCTAGTTTTCAGAAATGCACAGGTTTGGAAGGTTTCCCTAGGTGGCGGCTGAGCTACAGGCCAAAATCTACAGGTAGGCACTTTGCAAAAAACCTCTGTTTTCCTTCAAAAATTTGGCTGTGTCCACGTTGCGCTTTGGGGCGATTCCTGTCGCGGGCGCTAGGCCTACCCACACAAGTGAGGTATCATTTTTATCGGGAGACATGGGGGAACGCTGGGTGGAAGGAAATTTGTGGCTCCTCTCAGATTCCAGAACTTTCTGCCACAGAAATGTGAGGAACATGTGTTTTTTTAGCCAAATTTTGAGGTTTGCAAAGGATTCTGGGTAACAGAACCTGGTCCGAGCCACACAAGTCACCCCATCTTGGATTCCCCTAGATCTCTAGTTTTCAGAAATGCACAGGTTTGGTAGGTTTCCCTAGGTGGCGGCTGAGCTACAGGCCAAAATCTACAGGTAGGCACTTTGCAAAAAACACCTCTGTTTTCCTTCAAAAATTTGGCTGTGTCCACGTTGCGCTTTGGGGCGTTTCCTGTCGCGGGCGCTAGGCCTACCCACACAAGTGAGGTATCATTTTTATCGGGAGACGTGGGGGAACGCTGGGTGGAAGGAAATTTGTGGCTCCTCTCAGATTCCAGAACTTTCTGCCACAGAAATGTGAGGAACATGTGTTTTTTTAGCCAAATTTTGAGGTTTGCAATGGATTCTGGGTAACAGAACCTGGTCCGAGCCACACAAGTCACCCCATCTTGGATTCCCCTAGGTCTCTAGTTTTCAGAAATGCACAGGTTTGGTAGGTTTCCCTAGGTGGCGGCTGAGCTACAGGCCAAAATCTACAGGTAGGCACTTTGCAAAAAAAACTCTGTTTTCCTTCAAAAATTTGGCTGTGTCCACGTTGCGCTTTGGGGCGTTTCCTGTCGCGGGCGCTAGGCCTACCCACACAAGTGAGGTATCATTTTTATCGGGAGACGTGGGGGAACGCTGGGTGGAAGGAAATTTGTGGCTCCACTCAGATTGCAGAACTTTCTGCCACAGAAATGTGAGGAACATATGTTTTTTTAGCCAAATTTTGAGGTTTGCAAAGGATTCTGGGTAACAGAACCTGGTCCGAGCCACACAAGTCACCCCATCTTGGATTCCCCTAGGTCTCTAGTTTTCAGAAAGGCACAGGTTTGGTAGGTTTCCCTAGGTGGCGGCTGAGCTACAGGCCAAAATCTACAGGTAGGCACTTTGCAAAAAACACCTCTGTTTTCCTTCAAAAATTTGGCTGTGTCCACGTTGCGCTTTGGGGCGTTTCCTGTCGCGGGCGCTAGGCCTACCCACACAAGTGAGGTATCATTTTTATCGGGAGACGTGGGGGAACGCTGGGTGGAAGGAAATTTGTGGCTCCTCTCAGATTCCAGAACTTTCTGCCACAGAAATGTGAGGAACATGTGTTTTTTTAGCCAAATTTTGAGGGTTGCAAAGGATTCTGGGTAACAGAACCTGGTCCGAGCCACACAAGTCACCCCATCTTGGATTCCCCTAGGTCTTTAGTTTTCAGAAATGCACAGGTTTGGTAGGTTTCCCTAGGTGGCGGCTGAGCTACAGGCCAAAATCTACAGGTAGGCACTTTGCAAAAAACACCTCTGTTTTCCTTCAAAAAGTTGGCTGTGTCCACGTTGCGCTTTGGGGCGTTTCCTGTCGCGGGCGCTAGGCCTACCCACACAAGTGAGGTATCATTTTTATCGGGAGACATGGGGGAACGCTGGGTGGAAGGAAATTTGTGGCTCCGCTCAGATTCCAGAACTTTCTGCCACAGAAATGTGAGGAACATGTGTTTTTTTAGCCAAATTTTGAGGTTTGCAAAGGATTCTGGGTAACAGAACCTGGTCCGAGCCACACAAGTCACCCCATCTTGGATTCCCCTAGGTCTCTAGTTTTCAGAAATGCACAGGTTTGGAAGGTTTCCCTAGGTGGCGGCTGAGCTACAGGCCAAAATCTACAGGTAGGCACTTTGCAAAAAACCTCTGTTTTCCTTCAAAAATTTGGCTGTGTCCACGTTGCGCTTTGGGGCGATTCCTGTCGCGGGCGCTAGGCCTACCCACACAAGTGAGGTATCATTTTTATCGGGAGACATGGGGGAACGCTGGGTGGAAGGAAATTTGTGGCTCCTCTCAGATTCCAGAACTTTCTGCCACAGAAATGTGAGGAACATGTGTTTTTTTAGCCAAATTTTGAGGTTTGCAAAGGATTCTGGGTAACAGAACCTGGTCCGAGCCACACAAGTCACCCCATCTTGGATTCCCCTAGATCTCTAGTTTTCAGAAATGCACAGGTTTGGTAGGTTTCCCTAGGTGGCGGCTGAGCTACAGGCCAAAATCTACAGGTAGGCACTTTGCAAAAAACACCTCTGTTTTCCTTCAAAAATTTGGCTGTGTCCACGTTGCGCTTTGGGGCGTTTCCTGTCGCGGGCGCTAGGCCTACCCACACAAGTGAGGTATCATTTTTATCGGGAGACGTGGGGGAACGCTGGGTGGAAGGAAATTTGTGGCTCCTCTCAGATTCCAGAACTTTCTGCCACAGAAATGTGAGGAACATGTGTTTTTTTAGCCAAATTTTGAGGTTTGCAATGGATTCTGGGTAACAGAACCTGGTCCGAGCCACACAAGTCACCCCATCTTGGATTCCCCTAGGTCTCTAGTTTTCAGAAATGCACAGGTTTGGTAGGTTTCCCTAGGTGGCGGCTGAGCTACAGGCCAAAATCTACAGGTAGGCACTTTGCAAAAAAAACTCTGTTTTCCTTCAAAAATTTGGCTGTGTCCACGTTGCGCTTTGGGGCGTTTCCTGTCGCGGGCGCTAGGCCTACCCACACAAGTGAGGTATCATTTTTATCGGGAGACGTGGGGGAACGCTGGGTGGAAGGAAATTTGTGGCTCCACTCAGATTGCAGAACTTTCTGCCACAGAAATGTGAGGAACATGTGTTTTTTTAGCCAAATTTTGAGGTTTGCAAAGGATTCTGGGTAACAGAACCTGGTCCGAGCCACACAAGTCACCCCATCTTGGATTCCCCTAGGTCTCTAGTTTTCAGAAATGCACAGGTTTGGTAGGTTTCCCTAGGTGGCAGCTGAGCTACAGGCCAAAATCTACAGGTAGGCACTTTGCAAAAAACACCTCTGTTTTCCTTCAAAAATTTGGCTGTGTCCACGTTGCACTTTGGGGCGATTCCTGTCGCGGGCGCTAGGCCTACCCACACAAGTGAGGTATCATTTTTATCGGGAGACATGGGGGAACGCTGGGTGGAAGGAAATTTGTGGCTCCGCTCAGATTCCAGAACTTTCTGCCACAGAAATGTGAGGAACATGTGTTTTTTTAGCCAAATTTTGAGGTTTGCAAAGGATTCTGGGTAACAGAACCTGGTCCGAGCCACACAAGTCACCCCATCTTGGATTCCCCTAGATCTCTAGTTTTCAGAAATGCACAGGTTTGGTAGGTTTCCCTAGGTGGCGGCTGAGCTACAGGCCAAAATCTACAGGTAGGCACTTTGCAAAAAACACCTCTGTTTTCCTTCAAAAATTTGGCTGTGTCCACGTTGCGCTTTGGGGAGTTTCCTGTCGTGGGCGCTAGGCCCACCCACACAAGTGAGGTATCATTTTTATCGGGAGACATGAGGGAACGCTGGGTGGAAGGAAATTTGTGGCTCCTCTCAGATTCCAGAACTTTCTGCCACAGAAATGAGAGAACCATGTGTTTTTTTAGCCAAATTTTGAGGTTTGCAAAGGATTCTGGGTAACAGAACCTGGTCCGAGCCACACAAGTCACCCCATCTTGGATTCCCCTAGGTCTCTAGTTTTCAGAAAGGCACAGGTTTGGTAGGTTTCCCTAGGTGGCGGCTGAGCTACAGGCCAAAATCTACAGGTAGGCACTTTGCAAAAAACACCTCTGTTTTCCTTCAAAAATTTGGCTGTGTCCACGTTGCGCTTTGGGGCGTTTCCTGTCGCGGGCACTAGGCCTACCCACACAAGTGAGGTATCATTTTTATCGGGAGACATGGGGGAACGCTGGGTGGAAGGAAATTTGTGGCTCCGCTCAGATTCCAGAACTTTCTGCCACAGAAATGTGAGGAACATGTGTTTTTTTAGCCAAATTTTGAGGTTTGCAAAGGATTCTGGGTAACTGAACCTGGTCCGAGCCACACAAGTCACCCCATCTTGGATTCCCCTAGGTCTCTAGTTTTCAGAAAGGCACAGGTTTGGTAGGTTTCCCTAGGTGGCGGCTGAGCTACAGGCCAAAATCTACAGGTAGGCACTTTGCAAAAAACACCTCTGTTTTCCTTCAAAAATTTGGCTGTGTCCACGTTGCGCTTTGGGGCGTTTCCTGTCGCGGGCGCTAGGCCTACCCACACAAGAGAGGTATAATTTTTATCGGGAGATGTGGGGGAACGCTGGGTGGAAGGAAATTTGTGGCTCCGCTCAGATTCCAGAACTTTCTGCCACAGAAATGTGAGGAACATATGTTTTTTTAGCCAAATTTTGAGGTTTGCAAAGGATTCTGGGTAACAGAACCTGGTCCGAGCCACACAAGTCACCCCATCTTGGATTCCCCTAGGTCTCTAGTTTTCAGAAAGGCACAGGTTTGGTAGGTTTCCCTAGGTGGCGGCTGAGCTACAGGCCAAAATCTACAGGTAGGCACTTTGCAAAAAAAACTCTGTTTTCCTTCAAAAATTTGGCTGTGTCCACGTTGCGCTTTGGGGCATTTCCTGTCGCGGGCGCTAGGCCTACCCACACAAGTGAGGTATCATTTTTATCGGGAGACGTGGGGGAACGCTGGGTGGAAGGAAATTTGTGGCTCCACTCAGATTGCAGAACTTCCTGCCACGGAAATGTGAGGAACATGTGTTTTTTTAGCCAAATTTTGAGGTTTGCAAAGGATTCTGGGTAACAGAACCTGGTCCGAGCCACACAAGTCACCCCATCTTGGATTCCCCTAGGTCTCTAGTTTTCAGAAATGCACAGGTTTGGTAGGTTTCCCTAGGTGGCAGCTGAGCTACAGGCCAAAATCTACAGGTAGGCACTTTGCAAAAAACACCTCTGTTTTCCTTCAAAAATTTGGCTGTGTCCACGTTGCGCTTTGGGGCGATTCCTGTCGCGGGCGCTAGGCCTACCCACACAAGTGAGGTATCATTTTTATCGGGAGACATGGGGGAACGCTGGGTGGAAGGAAATTTGTGGCTCCGCTCTGATTCCAGAACTTTCTGCCACAGAAATGTGAGGAACATGTGTTTTTTTAGCCAAATTTTGAGGTTTGCAAAGGATTCTGGGTAACAGAACCTGGTCCGAGCCACACAAGTCACCCCATCTTGGATTCCCCTAGGTCTCTAGTTTTCAGAAAGGCACAGGTTTGGTAGGTTTCCCTAGGTGGCGGCTGAGCTACAGGCCAAAATCTACAGGTAGGCACTTTGCAAAAAACACCTCCGTTTTCCTTCAAAAATTTGGCTGTGTCCACGTTGCGCTTTGGGGCGTTTCCTGTCGCGGGCGCTAGGCCTACCCACACAAGTGAGGTATCATTTTTATCGGGAGACGTGGGGGAACGCTGGGTGGAAGGAAATTTGTGGCTCCTCTCAGATTCCAGAACTTTCTGCCACAGAAATGTGAGGAACATGTGTTTTTTTAGCCAAATTTTGAGGTTTGCAATGGATTCTGGGTAACAGAACCTGGTCCGAGCCACACAAGTCACCCCATCTTGGATTCCCCTAGGTCTCTAGTTTTCAGAAATGCACAGGTTTGGTAGGTTTCCCTAGGTGGCGGCTGAGCTACAGGCCAAAATCTACAGGTAGGCACTTTGCAAAAAAAACTCTGTTTTCCTTCAAAAATTTGGCTGTGTCCACGTTGCGCTTTGGGGCGTTTCCTGTCGCGGGCGCTAGGCCTACCCACACAAGTGAGGTATCATTTTTATCGGGAGACGTGGGGGAACGCTGGGTGGAAGGAAATTTGTGGGTCCACTCAGATTGCAGAACTTTCTGCCACAGAAATGTGAGGAACATGTGTTTTTTTAGCCAAATTTTGAGGTTTGCAAAGGATTCTGGGTAACAGAACCTGGTCCGAGCCACACAAGTCACCCCATCTTGGATTCCCCTAGGTCTCTAGTTTTCAGAAATGCACAGGTTAGTAGGTTTCCCTAGGTGGCAGCTGAGCTACAGGCCAAAATCTACAGGTAGGCACTTTGCAAAAAACACCTCTGTTTTCCTTCAAAAATTTGGCTGTGTCCACGTTGCGCTTTGGGGCGATTCCTGTCGCGGGCGCTAGGCCTACCCACACAAGTGAGGTATCATTTTTATCGGGAGACATGGGGGAACGCTGGGTGGAAGGAAATTTGTGGCTCCGCTCAGATTCCAGAACTTTCTGCCACAGAAATGTGAGGAACATGTGTTTTTTTAGCCAAATTTTGAGGTTTCCAAAGGATTCTGGGTAACAGAACCTGGTCCGAGCCACACAAGTCACCCCATCTTGGATTCCCCTAGGTCTCTAGTTTTCAGAAAGGCACAGGTTTGGTAGGTTTCCCTAGGTGGCGGCTGAGCTACAGGCCAAAATCTACAGGTAGGCACTTTGCCAAAACACCTCTGTTTTCCTTCAAAAATTTGGTTGAGTCCACGTTGCGCTTTGGGGCGTTTCCTGTCGCGGGCGCTAGGCCTACCCACACAAGTGAGGTATCATTTTTATCGGGAGACGTGGGGGAACGCTGGGTGGAAGGAAATTTGTGGCTCTACTCAGATTCCAGAACTTTCTGCCACAGAAATGTGAGGAACATGTGTTTTTTAGCCAAATTTTGAGGTTTGCAAAGGATTCTGGGTAACAGAACCTGGTCCGAGCCACACAAGTAACCCCATCTTGGATTCCCCTAGGTCTCTAGTTTTCAGAAATGCACAGGTTTGGTAGGTTTCCCTAGGTGGCGGCTGAGCTACAGGCCAAAATCTACAGGTAGGCACTTTGCAAAAAACCTCTGTTTTCCTTCAAAAATTTGGCTGTGTCCACGTTGCGCTTTGGGGCGATTCCTGTCGCGGGCGCTAGGCCTACCCAGACAAGTGAGGTATCATTTTTATCGGGAGACATGGGGGAACGCTGGGTGGAAGGAAATTTGTGGCTCCGCTCAGATTCCAGAACTTTCTGCCAAAGAAATGTGAGGAACATATGTTTTTTTAGCCAAATTTTGAGGTTTGCAAAGGATTCTGGGTAACAGAACCTGGTCCGAGCCACACAAGTCACCCCATCTTGGATTCCCCTAGGTCTCTAGTTTTCAGAAAGGCACAGGTTTGGTAGGTTTCCCTAGGTGGCGGCTGAGCTACAGGCCAAAATCTACAGGTAGGCACTTTGCAAAAAACACCTCTGTTTTCCTTAAAAAATTTGGCTGTGTCCACGTTGCGCTTTGGGGCGTTTCCTGTCGCGGGCGCTAGGCCTACCCACACAAGTGAGGTATCATTTTTATCGGGAGACGTGGGGGAACGCTGGGTGGAAGGAAATTTGTGGCTCCTCTCAGATTCCAGAACTTTCTGCCACAGAAATGTGAGGAACATGTGTTTTTTTAGCCAAATTTTGAGGTTTGCAAAGGATTCTGGGTAACAGAACCTGGTCCGAGCCACACAAGTCACCCCATCTTGGATTCCCCTAGGTCTTTAGTTTTCAGAAATGCACAGGTTTGGTAGGTTTCCCTAGGTGGCGGCTGAGCTACAGGCCAAAATCTACAGGTAGGCACTTTGCAAAAAACACCTCTGTTTTCCTTCAAAAAGTTGGCTGTGTCCACGTTGCGCTTTGGGGCGTTTCCTGTCGCGGGCGCTAGGCCTACCCACACAAGTGAGGTATCATTTTTATCGGGAGACATGGGGGAACGCTGGGTGGAAGGAAATTTGTGGCTCCGCTCAGATTCCAGAACTTTCTGCCACAGAAATGTGAGGAACATGTATTTTTTTAGCCAAATTTTGAGGTTTGCAAAGGATTCTGGGTAACAGAACCTGGTCCGAGCCACACAAGTCACCCCATCTTGGATTCCCCTAGGTCTCTAGTTTTCAGAAATGCACAGGTTTGGTAGGTTTCCCTAGGTGGCGGCTGAGCTACAGGCCAAAATCTACAGGTAGGCACTTTGCAAAAAACCTCTGTTTTCCTTCAAAAATGAGGCTGTGTCCACGTTGCGCTTTGGGGCGTTTCCTGTCGCGGGCGCTAGGCCTACCCACCCAAGTGAGGTATCATTTTTATCGGGAGACGTGGGGGAACGCTGGGTGGAAGAAAATTTGTGGCTCCTCTCAGATTCCAGAACTTTCTGCCACAGAAATGTGAGGAACATGTGTTTTTTTAGCCAAATTTTGAGGTTTGCAAAGGATTCTGGGTAACAGATCCTGGTCCGAGCCACACAAGTCACCCCATCTTGGATTCCCCAGATCTCTAGTTTTCAGAAATGCACAGGTTTGGTAGGTTTCCCTAGGTGGCGGCTGAGCTACAGGCCAAAATCTACAGGTAGGCACTTTGCAAAAAACACCTCTGTTTTCCTTCAAAAATTTGGCTGTGTCCACGTTGCGCTTTGGGGAGTTTCCTGTCGCGGGCGCTAGGCCCACCCACACAAGTGAGGTATCATTTTTATCGGGAGACATGGGGGAACGCTGGGTGGAAGGAAATTTGTGGCTCCTCTCAGATTCCAGAACTTTCTGCCACAGAAATGTGAGAACCATGTGTTTTTTTAGCCAAATTTTGAGGTTTGCAAAGGATTCTGGGTAACAGAACCTGGTCCGAGCCACACAAGTCACCCCATCTTGGATTCCCCTAGGTCTCTAGTTTTCAGAAAGGCACAGGTTTGGTAGGTTTCCCTAGGTGGCGGCTGAGCTACAGGCCAAAATCTACAGGTAGGCACTTTGCAAAAAACACCTCTGTTTTCCTTCAAAAATTTGGCTGTGTCCACGTTGCGCTTTGGGGCGATTCCTGTCGCGGGCGCTAGGCCTACCCACACAAGTGAGGTATCATTTTTATCGGGAGACATGGGGGAACGCTGGGTGGAAGGAAATTTGTGGGTCCGCTCAGATTCCAGAACTTTCTGCCACAGAAATGTGAGGAACATGTGTTTTTTTAGCCAAATTTTGAGGTTTGCAAAGGATTCTGGGTAACTGAACCTGGTCCGAGCCACACAAGTCACCCCATCTTGGATTCCCCTAGGTCTCTAGTTTTCAGAAAGGCACAGGTTTGGTAGGTTTCCCTAGGTGGCGGCTGAGCTACAGGCCAAAATCTACAGGTAGGCACTTTGCAAAAAACACCTCTGTTTTCCTTCAAAAATTTGGCTGTGTCCACGTTGCGCTTTGGGGCGTTTCCTGTCGCGGGCGCTAGGCCTACCCACACAAGTGAGGTATAATTTTTATCGGGAGATGTGGGGGAACGCTGGGTGGAAGGAAATTTGTGGCTCTTCTCAGATTCCAGAACTTTCTGCCACAGAAATGTGAGGAACATGTGTTTTTTTAGCCAAATTTTGAGGTTTGCAATGGATTCTGGGTAACAGAACCTGGTCCAAGCCACACAAGTCACCCCATCTTGGATTCCCCTAGGTCTCTAGTTTTCAGAAATGCACAGGTTTGGAAGGTTTCCCTAGGTGGCGGCTGAGCTACAGGCCAAAATCTACAGGTAGGCACTTTGCAAAAAACCTCTGTTTTCCTTCAAAAATTTGGCTGTGTCCACGTTGCGCTTTGGGGCGATTCCTGTCGCGGGCGCTAGGCCTACCCACACAAGTGAGGTATCATTTTTATCGGGAGACATGGGGGAACGCTGGGTGGAAGGAAATTTGTGGCTCCTCTCAGATTCCAGAACTTTCTGCCACAGAAATGTGAGGAACATGTGTTTTTTTAGCCAAATTTTGAGGTTTGCAAAGGATTCTGGGTAACAGAACCTGGTCCGAGCCACACAAGTCACCCCATCTTGGATTCCCCTAGATCTCTAGTTTTCAGAAATGCACAGGTTTGGTAGGTTTCCCTAGGTGGCGGCTGAGCTACAGGCCAAAATCTACAGGTAGGCACTTTGCAAAAAACACCTCTGTTTTCCTTCAAAAATGTGGCTGTGTCCACGTTGCGCTTTGGGGCATTTCCTGTCGCGGGCGCTAGGCCTACCCACACAAGTGAGGTATCATTTTTATCGGGAGACGTGGGGGAACGCTGGGTGGAAGGAAATTTGTGGCTCCTCTCAGATTCCAGAACTTTCTGCCACAGAAATGTGAGGAACATGTGTTTTTTTAGCCAAATTTTGAGGTTTGCAATGGATTCTGGGTAACAGAACCTGGTCCGAGCCACACAAGTCACCCCATCTTGGATTCCCCTAGGTCTCTAGTTTTCAGAAATGCACAGGTTTGGTAGGTTTCCCTAGGTGGCGGCTGAGCTACAGGCCAAAATCTACAGGTAGGCACTTTGCAAAAAAAACTCTGTTTTCCTTCAAAAATTTGGCTGTGTCCACGTTGCGCTTTGGGGCGTTTCCTGTCGCGGGCGCTAGGCCTACCCACACAAGTGAGGTATCATTTTTATCGGGAGACGTGGGGGAACGCTGGGTGGAAGGAAATTTGTGGCTCCACTCAGATTGCAGAACTTTCTGCCACAGAAATGTGAGGAACATGTGTTTTTTTAGCCAAATTTTGAGGTTTGCAAAGGATTCTGGGTAACAGAACCTGGTCCGAGCCACACAAGTCACCCCATCTTGGATTCCCCTAGGTCTCTAGTTTTCAGAAATGCACAGGTTTGGTAGGTTTCCCTAGGTGGCAGCTGAGCTACAGGCCAAAATCTACAGGTAGGCACTTTGCAAAAAACACCTCTGTTTTCCTTCAAAAATTTGGCTGTGTCCACGTTGCGCTTTGGGGCGATTCCTGTCGCGGGCGCTAGGCCTACCCACACAAGTGAGGTATCATTTTTATCGGGAGACATGGGGGAACGCTGGGTGGAAGGAAATTTGTGGCTCCTCTCAGATTCCAGAACTTTCTGCCACAGAAATGTGAGGAACATGTGTTTTTTTAGCCAAATTTTGAGGTTTGCAAAGGATTCTGGGTAACAGAACCTGGTCCGAGCCACACAAGTCACCCCATCTTGGATTCCCCTAGATCTCTAGTTTTCAGAAATGCACAGGTTTGGTAGGTTTCCCTAGGTGGCGGCTGAGCTACAGGCCAAAATCTACAGGTAGGCACTTTGCAAAAAACACCTCTGTTTTCCTTCAAAAATGTGGCTGTGTCCACGTTGCGCTTTGGGGCGTTTCCTGTCGCGGGCGCTAGGCCTACCCACACAAGTGAGGTATCATTTTTATCGGGAGACGTGGGGGAACGCTGGGTGGAAGGAAATTTGTGGCTCCTCTCAGATTCCAGAACTTTCTGCCACAGAAATGTGAGGAACATGTGTTTTTTTAGCCAAATTTTGAGGTTTGCAATGGATTCTGGGTAACAGAACCTGGTCCGAGCCACACAAGTCACCCCATCTTGGATTCCCCTAGGTCTCTAGTTTTCAGAAATGCACAGGTTTGGTAGGTTTCCCTAGGTGGCGGCTGAGCTACAGGCCAAAATCTACAGGTAGGCACTTTGCAAAAAAAACTCTGTTTTCCTTCAAAAATTTGGCTGTGTCCACGTTGCGCTTTGGGGCGTTTCCTGTCGCGGGCGCTAGGCCTACCCACACAAGTGAGGTATCATTTTTATCGGGAGACGTGGGGGAACGCTGGGTGGAAGGAAATTTGTGGCTCCACTCAGATTGCAGAACTTTCTGCCACAGAAATGTGAGGAACATGTGTTTTTTTAGCCAAATTTTGAGGTTTGCAAAGGATTCTGGGTAACAGAACCTGGTCCGAGCCACACAAGTCACCCCATCTTGGATTCCCCTAGGTCTCTAGTTTTCAGAAATGCACAGGTTTGGTAGGTTTCCCTAGGTGGCAGCTGAGCTACAGGCCAAAATCTACAGGTAGGCACTTTGCAAAAAACACCTCTGTTTTCCTTCAAAAATTTGGCTGTGTCCACGTTGCGCTTTGGGGCGATTCCTGTCGCGGGCGCTAGGCCTACCCACACAAGTGAGGTATCATTTTTATCGGGAGACATGGGGGAACGCTGGGTGGAAGGAAATTTGTGGCTCCGCTCAGATTCCAGAACTTTCTGCCACAGAAATGTGAGGAACATGTGTTTTTTTAGCCAAATTTTGAGGTTTGCAAAGGATTCTGGGTAACAGAACCTGGTCCGAGCCACACAAGTCACCCCATCTTGAATTCCCCTAGATCTCTAGTTTTCAGAAATGCACAGGTTTGGTAGGTTTCCCTAGGTGGCGGCTGAGCTACAGGCCAAAATCTACAGGTAGGCACTTTGCAAAAAACACCTCTGTTTTCCTTCAAAAATTTGGCTGTGTCCACGTTGCGCTTTGGGGAGTTTCCTGTCGTGGGCGCTAGGCCCACCCACACAAGTGAGGTATCATTTTTATCGGGAGACATGGGGGAACGCTGGGTGGAAGGAAATTTGTGGCTCCTCTCAGATTCCAGAACTTTCTGCCACAGAAATGAGAGAACCATGTGTTTTTTTAGCCAAATTTTGAGGTTTGCAAAGGATTCTGGGTAACAGAACCTGGTCCGAGCCACACAAGTCACCCCATCTTGGATTCCCCTAGGTCTCTAGTTTTCAGAAAGGCACAGGTTTGGTAGGTTTCCCTAGGTGGCGGCTGAGCTACAGGCCAAAATCTACAGGTAGGCACTTTGCAAAAAACACCTCTGTTTTCCTTCAAAAATTTGGCTGTGTCCACGTTGCGCTTTGGGGCGTTTCCTGTCGCGGGCACTAGGCCTACCCACACAAGTGAGGTATCATTTTTATCGGGAGACATGGGGGAACGCTGGGTGGAAGGAAATTTGTGGCTCCGCTCAGATTCCAGAACTTTCTGCCACAGAAATGTGAGGAACATGTGTTTTTTTAGCCAAATTTTGAGGTTTGCAAAGGATTCTGGGTAACTGAACCTGGTCCGAGCCACACAAGTCACCCCATCTTGGATTCCCCTAGGTCTCTAGTTTTCAGAAAGGCACAGGTTTGGTAGGTTTCCCTAGGTGGCGGCTGAGCTACAGGCCAAAATCTACAGGTAGGCACTTTGCAAAAAACACCTCTGTTTTCCTTCAAAAATTTGGCTGTGTCCACGTTGCGCTTTGGGGCGTTTCCTGTCGCGGGCGCTAGGCCTACCCACACAAGAGAGGTATAATTTTTATCGGGAGATGTTGGGGAACGCTGGGTGGAAGGAAATTTGTGGCTCTTCTCAGATTCCAGAACTTTCTGCCACAGAAATGTGAGGAACATGTGTTTTTTTAGCCAAATTTTGAGGTTTGCAATGGATTCTGGGTAACAGAACCTGGTCCAAGCCACACAAGTCACCCCATCTTGGATTCCCCTAGGTCTCTAGTTTTCAGAAATACACAGGTTTGGTAGGTTTCCCTAGGTGGCTGCTGAGCTACAGGCCAAAATCTACAGGTAGGCACTTTGCAAAAAACCTCTGTTTTCCTTCAAAAATTTGGCTGTGTCCACGTTGAGCTTTGGAGCGATTCCTGTCGCGGGCGCTAGGCCTACCCACACAAGTGAGGTATCATTTTTATCGGGAGACATGGGGGAACGCTGGGTGGAAGGAAATTTGTGGCTCCTCTCAGATTCCAGAACTTTCTGCCACAGAAATGTGAGGAACATGTGTTTTTTTAGCCAAATTTTGAGGTTTGCAATGGATTCTGGGTAACAGAACCTGGTCCGAGCCACACAAGTCACCCCATCTTGGATTCCCCTAGGTCTCTAGTTTTCAGAAATGCACAGGTTTGGTAGGTTTCCCTAGGTGGCGGCTGAGCTACAGGCCAAAATCTACAGGTAGGCACTTTGCAAAAAAAACTCTGTTTTCCTTCAAAAATTTGGCTGTGTCCACGTTGCGCTTTGGGGCGTTTCCTGTCGCGGGCGCTAGGCCTACCCACACAAGTGAGGTATCATTTTTATCGGGAGACGTGGGGGAACGCTGGGTGGAAGGAAATTTGTGGCTCCACTCAGATTGCAGAACTTTCTGCCACAGAAATGTGAGGAACATGTGTTTTTTTAGCCAAATTTTGAGGTTTGCAAAGGATTCTGGGTAACAGAACCTGGTCCGAGCCACACAAGTCACCCCATCTTGGATTCCCCTAGGTCTCTAGTTTTCAGAAATGCACAGGTTTGGTAGGTTTCCCTAGGTGGCAGCTGAGCTACAGGCCAAAATCTACAGGTAGGCACTTTGCAAAAAACACCTCTGTTTTCCTTCAAAAATTTGGCTGTGTCCACGTTGCGCTTTGGGGCGATTCCTGTCGCGGGCGCTAGGCCTACCCACACAAGTGAGGTATCATTTTTATCGGGAGACATGGGGGAACGCTGGGTGGAAGGAAATTTGTGGCTCCGCTCAGATTCCAGAACTTTCTGCCACAGAAATGTGAGGAACATGTGTTTTTTTAGCCAAATTTTGAGGTTTGCAAAGGATTCTGGGTAACAGAACCTGGTCCGAGCCACACAAGTCACCCCATCTTGAATTCCCCTAGATCTCTAGTTTTCAGAAATGCACAGGTTTGGTAGGTTTCCCTAGGTGGCGGCTGAGCTACAGGCCAAAATCTACAGGTAGGCACTTTGCAAAAAACACCTCTGTTTTCCTTCAAAAATTTGGCTGTGTCCACGTTGCGCTTTGGGGAGTTTCCTGTCGTGGGCGCTAGGCCCACCCACACAAGTGAGGTATCATTTATATCGGGAGACATGGGGGAACGCTGGGTGGAAGGAAATTTGTGGCTCCTCTCAGATTCCAGAACTTTCTGCCACAGAAATGAGAGAACCATGTGTTTTTTTAGCCAAATTTTGAGGTTTGCAAAGGATTCTGGGTAACAGAACCTGGTCCGAGCCACACAAGTCACCCCATCTTGGATTCCCCTAGGTCTCTAGTTTTCAGAAAGGCACAGGTTTGGTAGGTTTCCCTAGTTGGCGGCTGAGCTACAGGCCAAAATCTACAGGTAGGCACTTTGCAAAAAACACCTCTGTTTTCCTTCAAAAATTTGGCTGTGTCCACGTTGCGCTTTGGGGCGTTTCCTGTCGCGGGCACTAGGCCTACCCACACAAGTGAGGTATCATTTTTATCGGGAGACATGGGGGAACGCTGGGTGGAAGGAAATTTGTGGCTCCGCTCAGATTCCAGAACTTTCTGCCACAGAAATGTGAGGAACATGTGTTTTTTTAGCCAAATTTTGAGGTTTGCAAAGGATTCTGGGTAACTGAACCTGGTCCGAGCCACACAAGTCACCCCATCTTGGATTCCCCTAGGTCTCTAGTTTTCAGAAAGGCACAGGTTTGGTAGGTTTCCCTAGGTGGCGGCTGAGCTACAGGCCAAAATCTACAGGTAGGCACTTTGCAAAAAACACCTCTGTTTTCCTTCAAAAATTTGGCTGTGTCCACGTTGCGCTTTGGGGCGTTTCCTGTCGCGGGCGCTAGGCCTACCCACACAAGAGAGGTATAATTTTTATCGGGAGATGTTGGGGAACGCTGGGTGGAAGGAAATTTGTGGCTCTTCTCAGATTCCAGAACTTTCTGCCACAGAAATGTGAGGAACATGTGTTTTTTTAGCCAAATTTTGAGGTTTGCAATGGATTCTGGGTAACAGAACCTGGTCCAAGCCACACAAGTCACCCCATCTTGGATTCCCCTAGGTCTCTAGTTTTCAGAAATACACAGGTTTGGTAGGTTTCCCTAGGTGGCTGCTGAGCTACAGGCCAAAATCTACAGGTAGGCACTTTGCAAAAAACCTCTGTTTTCCTTCAAAAATTTGGCTGTGTCCACGTTGCGCTTTGGGGCGATTCCTGTCGCGGGCGCTAGGCCTACCCACACAAGTGAGGTATCATTTTTATCGGGAGACATGGGGGAACGCTGGGTGGAAGGAAATTTGTGGCTCCGCTCAGATTCCAGAACTTTCTGCCACAGAAATGTGAGGAACATATGTTTTTTTAGCCAAATTTTGAGGTTTGCAAAGGATTCTGGGTAACAGAACCTGGTCCGAGCCACACAAGTCACCCCATCTTGGATTCCCCTAGGTCTCTAGTTTTCAGAAAGGCACAGGTTTGGTAGGTTTCCCTAGGTGGCGGCTGAGCTACAGGCCAAAATCTACAGGTAGGCACTTTGCAAAAAACACCTCTGTTTTCCTTCAAAAATTTGGCTGTGTCTACGTTGCGCTTTGGGGCGTTTCCTGTCGCGGGCGCTAGGCCTACCCACACAAGTGAGGTATCATTTTTATCGGGAGACGTGGGGGAACGCTGGGTGGAAGGAAATTTGTGGCTCCTCTCAGATTCCAGAACTTTCTGCCACAGAAATGAGAGGAACATGTGTTTTTTTAGCCAAATTTTGAGGTTTGCAATGGATTCTGGGTAACAGAACCTGGTCCGAGCCACACAAGTCACCCCATCTTGGATTCCCCTAGGTCTCTAGTTTTCAGAAATGCACAGGTTTGGTAGGTTTCCCTAGGTGGCGGCTGAGCTACAGGCCAAAATCTACAGGTAGGCACTTTGCAAAAAACACCTCTGTTTTCCTTCAAAAATTTGGCTGTGTCCACGTTGCGCTTTGGGGAGTTTCCTGTCGCGGGCGCTAGGCCCACCCACACAAGTGAGGTATCATTTTTATCGGGAGACATGGGGGAACGCTGGGTGGAAGGAAATTTGTGGCTCCTCTCAGATTCCAGAACTTTCTGCCACAGAAATGTGAGAACCATGTGTTTTTTTAGCCAAATTTTGAGGTTTGCAAAGGATTCTGGGTAACAGAACCTGGTCCGAGCCACACAAGTCACCCCATCTTGGATTCCCCTAGGTCTCTAGTTTTCAGAAAGGCACAGGTTTGGTAGGTTTCCCTAGGTGGCGGCTGAGCTACAGGCCAAAATCTACAGGTAGGCACTTTGCAAAAAACACCTCTATTTTCCTTCAAAAATTTGGCTGTGTCCACGTTGCGCTTTGGGGCGTTTCCTGTCGCGGGCGCTAGGCCTACCCACACAAGTGAGGTATAATTTTTATCGGGAGATGTGGGGGAACGCTGGGTGGAAGGAAATTTGTGGCTCTTCTCAGATTCCAGAACTTTCTGCCACAGAAATGTGAGGAACATGTGTTTTTTTAGCCAAATTTTGAGGTTTGCAATGGATTCTGGGTAACAGAACCTGGTCCAAGCCACACAAGTCACCCCATCTTGGATTCCCCTAGGTCTCTAGTTTTCAGAAATGCACAGGTTTGGAAGGTTTCCCTAGGTGGCGGCTGAGCTACAGGCCAAAATCTACAGGTAGGCACTTTGCAAAAAACCTCTGTTTTCCTTCAAAAATTTGGCTGTGTCCACGTTGCGCTTTGGGGCGATTCCTGTCGCGGGCGCTAGGCCTACCCACACAAGTGAGGTATCATTTTTATCGGGAGACATGGGGGAACGCTGGGTGGAAGGAAATTTGTGGCTCCGCTCAGATTCCAGAACTTTCTGCCACAGAAATGTGAGGAACATATGTTTTTTTAGCCAAATTTTGAGGTTTGCAAAGGATTCTGGGTAACAGAACCTGGTCCGAGCCACACAAGTCACCCCATCTTGGATTCCCCTAGGTCTCTAGTTTTCAGAAAGGCACAGGTTTGGTAGGTTTCCCTAGGTGGCGGCTGAGCTACAGGCCAAAATCTACAGGTAGGCACTTTGCAAAAAACACCTCTGTTTTCCTTCAAAAATTTGGCTGTGTCCACGTTGCGCTTTGGGGCGTCTCCTGTCGCGGGCGCTATGCCTACCCACACAAGTGAGGTATCATTTTTATCGGGAGACGTGGGGGAACGCTGGGTGGAAGGAAATTTGTGGCTCCTCTCAGATTCCAGAACTTTCTGCAACAGAAATGTGAGGAACATGTGTTTTTTTAGCCAAATTTTGAGGTTTGCAAAGGATTCTGGGTAACAGAACCTGGTCCAAGCCACACAAGTCACCCCATCTTGGATTCCCCTAGGTCTTTAGTTTTCAGAAATGCACAGGTTTGGTAGGTTTCCCTAGGTGGCGGCTGAGCTACAGGCCAAAATCTACAGGTAGGCACTTTGCAAAAAACACCTCTGTTTTCCTTCAAAAAGTTGGCTGTGTCCACGTTGCGCTTTGGGGCGTTTCCTGTCGCGGGCGCTAGGCCTACCCACACAAGTGAGGTATCATTTTTATCGGGAGACGTGGGGGAACGCTGGGTGGAAGGAAATTTGTGGCTCCTCTCAGATTCCAGAACTTTCTGCCACAGAAATGTGAGGAACATGTGTTTTTTTAGCCAAATTTTGAGGTTTGCAAAGGATTCTGGGTAACAGAACCTGGTCCGAGCCACACAAGTCACCCCATCTTGGATTCCCCTAGATCTCTAGTTTTCAGAAATGCACAGGTTTGGTAGGTTTCCCTAGGTGGCGGCTGAGCTACAGGCCAAAATCTACAGGTAGGCACTTTGCAAAAAACACCTCTGTTTTCCTTCAAAAATTTGGCTGTGTCCACGTTGCGCTTTGGGGCGTTTCCTGTTGCGGGCGCTAGGCCTACCCACACAAGTGAGGTATCATTTTTATCGGGAGACGTGTGGGAACGCTGGGTGGAAGGAAATTTGTGGCTCCTCTCAGATTCCAGAACTTTCTGCCACAGAAATGTGAGGAACATGTGTTTTTTTAGCCAAATTTTGAGGTTTGCAATGGATTCTGGGTAACAGAACCTGGTCCGAGCCACACAAATCACCCCATCTTGGATTCCCCTAGGTCTCTAGTTTTCAGAAATGCACAGGTTTGGTAGGTTTCCCTAGGTGGCGGCTGAGCTACAGACCAAAATCTACAGGTAGGCACTTTGCAAAAAAAACTCTGTTTTCCTTCAAAAATTTGGCTGTGTCCACGTTGCGCTTTGGGGCGTTTCCTGTCGCGGGCGCTAGGCCTACCCACACAAGTGAGGTATCATTTTTATCGGGAGACGTGGGGGAACGCTGGGTGGAAGGAAATTTGTGGCTCCACTCAGATTGCAGAACTTTCTGCCACAGAAATGTGAGCAACATGTGTTTTTTTAGCCAAATTTTGAGGTTTGCAAAGGATTCTGGGTAACAGAACGTGGTCCGAGCCACACAAGTCACCCCATCTTGGATTCCCCTAGGTCTCTAGTTTTCAGAAATGCACAGGTTTGGTAGGTTTCCCTAGGTGGCAGCTGAGCTACAGGCCAAAATCTACAGGTAGGCACTTTGCAAAAAACACCTCTGTTTTCCTTCAAAAATTTGGCTGTGTCCATGTTGCGCTTTGGGGCGATTCCTGTCGCGGGCGCTAGGCCTACCCACACAAGTGAGGTATCATTTTTATCGGGAGACATGGGGGAACGCTGGGTGGAAGGAAATTTGTGGCTCCGCTCAGATTCCAGAACTTTCTGCCACAGAAATGTGAGGAACATGTGTTTTTTTAGCCAAATTTTGAGGTTTCCAAAGGATTCTGGGTAACAGAACCTGGTCCGAGCCACACAAGTCACCCCATCTTGGATTCCCCTAGGTCTCTAGTTTTCAGAAAGGCACAGGTTTGGTAGGTTTCCCTAGGTGGCGGCTGAGCTACAGGCCAAAATCTACAGGTAGGCACTTTGCAAAAAACACCTCTGTTTTCCTTCAAAAATTTGGCTGTGTCCACGTTGCGCTTTGGGGCTTCTCCTGTCGCGGGCGCTAGGCCTACCCACACAAGTGAGGTATCATTTTTATCGGGAGACGTGGGGGAACGCTGGGTGGAAGGAAATTTGTGGCTCCTCTCAGATTCCAGAACTTTCTGCCACAGAAATGTGAGGAACATGTGTTTTTTTAGCCAAATTTTGAGGTTTGCAAAGGATTCTGGGTAACAGAACCTGGTCCAAGCCACACAAGTCACCCCATCTTGGATTCCCCTAGGTCTTTAGTTTTCAGAAATGCACAGGTTTGGTAGGTTTCCCTAGGTGGCGGCTGAGCTACAGGCCAAAATCTACAGGTAGGCACTTTGCAAAAAACACCTCTGTTTTCCTTCAAAAAGTTGGCTGTGTCCACGTTGCGCTTTGGGGCGTTTCCTGTCGCGGGCGCTAGGCCTACCCACCCAAGTGAGGTATCATTTTTATCGGGAGACGTGGGGGAACGCTGGGTGGAAGGAAATTTGTGGCTCCTCTCAGATTCCAGAACTTTCTGCCACAGAAATGTGAGGAACATGTGTTTTTTTAGCCAAATTTTGAGGTTTGCAAAGGATTCTGGGTAACAGAACCTGGTCCGAGCCACACAAGTCACCCCATCTTGGATTCCCCTAGATCTCTAGTTTTCAGAAATGCACAGGTTTGGTAGGTTTCCCTAGGTGGCGGCTGAGCTACAGGCCAAAATCTACAGGTAGGCACTTTGCAAAAAACATCTCTGTTTTCCTTCAAAAATTTGGCTGTGTCCACGTTGCGCTTTGGGGCGTTTCCTGTCGCGGGCGCTAGGCCTACCCACACAAGTGAGGTATCATTTTTATCGGGAGACGTGTGGGAACGCTGGGTGGAAGGAAATTTGTGGCTCCTCTCAGATTCCAGAACTTTCTGCCACAGAAATGTGAGGAACATGTGTTTTTTTAGCCAAATTTTGAGGTTTGCAATGGATTCTGGGTAACAGAACCTGGTCCGAGCCACACAAATCACCCCATCTTGGATTCCCCTAGGTCTCTAGTTTTCAGAAATGCACAGGTTTGGTAGGTTTCCCTAGGTGGCGGCTGAGCTACAGACCAAAATCTACAGGTAGGCACTTTGCAAAAAAAACTCTGTTTTCCTTCAAAAATTTGGCTGTGTCCACGTTGCGCTTTGGGGCGTTTCCTGTCGCGGGCGCTAGGCCTACCCACACAAGTGAGGTATCATTTTTATCGGGAGACGTGGGGGAACGCTGGGTGGAAGGAAATTTGTGGCTCCACTCAGATTGCAGAACTTTCTGCCACAGAAATGTGAGCAACATGTGTTTTTTTAGCCAACTTTTGAGGTTTGCAAAGGATTCTGGGTAACAGAACCTGGTCCGAGCCACACAAGTCACCCCATCTTGGATTCCCCTAGGTCTCTAGTTTTCAGAAATGCACAGGTTTGGTAGGTTTCCCTAGGTGGCAGCTGAGCTACAGGCCAAAATCTACAGGTAGGCACTTTGCAAAAAACACCTCTGTTTTCCTTCAAAAATTTGTCTGTGTCCATGTTGCGCTTTGGGGCGATTCCTGTCGCGGGCGCTAGGCCTACCCACACAAGTGAGGTATCATTTTTATCGGGAGACATGGGGGAACGCTGGGTGGAAGGAAATTTGTGGCTCCGCTCAGATTCCAGAACTTTCTGCCACAGAAATGTGAGGAACATGTGTTTTTTTAGCCAAATTTTGAGGTTTCCAAAGGATTCTGGGTAACAGAACCTGGTCCGAGCCACACAAGTCACCCCATCTTGGATTCCCCTAGGTCTCTAGTTTTCAGAAAGGCACAGGTTTGGTAGGTTTCCCTAGGTGGCGGCTGAGCTACAGGCCAAAATCTACAGGTAGGCACTTTGCAAAAAACACCTCTGTTTTCCTTCAAAAATTTGGCTGTGTCCACGTTGCGCTTTGGGGCGTTTCCTGTCGCGGGCGCTAGGCCTACCCACACAAGTGAGGTATCATTTTTATCGGGAGACGTGGGGGAAAGCTGGGTGGAAGGAAATTTGTGGCTCCTCTCAGATTCCAGAACTTTCTGCCACAGAAATGTGAGGAACATGTGTTTTTTAGCCAAATTTTGAGGTTTGCAAAGGATTCTGGGTAACAGAACCTGGTCCGAGCCACACAAGTAACCCCATCTTGGATTCCCCTAGGTCTCTAGTTTTCAGAAATGCACAGGTTTGGTAGGTTTCCCTAGGTGGCGGCTGAGCTACAGGCCAAAATCTACAGGTAGGCACTTTGCAAAAAACCTCTGTTTTCCTTCAAAAATTTGGCTGTGTCCACGTTGCGCTTTGGGGCGATTCCTGTCGCGGGCGCTAGGCCTACCCAGACAAGTGAGGTATCATTTTTATCGGGAGACATGGGGGAACGCTGGGTGGAAGGAAATTTGTGGCTCCGCTCAGATTCCAGAACTTTCTGCCACAGAAATGTGAGGAACATATGTTTTTTTAGCCAAATTTTGAGGTTTGCAAAGGATTCTGGGTAACAGAACCTGGTCCGAGCCACACAAGTCACCCCATCTTGGATTCCCCTAGGTCTCTAGTTTTCAGAAAGGCACAGGTTTGGTAGGTTTCCCTAGGTGGCGGCTGAGCTACAGGCCAAAATCTACAGGTAGGCACTTTGCAAAAAACACCTCTGTTTTCCTTCAAAAATTTGGCTGTGTCCACGTTGCGCTTTGGGGCGTTTCCTGTCGCGGGCGCTAGGCCTACCCACACAAGTGAGGTATCATTTTTATCGGGAGACGTGGGGGAACGCTGGGTGGAAGGAAATTTGTGGCTCCTCTCAGATTCCAGAACTTTCTGCCACAGAAATGTGAGGAACATGTGTTTTTTTAGCCAAATTTTGAGGTTTGCAAAGGATTCTGGGTAACAGAACCTGGTCCGAGCCACACAAGTCACCCCATCTTGGATTCCCCTAGGTCTCTAGTTTTCAGAAATGCACAGGTTTGGTAGGTTTCCCTAGGTGGCGGCTGAGCTACAGGCCAAAATCTACAGGTAGGCACTTTGCAAAAAACACCTCTGTTTTCCTTCAAAAAGTTGGCTGTGTCCACGTTGCGCTTTGGGGCGTTTCCTGTTGCGGGCGCTAGGCCTACCCACACAAGTGAGGTATCATTTTTATCGGGAGACGTGGGGGAACGCTAGGTGGAAGGAAATTTGTGGCTCCTCTCAGATTCCAGAACTTTCTGCCACAGAAATGTGAGGAACATGTGTTTTTTTATCCAAATTTTGAGGTTTGCAAAGGATTCTGGGTAACAGAACCTGGTCCGAGCCACACAAGTCACCCCATCTTGGATTCCCCTAGATCTCTAGTTTTCAGAAATGCACAGGTTTGGTAGGTTTCCCGAGGTGGCGGCTGAGCTACAGGCCAAAATCTACAGGTAGGCACTTTGCAAAAAACACCTCTGTTTTCCTTCAAAAATGTGGCTGTGTCCACGTTGCGCTTTGGGGCGTTTCCTGTCGCGGGCGCTAGGCCTACCCACACAAGTGAGGTATCATTTTTATCGGGAGACGTGGGGGAACGCTGGGTGGAAGGAAATTTGTGGCTCCTCTCAGATTCCAGAACTTTCTGCCACAGAAATGTGAGGAACATGTGTTTTTTTAGCCAAATTTTGAGGTTTGCAATGGATTCTGGGTAACAGAACCTGGTCCGAGCCACACAAGTCACCCCATCTTGGATTCCCCTAGGTCTCTAGTTTTCAGAAATGCACAGGTTTGGTAGGTTTCCCTAGGTGGCGGCTGAGCTACAGGCCAAAATCTACAGGTAGGCACTTTGCAAAAAAAACTCTGTTTTCCTTCAAAAATTTGGCTGTGTCCACGTTGCGCTTTGGGGCGTTTCCTGTCGCGGGCGCTAGGCCTACCCACACAAGTGAGGTATCATTTTTATCGGGAGACGTGGGGGAACGCTGGGTGGAAGGAAATTTGTGGCTCCACTCAGATTGCAGAACTTTCTGCCACAGAAATGTGAGGAACATGTGTTTTTTAAGCCAAATTTTGAGGTTTGCAAAGGATTCTGGGTAACAGAACCTGGTCCGAGCCACACAAGTCACCCCATCTTGGATTCCCCTAGGTCTCTAGTTTTCAGAAATGCACAGGTTTGGTAGGTTTCCCTAGGTGGCAGCTGAGCTACAGGCCAAAATCTACAGGTAGGCACTTTGCAAAAAACACCTCTGTTTTCCTTCAAAAATTTGGCTGTGTCCATGTTGCGCTTTGGGGCGATTCCTGTCGCGGGCGCTAGGCCTACCCACACAAGTGAGGTATCATTTTTATCGGGAGACATGGGGGAACGCTGGGTGGAAGGAAATTTGTGGCTCCGCTCAGATTCCAGAACTTTCTGCCACAGAAATGTGAGGAACATGTGTTTTTTTAGCCAAATTTTGAGGTTTCCAAAGGATTCTGGGTAACAGAACCTGGTCCGAGCCACACAAGTCACCCCATCTTGGATTCCCCTAGGTCTCTAGTTTTCAGAAAGGCACAGGTTTGGTAGGTTTCCCTAGGTGGCGGCTGAGCTACAGGCCAAAATCTACAGGTAGGCACTTTGCCAAAAAACCTCTGTTTTCCTTCAAAAATTTGGCTGTGTCCACGTTGCGCTTTGGGGCGTTTCCTGTCGCGGGCGCTAGGCCTACCCACACAAGTGAGGTATCATTTTTATCGGGAGACGTGGGGGAACGCTGGGTGGAAGGAAATTTGTGGCTCTACTCAGATTCCAGAACTTTCTGCCACAGAAATGTGAGGAACATGTGTTTTTTAGCCAAATTTTGAGGTTTGCAAAGGATTCTGGGTAACAGAACCTGGTCCGAGCCACACAAGTAACCCCATCTTGGATTCCCCTAGGTCTCTAGTTTTCAGAAATGCACAGGTTTGGTAGGTTTCCCTAGGTGGCGGCTGAGCTACAGGCCAAAATCTACAGGTAGGCACTTTGCAAAAAACCTCTGTTTTCCTTCAAAAATTTGGCTGTGTCCACGTTGCGCTTTGGGGCGATTCCTGTCGCGGGCGCTAGGCCTACCCAGACAAGTGAGGTATCATTTTTATCGGGAGACATGGGGGAACGCTGGGTGGAAGGAAATTTGTGGCTCCGCTCAGATTCCAGAACTTTCTGCCACAGAAATGTGAGGAACATATGTTTTTTTAGCCAAATTTTGAGGTTTGCAAAGGATTCTGGGTAACAGAACCTGGTCCGAGCCACACAAGTCACCCCATCTTGGATTCCCCTAGGTCTCTAGTTTTCAGAAAGGCACAGGTTTGGTAGGTTTCCCTAGGTGGCGGCTGAGCTACAGGCCAAAATCTACAGGTAGGCACTTTGCAAAAAACACCTCTGTTTTCCTTCAAAAATTTGGCTGTGTCCACGTTGCGCTTTGGGGCGTTTCCTGTCGCGGGCGCTAGGCCTACCCACACAAGTGAGGTATCATTTTTATCGGGAGACGTGGGGGAACGCTGGGTGGAAGGAAATTTGTGGCTCCTCTCAGATTCCAGAACTTTCTGCCACAGAAATGTGAGGAACATGTGTTTTTTTAGCCAAATTTTGAGGTTTGCAAAGGATTCTGGGTAACAGAACCTGGTCCGAGCCACACAAGTCACCCCATCTTGGATTCCCCTAGGTCTTTAGTTTTCAGAAATGCACAGGTTTGGTAGGTTTCCCTAGGTGGCGGCTGAGCTACAGGCCAAAATCTACAGGTAGGCACTTTGCAAAAAACACCTCTGTTTTCCTTCAAAAAGTTGGCTGTGTCCACGTTGCGCTTTGGGGCGTTTCCTGTCGCGGGCGCTAGGCCTACCCACACAAGTGAGGTATCATTTTTATCGGGAGACATGGGGGAACGCTGGGTGGAAGGAAATTTGTGGCTCCGCTCAGATTCCAGAACTTTCTGCCACAGAAATGTGAGGAACATGTGTTTTTTTAGCTAAATTTTGAGGTTTGCAAAGGATTCTGGGTAACAGAACCTGGTCCGAGCCACACAAGTCACCCCATCTTGGATTCCCCTAGGTCTCTAGTTTTCAGAAATGCACAGGTTTGGTAGGTTTCCCTAGGTGGCGGCTGAGCTACAGGCCAAAATCTACAGGTAGGCACTTTGCAAAAAACCTCTGTTTTCCTTCAAAAATGAGGCTGTGTCCACGTTGCGCTTTGGGGCGTTTCCTGTCGCGGGCGCTAGGCCTACCCACCCAAGTGAGGTATCATTTTTATCGGGAGACGTGGGGGAACGCTGGGTGGAAGAAAATTTGTGGCTCCTCTCAGATTCCAGAACTTTCTGCCACAGAAATGTGAGGAACATGTGTTTTTTTAGCCAAATTTTGAGGTTTGCAAAGGATTCTGGGTAACAGAACCTGGTCCGAGCCACACAAGTCACCCCATCTTGGATTCCCCTAGATCTCTAGTTTTCAGAAATGCACAGGTTTGGTAGGTTTCCCTAGGTGGCGGCTGAGCTACAGGCCAAAATCTACAGGTAGGCACTTTGCAAAAAACACCTCTGTTTTCCTTCAAAAATTTGGCTGTGTCCACGTTGCGCTTTGGGGCGTTTCCTGTCGCGGGCGCTAGGCCTACCCACACAAGTGAGGTATCATTTTTATCGGGAGACATGGGGGAACGCTGGGTGGAAGGAAATTTGTGGCTCCGCTCAGATTCCAGAACTTTCTGCCACAGAAATGTGAGGAACATGTGTTTTTTTAGCCAAATTTTGAGGTTTGCAAAGGATTCTGGGTAACTGAACCTGGTCCGAGCCACACAAGTCACCCCATCTTGGATTCCCCTAGGTCTCTAGTTTTCAGAAAGGCACAGGTTTGGTAGGTTTCCCTAGGTGCCGGCTGAGCTACAGGCCAAAATCTACAGGTAGGCACTTTGCAAAAAACACCTCTGTTTTCCTTCAAAAATTTGGCTGTGTCCACGTTGCGCTTTGGGGCGTTTCCTGTCGCGGGCGCTAGGCCTACCCACACAAGTGAGGTATAATTTTTATCGGGAGATGTGGGGGAACGCTGGGTGGAAGGAAATTTGTGGCTCTTCTCAGATTCCAGAACTTTCTGCGACAGAAATTTGAGGAACATGTGTTTTTTTAGCCAAATTTTGAGGTTTGCAATGGATTCTGGGTAACAGAACCTGGTCCAAGCCACACAAGTCACCCCATCTTGGATTCCCCTAGGTCTCTAGTTTTCAGAAATGCACAGGTTTGGAAGGTTTCCCTAGGTGGCGGCTGAGCTACAGGCCAAAATCTACAGGTAGGCACTTTGCAAAAAAACTCTGTTTTCCTTCAAAAATTTGGCTGTGTCCACGTTGCGCTTTGGGGCGATTCCTGTCGCGGGCGCTAGGCCTACCCACACAAGTGAGGTATCATTTTTATCGGGAGACGTGGGGGAACGCTAGGTGGAAGGAAATTTGTGGCTCCTCTCAGACTCCAGAACTTTCTGCCACAGAAATGTGAGGAACATGTGTTTTTTTATCCAAATTTTGAGGTTTGCAAAGGATTCTGGGTAACAGAACCTGGTCCGAGCCACACAAGTCACCCCATCTTGGATTCCCCTAGATCTCTAGTTTTCAGAAATGCACAGGTTTGGTAGGTTTCCCTAGGTGGCGGCTGAGCTACAGGCCAAAATCTACAGGTAGGCACTTTGCAAAAAACACCTCTGTTTTCCTTCAAAAATTTGGCTGTGTCCACGTTGCGCTTTGGGGCGTTTCCTGTCGCGGGCGCTAGGCCTACCCACACAAGTGAGGTATCATTTTTATCGGGAGACATGGGGGAACGCTGGGTGGAAGGAAATTTGTGGCTCCTCTCAGATTCCAGAACTTTCTGCCACAGAAATGTGAGGAACATGTGTTTTTTTAGCCAAATTTTGAGGTTTGCAATGGATTCTGGGTAACAGAACCTGGTCCGAGCCACACAAGTCACCCCATCTTGGATTCCCCTAGGTCTCTAGTTTTCAGAAATGCACAGGTTTGGTAGGTTTCCCTAGGTGGCGGCTGAGCTACAGGCCAAAATCTACAGGTAGGCACTTTGCAAAAAAAACTCTGTTTTCCTTCAAAAATTTGGCTGTGTCCACGTTGCGCTTTGGGGCGTTTCCTGTCGCGGGCGCTAGGCCTACCCACACAAGTGAGGTATCATTTTTATCGGGAGACGTGGGGGAACGCGGGGTGGAAGGAAATTTGTGGCTCCACTCAGATTGCAGAACTTTCTGCCACAGAAATGTGAGGAACATGTGTTTTTTTAGCCAAATTTTGAGGTTTGCAAAGGATTCTGGGTAACAGAACCTGGTCCGAGCCACACAAGTCACCCCATCTTGGATTCCCCTAGGTCTCTAGTTTTCAGAAATGCACAGGTTTGGTAGGTTTCCCTAGGTGGCAGCTGAGCTACAGGCCAAAATCTACAGGTAGGCACTTTGCAAAAAACACCTCTGTTTTCCTTCAAAAATTTGGCTGTGTCCATGTTGCGCTTTGGGGCGATTCCTGTCGCGGGCGCTAGGCCTACCCACACAAGTGAGGTATCATTTTTATCGGGAGACATGGGGGAACGCTGGGTGGAAGGAAATTTGTGGCTCCGCTCAGATTCCAGAACTTTCTGCCACAGAAATGTGAGGAACATGTGTTTTTTTAGCCAAATTTTGAGGTTTCCAAAGGATTCTGGGTAACAGAACCTGGTCCGAGCCACACAAGTCACCCCATCTTGGATTCCCCTAGGTCTCTAGTTTTCAGAAAGGCACAGGTTTGGTAGGTTTCCCTAGGTGGCGGCTGAGCTACAGGCCAAAATCTACAGGTAGGCACTTTGCCAAAAAACCTCTGTTTTCCTTCAAAAATTTGGCTGTGTCCACGTTGCGCTTTGGGGCGTTTCCTGTCGCGGGCGCTAGGCCTACCCACACAAGTGAGGTATCATTTTTATCGGGAGACGTGGGGGAACGCTGGGTGGAAGGAAATTTGTGGCTCTACTCAGATTCCAGAACTTTCTGCCACAGAAATGTGAGGAACATGTGTTTTTTAGCCAAATTTTGAGGTTTGCAAAGGATTCTGGGTAACAGAACCTGGTCCGAGCCACACAAGTAACCCCATCTTGGATTCCCCTAGGTCTCTAGTTTTCAGAAATGCACAGGTTTGGTAGGTTTCCCTAGGTGGCGGCTGAGCTACAGGCCAAAATCTACAGGTAGGCACTTTGCAAAAAACCTCTGTTTTCCTTCAAAAATTTGGCTGTGTCCACGTTGCGCTTTGGGGCGATTCCTGTCGCGGGCGCTAGGCCTACCCAGACAAGTGAGGTATCATTTTTATCGGGAGACATGGGGGAACGCTGGGTGGAAGGAAATTTGTGGCTCCGCTCAGATTCCAGAACTTTCTGCCACAGAAATGTGAGGAACATATGTTTTTTTAGCCAAATTTTGAGGTTTGCAAAGGATTCTGGGTAACAGAACCTGGTCCGAGCCACACAAGTCACCCCATCTTGGATTCCCCTAGGTCTCTAGTTTTCAGAAAGGCACAGGTTTGGTAGGTTTCCCTAGGTGGCGGCTGAGCTACAGGCCAAAATCTACAGGTAGGCACTTTGCAAAAAACACCTCTGTTTTCCTTCAAAAATTTGGCTGTGTCCACGTTGCGCTTTGGGGCGTTTCCTGTCGCGGGCGCTAGGCCTACCCACACAAGTGAGGTATCATTTTTATCGGGAGATGTGGGGGAACGCTGGGTGGAAGGAAATTTGTGGCTCCTCTCAGATTCCAGAACTTTCTGCCACAGAAATGTGAGGAACATGTGTTTTTTTAGCCAAATTTTGAGGTTTGCAAAGGATTCTGGGTAACAGAACCTGGTCCGAGCCACACAAGTCACCCCATCTTGGATTCCCCTAGGTCTTTAGTTTTCAGAAATGCACAGGTTTGGTAGGTTTCCCTAGGTGGCGGCTGAGCTACAGGCCAAAATCTACAGGTAGGCACTTTGCAAAAAACACCTCTGTTTTCCTTCAAAAAGTTGGCTGTGTCCACGTTGCGCTTTGGGGCGTTTCCTGTCGCGGGCGCTAGGCCTACCCACACAAGTGAGGTATCATTTTTATCGGGAGACATGGGGGAACGCTGGGTGGAAGGAAATTTGTGGCTCCGCTCAGATTCCAGAACTTTCTGCCACAGAAATGTGAGGAACATGTGTTTTTTTTAGCCAAATTTTGAGGTTTGCAAAGGATTCTGGGTAACAGAACCTGGTCCGAGCCACACAAGTCACCCCATCTTGGATTCCCCTAGGTCTCTAGTTTTCAGAAATGCACAGGTTTGGTAGGTTTCGCTAGGTGGCGGCTGAGCTACAGGCCAAAATCTACAGGTAGGCACTTTGCAAAAAACCTCTGTTTTCCTTCAAAAATGAGGCTGTGTCCACGTTGCGCTTTGGGGCGTTTCCTGTCGCGGGCGCTAGGCCTACCCACCCAAGTGAGGTATCATTTTTATCGGGAGACGTGGGGGAACGCTGGGTGGAAGAAAATTTGTGGCTCCTCTCAGATTCCAGAACTTTCTGCCACAGAAATGTGAGGAACATGTGTTTTTTTAGCCAAATTTTGAGGTTTGCAAAGGATTCTGGGTAACAGAACCTGGTCCGAGCCACACAAGTCACCCCATCTTGGATTCCCCTAGATCTCTAGTTTTCAGAAATGCACAGGTTTGGTAGGTTTCCCTAGGTGGCGGCTGAGCTACAGGCCAAAATCTACAGGTAGGCACTTTGCAAAAAACACCTCTGTTTTCCTTCAAAAATTTGGCTGTGTCCACGTTGCGCTTTGGGGAGTTTCCTGTCGCGGGCGCTAGGCCCACCCACACAAGTGAGGTATCATTTTTATCGGGAGACATGGGGGAACGCTGGGTGGAAGGAAATTTGTGGCTCCTCTCAGATTCCAGAACTTTCTGCCACAGAAATGTGAGAACCATGTGTTTTTTTAGCCAAATTTTGAGGTTTGCAAAGGATTCTGGGTAACAGAACCTGGTCCGAGCCACACAAGTCACCCCATCTTGGATTCCCCTAGGTCTCTAGTTTTCAGAAAGGCACAGGTTTGGTAGGTTTCCCTAGGTGGCGGCTGAGCTACAGGCCAAAATCTACAGGTAGGCACTTTGCAAAAAACACCTCTGTTTTCCTTCAAAAATTTGGCTGTGTCCACGTTGCGCTTTGGGGCGTTTCCTGTCGCGGGCGCTAGGCCTACCCACACAAGTGAGGTATCATTTTTATCGGGAGACATGGGGGAACGCTGGGTGGAAGGAAATTTGTGGCTCCGCTCAGATTCCAGAACTTTCTGCCACAGAAATGTGAGGAACATGTGTTTTTTTAGCCAAATTTTGAGGTTTGCAAAGGATTCTGGGT
The DNA here is from genome assembly GCF_031143425.1 of Pleurodeles waltl. Taxonomy (NCBI): domain Eukaryota; kingdom Metazoa; phylum Chordata; class Amphibia; order Caudata; family Salamandridae; genus Pleurodeles; species Pleurodeles waltl. The sequence goes on from NC_090445.1 coordinate 639,524,728, forward strand.
AACTGAACCTGGTCCGAGCCACACAAGTCACCCCATCTTGGATTCCCCTAGGTCTCTAGTTTTCAGAAAGGCACAGGTTTGGTAGGTTTCCCTAGGTGCCGGCTGAGCTACAGGCCAAAATCTACAGGTAGGCACTTTGCAAAAAACACCTCTGTTTTCCTTCAAAAATTTGGCTGTGTCCACGTTGCGCTTTGGGGCGTTTCCTGTCGCGGGCGCTAGGCCTACCCACACAAGTGAGGTATAATTTTTATCGGGAGATGTGGGGGAACGCTGGGTGGAAGGAAATTTGTGGCTCTTCTCAGATTCCAGAACTTTCTGCGACAGAAATTTGAGGAACATGTGTTTTTTTAGCCAAATTTTGAGGTTTGCAATGGATTCTGGGTAACAGAACCTGGTCCAAGCCACACAAGTCACCCCATCTTGGATTCCCCTAGGTCTCTAGTTTTCAGAAATGCACAGGTTTGGAAGGTTTCCCTAGGTGGCGGCTGAGCTACAGGCCAAAATCTACAGGTAGGCACTTTGCAAAAAAACTCTGTTTTCCTTCAAAAATTTGGCTGTGTCCACGTTGCGCTTTAGGGCGATTCCTGTCGCGGGCGCTAGGCCTACCCACACAAGTGAGGTATCATTTTTATCGGGAGACATGGGGGAACGCTGGGTGGAAGGAAATTTGTGGCTCCGCTCAGATTCCAGAACTTTCTGCCACAGAAATGTGAGGAACATATGTTTTTTTAGCCAAATTTTGAGGTTTGCAAAGGATTCTGGGTAACAGAACCTGGTCCGAGCCACACAAGTCACCCCATCTTGGATTCCCCTAGGTCTCTAGTTTTCAGAAAGGCACAGGTTTGGTAGGTTTCCCTAGGTGGCGGCTGAGCTACAGGCCAAAATCTACAGGTAGGCACTTTGCAAAAAACACCTCTGTTTTCCTTCAAAAATTTGGCTGTGTCCACGTTGCGCTTTGGGGCGTTTCCTGTCGCGGGCGCTAGGCCTACCCACACAAGTGAGGTATCATTTTTATCGGGAGACGTGGGGGAACGCTGGGTGGAAGGAAATTTGTGGCTCCTCTCAGATTCCAGAACTTTCTGCCACAGAAATGTGAGGAACATGTGTTTTTTTAGCCAAATTTTGAGGTTTGCAAAGGATTCTGGGTAACAGAACCTGGTCCAAGCCACACAAGTCACCCCATCTGGATTCCCCTAGGTCTTTAGTTTTCAGAAATGCACAGGTTTGGTCGGTTTCCCTAGGTGGCGGCTGAGCTACAGGCCAAAATCTACAGGTAGGCACTTTGCAAAAAACACCTCTGTTTTCCTTCAAAAAGTTGGCTGTGTCCACGTTGCGCTTTGGGGCGTTTCCTGTCGCGGGCGCTAGGCCTACCCACCCAAGTGAGGTATCATTTTTATCGGGAGACGTGGGGGAACGCTGGGTGGAAGGAAATTTGTGGCTCCTCTCAGATTCCAGAACTTTCTGCCACAGAAATGTGAGGAACATGTGTTTTTTTAGCCAAATTTTGAGGTTTGCAAAGGATTCTGGGTAACAGAACCTGGTCCGAGCCACACAAGTCACCCCATCTTGGATTCCCCTAGATCTCTAGTTTTCAGAAATGCACAGGTTTGGTAGGTTTCCCTAGGTGGCGGCTGAGCTACAGGCCAAAATCTACAGGTAGGCACTTTGCAAAAAACACCTCTGTTTTCCTTCAAAAATTTGGCTGTGTCCACGTTGCGCTTTGGGGCGTTTCCTGTCGCGGGCGCTAGGCCTACCCACACAAGTGAGGTATCATTTTTATCGGGAGACATGGGGGAACGTTGGGTGGAAGGAAATTTGTAGCTCCGCTCAGATTCCAGAACTTTCTGCCACAGAAATGTGAGGAACATGTGTTTTTTTAGCCACATTTTGAGGTTTGCAATGGATTCTGGGTAACAGAACGTGGTCCGAGCCACACAAGTCACCCCATCTTGGATTCCCCTAGGTCTCTAGTTTTCAGAAATGCACAGGTTTGGTAGGTTTCCCTAGGTGGCAGCTGAGCTACAGGCCAAAATCTACAGGTAGGCACTTTGCAAAAAACACCTCTGTTTTCCTTCAAAAATTTGGCTGTGTCCATGTTGCGCTTTGGGGCGATTCCTGTCGCGGGCGCTAGGCCTACCCACACAAGTGAGGTATCATTTTTATCGGGAGACATGGGGGAACGCTGGGTGGAAGGAAATTTGTGGCTCCGCTCAGATTCCAGAACTTTCTGCCACAGAAATGTGAGGAACATGTGTTTTTTTAGCCAAATTTTGAGGTTTCCAAAGGATTCTGGGTAACAGAACCTGGTCCGAGCCACACAAGTCACCCCATCTTGGATTCCCCTAGGTCTCTAGTTTTCAGAAAGGCACAGGTTTGGTAGGTTTCCCTAGGTGGCGGCTGAGCTACAGGCCAAAATCTACAGGTAGGCACTTTGCAAAAAACACCTCTGTTTTCCTTCAAAAATTTGGCTGTGTCCACGTTGCGCTTTGGGGCGTCTCCTGTCGCGGGCGCTAGGCCTACCCACACAAGTGAGGTATCATTTTTATCGGGAGACGTGGGGGAACGCTGGGTGGAAGGAAATTTGTGGCTCCTCTCAGATTCCAGAACTTTCTGCCACAGAAATGTGAGGAACATGTGTTTTTTTAGCCAAATTTTGAGGTTTGCAAAGGATTCTGGGTAACAGAACCTGGTCCAAGCCACACAAGTCACCCCATCTTGGATTCCCCTAGGTCTTTAGTTTTCAGAAATGCACAGGTTTGGTAGGTTTCCCTAGGTGGCGGCTGAGCTACAGGCCAAAATCTACAGGTAGGCACTTTGCAAAAAACACCTCTGTTTTCCTTCAAAAAGTTGGCTGTGTCCACGTTGCGCTTTGGGGCGTTTCCTGTCGCGGGCGCTAGGCCTACCCACCCAAGTGAGGTATCATTTTTATCGGGAGACGTGGGGGAACGCTGGGTGGAAGGAAATTTGTGGCTCCTCTCAGATTCCAGAACTTTCTGCCACAGAAATGTGAGGAACATGTGTTTTTTTAGCCAAATTTTGAGGTTTGCAAAGGATTCTGGGTAACAGAACCTGGTCCGAGCCACACAAGTCACCCCATCTTGGATTCCCCTAGATCTCTAGTTTTCAGAAATGCACAGGTTTGGTAGGTTTCCCTAGGTGGCGGCTGAGCTACAGGCCAAAATCTACAGGTAGGCACTTTGCAAAAAACACCTCTGTTTTCCTTCAAAAATTTGGCTGTGTCCACGTTGCGCTTTGGGGCGTTTCCTGTCGCGGGCGCTAGGCCTACCCACACAAGTGAGGTATCATTTTTATCGGGAGACGTGTGGGAACGCTGGGTGGAAGGAAATTTGTGGCTCCTCTCAGATTCCAGAACTTTCTGCCACAGAAATGTGAGGAACATGTGTTTTTTTAGCCAAATTTTGAGGTTTGCAATGGATTCTGGGTAACAGAACCTGGTCCGAGCCACACAAATCACCCCATCTTGGATTCCCCTAGGTCTCTAGTTTTCAGAAATGCACAGGTTTGGTAGGTTTCCCTAGGTGGCGGCTGAGCTACAGACCAAAATCTACAGGTAGGCACTTTGCAAAAAAAACTCTGTTTTCCTTCAAAAATTTGGCTGTGTCCACGTTGCGCTTTGGGGCGTTTCCTGTCGCGGGCGCTAGGCCTACCCACACAAGTGAGGTATCATTTTTATCGGGAGACGTGGGGGAACGCTGGGTGGAAGGAAATTTGTGGCTCCACTCAGATTGCAGAACTTTCTGCCACAGAAATGTGAGCAACATGTGTTTTTTTAGCCAAATTTTGAGGTTTGCAAAGGATTCTGGGTAACAGAACCTGGTCCGAGCCACACAAGTCACCCCATCTTGGATTCCCCTAGGTCTCTAGTTTTCAGAAATGCACAGGTTTGGTAGGTTTCCCTAGGTGGCAGCTGAGCTACAGGCCAAAATCTACAGGTAGGCACTTTGCAAAAAACACCTCTGTTTTCCTTCAAAAATTTGTCTGTGTCCATGTTGCGCTTTGGGGCGATTCCTGTCGCGGGCGCTAGGCCTACCCACACAAGTGAGGTATCATTTTTATCGGGAGACATGGGGGAACGCTGGGTGGAAGGAAATTTGTGGCTCCGCTCAGATTCCAGAACTTTCTGCCACAGAAATGTGAGGAACATGTGTTTTTTTAGCCAAATTTTGAGGTTTCCAAAGGATTCTGGGTAACAGAACCTGGTCCGAGCCACACAAGTCACCCCATCTTGGATTCCCCTAGGTCTCTAGTTTTCAGAAAGGCACAGGTTTGGTAGGTTTCCCTAGGTGGCGGCTGAGCTACAGGCCAAAATCTACAGGTAGGCACTTTGCAAAAAACACCTCTGTTTTCCTTCAAAAATTTGGCTGTGTCCACGTTGCGCTTTGGGGCGTTTCCTGTCGCGGGCGCTAGGCCTACCCACACAAGTGAGGTATCATTTTTATCGGGAGACGTGGGGGAACGCTGGGTGGAAGGAAATTTGTGGCTCCTCTCAGATTCCAGAACTTTCTGCCACAGAAATGTGAGGAACATGTGTTTTTTAGCCAAATTTTGAGGTTTGCAAAGGATTCTGGGTAACAGAACCTGGTCCGAGCCACACAAGTAACCCCATCTTGGATTCCCCTAGGTCTCTAGTTTTCAGAAATGCACAGGTTTGGTAGGTTTCCCTAGGTGGCGGCTGAGCTACAGGCCAAAATCTACAGGTAGGCACTTTGCAAAAAACCTCTGTTTTCCTTCAAAAATTTGGCTGTGTCCACGTTGCGCTTTGGGGCGATTCCTGTCGCGGGCGCTAGGCCTACCCAGACAAGTGAGGTATCATTTTTATCGGGAGACATGGGGGAACGCTGGGTGGAAGGAAATTTGTGGCTCCGCTCAGATTCCAGAACTTTCTGCCACAGAAATGTGAGGAACATATGTTTTTTTAGCCAAATTTTGAGGTTTGCAAAGGATTCTGGGTAACAGAACCTGGTCCGAGCCACACAAGTCACCCCATCTTGGATTCCCCTAGGTCTCTAGTTTTCAGAAAGGCACAGGTTTGGTAGGTTTCCCTAGGTGGCGGCTGAGCTACAGGCCAAAATCTACAGGTAGGCACTTTGCAAAAAACACCTCTGTTTTCCTTAAAAAATTTGGCTGTGTCCACGTTGCGCTTTGGGGCGTTTCCTGTCGCGGGCGCTAGGCCTACCCACACAAGTGAGGTATCATTTTTATCGGGAGACGTGGGGGAACGCTGGGTGGAAGGAAATTTGTGGCTCCTCTCAGATTCCAGAACTTTCTGCCACAGAAATGTGAGGAACATGTGTTTTTTTAGCCAAATTTTGAGGTTTGCAAAGGATTCTGGGTAACAGAACCTGGTCCGAGCCACACAAGTCACCCCATCTTGGATTCCCCTAGGTCTCTAGTTTTCAGAAATGCACAGGTTTGGTAGGTTTCCCTAGGTGGCGGCTGAGCTACAGGCCAAAATCTACAGGTAGGCACTTTGCAAAAAACACCTCTGTTTTCCTTCAAAAAGTTGGCTGTGTCCACGTTGCGCTTTGGGGCGTTTCCTGTCGCGGGCGCTAGGCCTACCCACACAAGTGAGGTATCATTTTTATCGGGAGACGTGGGGGAACGCTAGGTGGAAGGAAATTTGTGGCTCCTCTCAGATTCCAGAACTTTCTGCCACAGAAATGTGAGGAACATGTGTTTTTTTATCCAAATTTTGAGGTTTGCAAAGGATTCTGGGTAACAGAACCTGGTCCGAGCCACACAAGTCACCCCATCTTGGATTCCCCTAGATCTCTAGTTTTCAGAAATGCACAGGTTTGGTAGGTTTCCCGAGGTGGCGGCTGAGCTACAGGCCAAAATCTACAGGTAGGCACTTTGCAAAAAACACCTCTGTTTTCCTTCAAAAATTTGGCTGTGTCCACGTTGCGCTTTGGGGCGTTTCCTGTCGCGGGCGCTAGGCCTACCCACACAAGTGAGGTATCATTTTTATCGGGAGACGTGGGGGAACGCTGGGTGGAAGGAAATTTGTGGCTCCTCTCAGATTCCAGAACTTTCTGCCACAGAAATGTGAGGAACATGTGTTTTTTTAGCCAAATTTTGAGGTTTGCAATGGATTCTGGGTAACAGAACCTGGTCCGAGCCACACAAGTCACCCCATCTTGGATTCCCCTAGGTCTCTATTTTTCAGAAATGCACAGGTTTGGTAGGTTTCCCTAGGTGGCGGCTGAGCTACAGGCCAAAATCTACAGGTAGGCACTTTGCAAAAAAAACTCTGTTTTCCTTCAAAAATTTGGCTGTGTCCACGTTGCGCTTTGGGGCGTTTCCTGTCGCGGGCGCTAGGCCTACCCACACAAGTGAGGTATCATTTTTATCGGGAGACGTGGGGGAACGCGGGGTGGAAGGAAATTTGTGGCTCCACTCAGATTGCAGAACTTTCTGCCACAGAAATGTGAGGAACATGTGTTTTTTTAGCCAAATTTTGAGGTTTGCAAAGCATTCTGGGTAACAGAACCTGGTCCGAGCCACACAAGTCACCCCATCTTGGATTCCCCTAGGTCTCTAGTTTTCAGAAATGCACAGGTTTGGTAGGTTTCCCTAGGTGGCAGCTGAGCTACAGGCCAAAATCTACAGGTAGGCACTTTGCAAAAAACACCTCTGTTTTCCTTCAAAAATTTGGCTGTGTCCATGTTGCGCTTTGGGGCGATTCCTGTCGCGGGCGCTAGGCCTACCCACACAAGTGAGGTATCATTTTTATCGGGAGACATGGGGGAACGCTGGGTGGAAGGAAATTTGTGGCTCCGCTCAGATTCCAGAACTTTCTGCCACAGAAATGTGAGGAACATGTGTTTTTTTAGCCAAATTTTGAGGTTTCCAAAGGATTCTGGGTAACAGAACCTGGTCCGAGCCACACAAGTCACCCCATCTTGGATTCCCCTAGGTCTCTAGTTTTCAGAAAGGCACAGGTTTGGTAGGTTTCCCTAGGTGGCGGCTGAGCTACAGGCCAAAATCTACAGGTAGGCACTTTGCCAAAAAACCTCTGTTTTCCTTCAAAAATTTGTCTGTGTCCACGTTGCGCTTTGGGGCGTTTCCTGTCGCGGGCGCTAGGCCTACCCACACAAGTGAGGTATCATTTTTATCGGGAGACGTGGGGGAACGCTGGGTGGAAGGAAATTTGTGGCTCTACTCAGATTCCAGAACTTTCTGCCACAGAAATGTGAGGAACATGTGTTTTTTAGCCAAATTTTGAGGTTTGCAAAGGATTCTGGGTAACAGAACCTGGTCCGAGCCACACAAGTAACCCCATCTTGGATTCCCCTAGGTCTCTAGTTTTCAGAAATGCACAGGTTTGGTAGGTTTCCCTAGGTGGCGGCTGAGCTACAGGCCAAAATCTACAGGTAGGCACTTTGCAAAAAACCTCTGTTTTCCTTCAAAAATTTGGCTGTGTCCACGTTGCGCTTTGGGGCGATTCCTGTCGCGGGCGCTAGGCCTACCCAGACAAGTGAGGTATCATTTTTATCGGGAGACATGGGGGAACGCTGGGTGGAAGGAAATTTGTGGCTCCGCTCAGATTCCAGAACTTTCTGCCACAGAAATGTGAGGAACATATGTTTTTTTAGCCAAATTTTGAGGTTTGCAAAGGATTCTGGGTAACAGAACCTGGTCCGAGCCACACAAGTCACCCCATCTTGGATTCCCCTAGGTCTCTAGTTTTCAGAAAGGCACAGGTTTGGTAGGTTTCCCTAGGTGGCGGCTGAGCTACAGGCCAAAATCTACAGGTAGGCACTTTGCAAAAAACACCTCTGTTTTCCTTCAAAAATTTGGCTGTGTCCACGTTGCGCTTTGGGGCGTTTCCTGTCGCGGGCGCTAGGCCTACCCACACAAGTGAGGTATCATTTTTATCGGGAGACGTGGGGGAACGCTGGGTGGAAGGAAATTTGTGGCTCCTCTCAGATTCCAGAACTTTCTGCCACAGAAATGTGAGGAACATGTGTTTTTTTAGCCAAATTTTGAGGTTTGCAAAGGATTCTGGGTAACAGAACCTGGTCCGAGCCACACAAGTCACCCCATCTTGGATTCCCCTAGGTCTTTAGTTTTCAGAAATGCACAGGTTTGGTAGGTTTCCCTAGGTGGCGGCTGAGCTACAGGCCAAAATCTACAGGTAGGCACTTTGCAAAAAACACCTCTGTTTTCCTTCAAAAAGTTGGCTGTGTCCACGTTGCGCTTTGGGGCGTTTCCTGTCGCGGGCGCTAGGCCTACCCACACAAGTGAGGTATCATTTTTATCGGGAGACATGGGGGAACGCTGGGTGGAAGGAAATTTGTGGCTCCGCTCAGATTCCAGAACTTTCTGCCACAGAAATGTGAGGAACATGTGTTTTTTTAGCTAAATTTTGAGGTTTGCAAAGGATTCTGGGTAACAGAACCTGGTCCGAGCCACACAAGTCACCCCATCTTGGATTCCCCTAGGTCTCTAGTTTTCAGAAATGCACAGGTTTGGTAGGTTTCCCTAGGTGGTGGCTGAGCTACAGGCCAAAATCTACAGGTAGGCACTTTGCAAAAAACCTCTGTTTTCCTTCAAAAATGAGGCTGTGTCCACGTTGCGCTTTGGGGCGTTTCCTGTCGCGGGCGCTAGGCCTACCCACCCAAGTGAGGTATCATTTTTATCGGGAGACGTGGGGGAACGCTGGGTGGAAGAAAATTTGTGGCTCCTCTCAGATTCCAGAACTTTCTGCCACAGAAATGTGAGGAACATGTGTTTTTTTAGCCAAATTTTGAGGTTTGCAAAGGATTCTGGGTAACAGAACCTGGTCCGAGCCACACAAGTCACCCCATCTTGGATTCCCCTAGATCTCTAGTTTTCAGAAATGCACAGGTTTGGTAGGTTTCCCTAGGTGGCGGCTGAGCTACAGGCCAAAATCTACAGGTAGGCACTTTGCAAAAAACACCTCTGTTTTCCTTCAAAAATTTGGCTGTGTCCACGTTGCGCTTTGGGGAGTTTCCTGTCGCGGGCGCTAGGCCCACCCACACAAGTGAGGTATCATTTTTATCGGGAGACATGGGGGAACGCTGGGTGGAAGGAAATTTGTGGCTCCTCTCAGATTCCAGAACTTTCTGCCACAGAAATGTGAGAACCATGTGTTTTTTTAGCCAAATTTTGAGGTTTGCAAAGGATTCTGGGTAACAGAACCTGGTCCGAGCCACACAAGTCACCCCATCTTGGATTCCCCTAGGTCTCTAGTTTTCAGAAAGGCACAGGTTTGGTAGGTTTCCATAGGTGGCGGCTGAGCTACAGGCCAAAATCTACAGGTAGGCACTTTGCAAAAAACACCTCTGTTTTCCTTCAAAAATTTGGCTGTGTCCACGTTGCGCTTTGGGGCGTTTCCTGTCGCGGGCGCTAGGCCTACCCACACAAGTGAGGTATCATTTTTATCGGGAGACATGGGGGAACGCTGGGTGGAAGGAAATTTGTGGCTCCGCTCAGATTCCAGAACTTTCTGCCACAGAAATGTGAGGAACATGTGTTTTTTTAGCCAAATTTTGAGGTTTGCAAAGGATTCTGGGTAACTGAACCTGGTCCGAGCCACACAAGTCACCCCATCTTGGATTCCCCTAGGTCTCTAGTTTTCAGAAAGGCACAGGTTTGGTAGGTTTCCCTAGGTGCCGGCTGAGCTACAGGCCAAAATCTACAGGTAGGCACTTTGCAAAAAACACCTCTGTTTTCCTTCAAAAGTTTGGCTGTGTCCACGTTGCGCTTTGGGGCGTTTCCTGTCGCGGGCGCTAGGCCTACCCACACAAGTGAGGTATAATTTTTATCGGGAGATGTGGGGGAACGCTGGGTGGAAGGAAATTTGTGGCTCTTCTCAGATTCCAGAACTTTCTGCGACAGAAATTTGAGGAACATGTGTTTTTTTAGCCAAATTTTGAGGTTTGCAATGGATTCTGGGTAACAGAACCTGGTCCAAGCCACACAAGTCACCCCATCTTGGATTCCCCTAGGTCTCTAGTTTTCAGAAATGCACAGGTTTGGAAGGTTTCCCTAGGTGGCGGCTGAGCTACAGGCCAAAATCTACAGGTAGGCACTTTGCAAAAAAACTCTGTTTTCCTTCAAAAATTTGGCTGTGTCCACGTTGCGCTTTGGGGCGATTCCTGTCGCGGGCGCTAGGCCTACCCACACAAGTGAGGTATCATTTTTATCGGGAGACGTGGGGGAACGCTAGGTGGAAGGAAATTTGTGGCTCCTCTCAGATTCCAGAACTTTCTGCCACAGAAATGTGAGGAACATGTGTTTTTTTATCCAAATTTTGAGGTTTGCAAAGGATTCTGGGTAACAGAACCTGGTCCGAGCCACACAAGTCACCCCATCTTGGATTCCCCTAGATCTCTAGTTTTCAGAAATGCACAGGTTTGGTAGGTTTCCCTAGGTGGCGGCTGAGCTACAGGCCAAAATCTACAGGTAGGCACTTTGCAAAAAACACCTCTGTTTTCCTTCAAAAATTTGGCTGTGTCCACGTTGCGCTTTGGGGCGTTTCCTGTCGCGGGCGCTAGGCCTACCCACACAAGTGAGGTATCATTTTTATCGGGAGACATGGGGGAACGCTGGGTGGAAGGAAATTTGTGGCTCCGCTCAGATTCCAGAACTTTCTGCCACAGAAATGTGAGGAACATGTGTTTTTTTAGCCAAATTTTGAGGTTTGCAAAGGATTCTGGGTAACTGAACCTGGTCCGAGCCACACAAGTCACCCCATCTTGGATTCCCCTAGGTCTCTAGTTTTCAGAAAGGCACAGGTTTGGTAGGTTTCCCTAGGTGCCGGCTGAGCTACAGGCCAAAATCTACAGGTAGGCACTTTGCAAAAAACACCTCTGTTTTCCTTCAAAAATTTGGCTGTGTCCACGTTGCGCTTTGGGGCGTTTCCTGTCGCGGGTGCTAGGCCTACCCACACAAGTGAGGTATAATTTTTATCGGGAGATGTGGGGGAACGCTGGGTGGAAGGAAATTTGTGGCTCTTCTCAGATTCCAGAACTTTCTGCGACAGAAATTTGAGGAACATGTGTTTTTTTAGCCAAATTTTGAGGTTTGCAATGGATTCTGGGTAACAGAACCTGGTCCAAGCCACACAAGTCACCCCATCTTGGATTCCCCTAGGTCTCTAGTTTTCAGAAATGCACAGGTTTGGAAGGTTTCCCTAGGTGGCGGCTGAGCTACAGGCCAAAATCTACAGGTAGGCACTTTGCAAAAAAACTCTGTTTTCCTTCAAAAATTTGGCTGTGTCCACGTTGCGCTTTGGGGCGATTCCTGTCGCGGGCGCTAGGCCTACCCACACAAGTGAGGTATCATTTTTATCGGGAGACGTGGGGGAACGCTAGGTGGAAGGAAATTTGTGGCTCCTCTCAGATTCCAGAACTTTCTGCCACAGAAATGTGAGGAACATGTGTTTTTTTATCCAAATTTTGAGGTTTGCAAAGGATTCTGGGTAACAGAACCTGGTCCGAGCCACACAAGTCACCCCATCTTGGATTCCCCTAGATCTCTAGTTTTCAGAAATGCACAGGTTTGGTAGGTTTCCCTAGGTGGCGGCTGAGCTACAGGCCAAAATCTACAGGTAGGCACTTTGCAAAAAACACCTCTGTTTTCCTTCAAAAATTTGGCTGTGTCCACGTTGCGCTTTGGGGCGTTTCCTGTCGCGGGCGCTAGGCCTACCCACACAAGTGAGGTATCATTTTTATCGGGAGACATGGGGGAACGCTGGGTGGAAGGAAATTTGTGGCTCCTCTCAGATTCCAGAACTTTCTGCCACAGAAATGTGAGGAACATGTGTTTTTTTAGCCAAATTTTGAGGTTTGCAATGGATTCTGGGTAACAGAACCTGGTCCGAGCCACACAAGTCACCCCATCTTGGATTCCCCTAGGTCTCTAGTTTTCAGAAATGCACAGGTTTGGTAGGTTTCCCTAGGTGGCGGCTGAGCTACAGGCCAAAATCTACAGGTAGGCACTTTGCAAAAAAAACTCTGTTTTCCTTCAAAAATTTGGCTGTGTCCACGTTGCGCTTTGGGGCGTTTCCTGTCGCGGGCGCTAGGCCTACCCACACAAGTGAGGTATCATTTTTATCGGGAGACGTGGGGGAACGCGGGGTGGAAGGAAATTTGTGGCTCCACTCAGATTGCAGAACTTTCTGCCACAGAAATGTGAGGAACATGTGTTTTTTTAGCCAAATTTTGAGGTTTGCAAAGGATTCTGGGTAACAGAACCTGGTCCGAGCCACACAAGTCACCCCATCTTGGATTCCCCTAGGTCTCTAGTTTTCAGAAATGCACAGGTTTGGTAGGTTTCCCTAGGTGGCAGCTGAGCTACAGGCCAAAATCTACAGGTAGGCACTTTGCAAAAAACACCTCTGTTTTCCTTCAAAAATTTGGCTGTGTCCATGTTGCGCTTTGGGGCGATTCCTGTCGCGGGCGCTAGGCCTACCCACACAAGTGAGGTATCATTTTTATCGGGAGACATGGGGGAACGCTGGGTGGAAGGAAATTTGTGGCTCCGCTCAGATTCCAGAACTTTCTGCCACAGAAATGTGAGGAACATGTGTTTTTTTAGCCAAATTTTGAGGTTTCCAAAGGATTCTGGGTAACAGAACCTGGTCCGAGCCACACAAGTCACCCCATCTTGGATTCCCCTAGGTCTCTAGTTTTCAGAAAGGCACAGGTTTGGTAGGTTTCCCTAGGTGGCGGCTGAGCTACAGGCCAAAATCTACAGGTAGGCACTTTGCCAAAAAACCTCTGTTTTCCTTCAAAAATTTGGCTGTGTCCACGTTGCGCTTTGGGGCGTTTCCTGTCGCGGGCGCTAGGCCTACCCACACAAGTGAGGTATCATTTTTATCGGGAGACGTGGGGGAACGCTGGGTGGAAGGAAATTTGTGGCTCTACTCAGATTCCAGAACTTTCTGCCACAGAAATGTGAGGAACATGTGTTTTTTAGCCAAATTTTGAGGTTTGCAAAGGATTCTGGGTAACAGAACCTGGTCCGAGCCACACAAGTAACCCCATCTTGGATTCCCCTAGGTCTCTAGTTTTCAGAAATGCACAGGTTTGGTAGGTTTCCCTAGGTGGCAGCTGAGCTACAGGCCAAAATCTACAGGTAGGCACTTTGCAAAAAACCTCTGTTTTCCTTCAAAAATTTGGCTGTGTCCACGTTGCGCTTTGGGGCGATTCCTGTCGCGGGCGCTAGGCCTACCCAGACAAGTGAGGTATCATTTTTATCGGGAGACATGGGGGAACGCTGGGTGGAAGGAAATTTGTGGCTCCGCTCAGATTCCAGAACTTTCTGCCACAGAAATGTGAGGAACATATGTTTTTTTAGCCAAATTTTGAGGTTTGCAAAGGATTCTGGGTAACAGAACCTGGTCCGAGCCACACAAGTCACCCCATCTTGGATTCCCCTAGGTCTCTAGTTTTCAGAAAGGCACAGGTTTGGTAGGTTTCCCTAGGTGGCGGCTGAGCTACAGGCCAAAATCTACAGGTAGGCACTTTGCAAAAAACACCTCTGTTTTCCTTCAAAAATTTGGCTGTGTCCACGTTGCGCTTTGGGGCGTTTCCTGTCGCGGGCGCTAGGCCTACCCACACAAGTGAGGTATCATTTTTATCGGGAGATGTGGGGGAACGCTGGGTGGAAGGAAATTTGTGGCTCCTCTCAGATTCCAGAACTTTCTGCCACAGAAATGTGAGGAACATGTGTTTTTTTTAGCCAAATTTTGAGGTTTGCAAAGGATTCTGGGTAACAGAACCTGGTCCGAGCCACACAAGTCACCCCATCTTGGATTCCCCTAGGTCTTTAGTTTTCAGAAATGCACAGGTTTGGTAGGTTTCCCTAGGTGGCGGCTGAGCTACAGGCCAAAATCTACAGGTAGGCACTTTGCAAAAAACACCTCTGTTTTCCTTCAAAAAGTTGGCTGTGTCCACGTTGCGCTTTGGGGCGTTTCCTGTCGCGGGCGCTAGGCCTACCCACACAAGTGAGGTATCATTTTTATCGGGAGACATGGGGGAACGCTGGGTGGAAGGAAATTTGTGGCTCCGCTCAGATTCCAGAACTTTCTGCCACAGAAATGAGAGGAACATGTGTTTTTTTAGCCAAATTTTGAGGTTTGCAAAGGATTCTGGGTAACAGAACCTGGTCCGAGCCACACAAGTCACCCCATCTTGGATTCCCCTAGGTCTCTAGTTTTCAGAAATGCACAGGTTTGGTAGGTTTCCCTAGGTGGCGGCTGAGCTACAGGCCAAAATCTACAGGTAGGCACTTTGCAAAAAACCTCTGTTTTCCTTCAAAAATGAGGCTGTGTCCACGTTGCGCTTTGGGGCGTTTCCTGTCGCGGGCGCTAGGCCTACCCACCCAAGTGAGGTATCATTTTTATCGGGAGACGTGGGGGAACGCTGGGTGGAAGAAAATTTGTGGCTCCTCTCAGATTCCAGAACTTTCTGCCACAGAAATGTGAGGAACATGTGTTTTTTTAGCCAAATTTTGAGGTTTGCAAAGGATTCTGGGTAACAGAACCTGGTCCGAGCCACACAAGTCACCCCATCTTGGATTCCCCTAGATCTCTAGTTTTCAGAAATGCACAGGTTTGGTAGGTTTCCCTAGGTGGCGGCTGAGCTACAGGCCAAAATCTACAGGTAGGCACTTTGCAAAAAACACCTCTGTTTTCCTTCAAAAATTTGGCTGTGTCCACGTTGCGCTTTGGGGAGTTTCCTGTCGCGGGCGCTAGGCCCACCCACACAAGTGAGGTATCATTTTTATCGGGAGACATGGGGGAACGCTGGGTGGAAGGAAATTTGTGGCTCCTCTCAGATTCCAGAACTTTCTGCCACAGAAATGTGAGAACCATGTGTTTTTTTAGCCAAATTTTGAGGTTTGCAAAGGATTCTGGGTAACAGAACCTGGTCCGAGCCACACAAGTCACCCCATCTTGGATTCCCCTAGGTCTCTAGTTTTCAGAAAGGCACAGGTTTGGTAGGTTTCCCTAGGTGGCGGCTGAGCTACAGGCCAAAATCTACAGGTAGGCACTTTGCAAAAAACACCTCTGTTTTCCTTCAAAAATTTGGCTGTGTCCACGTTGCGCTTTGGGGCGTTTCCTGTCGCGGGCGCTAGGCCTACCCACACAAGTGAGGTATCATTTTTATCGGGAGACATGGGGGAACGCTGGGTGGAAGGAAATTTGTGGCTCCGCTCAGATTCCAGAACTTTCTGCCACAGAAATGTGAGGAACATGTGTTTTTTTAGCCAAATTTTGAGGTTTGCAAAGGATTCTGGGTAACTGAACCTGGTCCGAGCCACACAAGTCACCCCATCTTGGATTCCCCTAGGTCTCTAGTTTTCAGAAAGGCACAGGTTTGGTAGGTTTCCCTAGGTGCCGGCTGAGCTACAGGCCAAAATCTACAGGTAGGCACTTTGCAAAAAACACCTCTGTTTTCCTTCAAAAATTTGGCTGTGTCCACGTTGCGCTTTGGGGCGTTTCCTGTCGCGGGCGCTAGGCCTACCCACACAAGTGAGGTATAATTTTTATCGGGAGATGTGGGGGAACGCTGGGTGGAAGGAAATTTGTGGCTCTTCTCAGATTCCAGAACTTTCTGCGACAGAAATTTGAGGAACATGTGTTTTTTTAGCCAAATTTTGAGGTTTGCAATGGATTCTGGGTAACAGAACCTGGTCCAAGCCACACAAGTCACCCCATCTTGGATTCCCCTAGGTCTCTAGTTTTCAGAAATGCACAGGTTTGGAAGGTTTCCCTAGGTGGTGGCTGAGCTACAGGCCAAAATCTACAGGTAGGCACTTTGCAAAAAAACTCTGTTTTCCTTCAAAAATGTGGCTGTGTCCACGTTGCGCTTTGGGGCGATTCCTGTCGCGGGCGCTAGGCCTACCCACACAAGTGAGGTATCATTTTTATCGGGAGACATGGGGGAACGCTGGGTGGAAGGAAATTTGTGGCTCCGCTCAGATTCCAGAACTTTCTGCCACAGAAATGTGAGGAACATATGTTTTTTTAGCCAAATTTTGAGGTTTGCAAAGGATTCTGGGTAACAGAACCTGGTCCGAGCCACACAAGTCACCCCATCTTGGATTCCCCTAGGTCTCTAGTTTTCAGAAAGGCACAGGTTTGGTAGGTTTCCCTAGGTGGCGGCTGAGCTACAGGCCAAAATCTACAGGTAGGCACTTTGCAAAAAACACCTCTGTTTTCCTTCAAAAATTTGGCTGTGTCCACGTTGCGCTTTGGGGCGTTTCCTGTCGCGGGCGCTAGGCCTACCCACACAAGTGAGGTATCATTTTTATCGGGAGATGTGGGGGAACGCTGGGTGGAAGGAAATTTGTGGCTCCTCTCAGATTCCAGAACTTTCTGCCACAGAAATGTGAGGAACATGTGTTTTTTTAGCCAAATTTTGAGGTTTGCAAAGGATTCTGGGTAACAGAACCTGGTCCAAGCCACACAAGTCACCCCATCTTGGATTCCCCTAGGTCTTTAGTTTTCAGAAATGCACAGGTTTGGTCGGTTTCCCTAGGTGGCGGCTGAGCTACAGGCCAAAATCTACAGGTAGGCACTTTGCAAAAAACACCTCTGTTTTCCTTCAAAAAGTTGGCTGTGTCCACGTTGCGCTTTGGGGCGTTTCCTGTCGCGGGCGCTAGGCCTACCCACCCAAGTGAGGTATCATTTTTATCGGGAGACGTGGGGGAACGCTGGGTGGAAGGAAATTTGTGGCTCCTCTCAGATTCCAGAACTTTCTGCCACAGAAATGTGAGGAACATGTGTTTTTTTAGCCAAATTTTGAGGTTTGCAAAGGATTCTGGGTAACAGAACCTGGTCCGAGCCACACAAGTCACCCCATCTTGGATTCCCCTAGATCTCTAGTTTTCAGAAATGCACAGGTTTGGTAGGTTTCCCTAGGTGGCGGCTGAGCTACAGGCCAAAATCTACAGGTAGGCACTTTGCAAAAAACACCTCTGTTTTCCTTCAAAAATTTGGCTGTGTCCACGTTGCGCTTTGGGGCGTTTCCTGTCGCGGGCGCTAGGCCTACCCACACAAGTGAGGTATCATTTTTATCGGGAGACATGGGGGAACGTTGGGTGGAAGGAAATTTGTGGCTCCGCTCAGATTCCAGAACTTTCTGCCACAGAAATGTGAGGAACATGTGTTTTTTTAGCCACATTTTGAGGTTTGCAATGGATTCTGGGTAACAGAACCTGGTCCGAGCCACACAAGTCACCCCATCTTGGATTCCCCTAGGTCTCTAGTTTTCAGAAATGCACAGGTTTGGTAGGTTTCCCTAGGTGGCGGATGAGCTACAGGCCAAAACCTACAGGTAGGTACTTTGCAAAAAACACCTCTGTTTTCCTTCACAAATTTGGCTGTGTCCACGTTGCGCTTTGGGGCGTTTCCTGTCGCGGGCGCTAGGCCTACCCACACAAGTGAGGTATCATTTTTATCGGGAGACATGGGGGAACGCTGGGTGGAAGGAAATTTGTGGCTCCTCTCAGATTCCAGAACTTTCTGCCACAGAAATGTGAGGAACATGTGTTTTTTTAGCCAAATATTGAGGTTTGCAATGGATTCTGGGTAACAGAACCTGGTCCGAGCCACACAAGTCACCCCATCTTGGATTCCCCTAGATCTCTAGTTTTCAGAAATGCACAGGTTTGGAAGGTTTCCCTAGGTGGCGGCTGAGCTACAGGCCAAAATCTACAGGTAGGCACTTTGCAAAAAACCTCTGTTTTCCTTCAAAAATTTGGCTGTGTCCACGTTGCGCTTTGGGGCGATTCCTGTCGCGGGCGCTAGGCCTACCCACACAAGTGAGGTATCATTTTTATCGGGAGACGTGGGGGAACGCTGGGTGGAAGGAAATTTGTGGCTCCTCTCAGATTCCAGAACTTTCTGCCACATAAATGTGAGGAACATGTGTTTTTTTAGCCAAATTTTGAGGTTTGCAAAGGATTCTGGGTAACAGAACCTGGTCCGAGCCACACAAGTCACCCCATCTTGGATTCCCCTAGATCTCTAGTTTTCAGAAATGCACAGGTTTGGTAGGTTTTCCTAGGTGGCGGCTGAGCTACAGGCCAAAACCTACAGGTAGGTACTTTGCAAAAAACACCTCTGTTTTCCTTCACAAATTTGGCTGTGTCCACGTTGCGCTTTGGGGCGTTTCCTGTCGCGGGCGCTAGGCCTACCCACACAAGTGAGGTATCATTTTTATCGGGAGACGTGGGGGAACGCTGGGTGGAAGGAAATTTGTGGCTCCTCTCAGATTCCAGAACTTTCTGCCACAGAAATGTGAGGAACATGTGTTTTTTTAGCCAAATATTGAGGTTTGCAATGGATTCTGGGTAACAGAACCTGGTCCGAGCCACACAAGTCACCCCATCTTGGATTCCCCTAGGTCTCTAGTTTTCAGAAATGCACAGGTTTGGTAGGTTTCCCTAGGTGGCGGCTGAGCTACAGGCCAAAATCTACAGGTAGGCACTTTGCAAAAAACCTCTGTTTTCCTTCAAAAATGTGGCTGTGTCCACGTTGCGCTTTGGGGCGTTTCCTGTCGCGGGCGCTAGGCCTACCCACCCAAGTGAGGTATCATTTTTATCGGGAGACGTGGGGGAAAGCTGGGTAGAAGGAAATTTGTGGCTCCTCTCAGATTCCAGAACTTTCTGCCACAGAAATGTGAGGAACATGTGTTTTTTTAGCCAAATTTTGAGGTTTGCAAAGGATTCTGGGTAACAGAACCTGGTCCGAGCCACACAAGTCACCCCATCTTGGATTCCCCTAGGTCTCTAGTTTTCAGAAAGGCACAGGTTTGGTAGGTTTCCCTAGGTGGCGGCTGAGCTACAGGCCAAAATCTACAGGTAGGCACTTTGCAAAAAACACCTCTGTTTTCCTTCAAAAATTTGGCTGTGTCCACGTTTCTCTTTGGGGCGTTTCCTGTCGCGGGCGCTAGGCCTACCCACACAAGTGAGGTATCATTTTTATCGGGAGACGTGGGGGAACGCTGGGTGGAAGGAAATTTGTGGCTCCTCTCAGATTCCAGAACTTTCTGCCACAGAAATGTGAGAACCATGTGTTTTTTTAGCCAAATTTTGAGGTTTGCAAAGGATTCTGGGTAACAGAACCTGGTCCGAGCCACACAAGTCACCCCATCTTGGATTCCCCTAGGTCTCTAGTTTTCAGAAAGGCACAGGTTTGGTAGGTTTCCCTAGGTGGCGGCTGAGCTACAGGCCAAAATCTACAGGTAGGCACTTTGCAAAAAACACCTCCGTTTTCCTTCAAAAATTTGGCTGTGTCCACGTTGCGCTTTGGGGCGTTTCCTGTCGCGGGCGCTAGGCCTACCCACACAAGTGAGGTATCATTTTTATCGGGAGACATGGGGGAACGCTGGGTGGAAGGAAATTTGTGGCTCCGCTCAGATTCCAGAACTTTCTGTTACAGAAATGTGAGGAACATGTGTTTTTTTAGCCAAATTTTGAGGTTTGCAAAGGATTCTGGGTAACTGAACCTGGTCCGAGCCACACAAGTCACCCCATCTTGGATTCCCCTAGGTCTCTAGTTTTCAGAAAGGCACAGGTTTGGTAGGTTTCCCTAGGTGGCGGCTGAGCTACAGGCCAAAATCTACAGGTAGGCACTTTGCAAAAAACACCTCTGTTTTCCTTCAAAAATTTGGCTGTGTCCACGTTGCGCTTTGGGGCGTTTCCTGTCGCGGGCGCTAGGCCTACCCACACAAGTGAGGTATAATTTTTATCGGGAGACGTGGGGGAACGCTGGGTGGAAGGAAATTTGTGGCTCCTCTCAGATTCCAGAACTTTCTGCCACAGAAATGTGAGGAACATGTGTTTTTTTAGCCAAATTTTGAGGTTTGCAATGGATTCTGGGTAACAGAACCTGGTCCAAGCCACACAAGTCACCCCATCTTGGATTCCCCTAGGTCTCTAGTTTTCAGAAATGCACAGGTTTGGAAGGTTTCCCTAGGTGGCGGCTGAGCTACAGGCCAAAATCTACAGGTAGGCACTTTGCAAAAAACACCTCTGTTTTCCTTCAAAAATTGGGCTGTGTCCACGTTGCGCTTTGGGGCGATTCCTGTCGCGGGCGCTAGGCCTACCCACACAAGTGAGGTATCATTTTTATCGGGAGACATGGGGGAACGCTGGGTGGAAGGAAATTTGTGGCTCCGCTCAGATTCCAGAACTTTCTGCCACAGAAATGTGAGGAACATATGTTTTTTTAGCCAAATTTTGAGGTTTGCAAAGGATTCTGGGTAACAGAACCTGGTCCGAGCCACACAAGTCACCCCATCTTAGATTCCCCTAGGTCTCTAGTGTTCAGAAAGGCACAGGTTTGGTAGGTTTCCCTAGGTGGCGGCTGAGCTACAGGCCAAAATCTACAGGTAGGCACTTTGCAAAAAACACCTCTGTTTTCCTTCAAAAATTTGGCTGTGTCCACGTTGCGCTTTGGGGCGTTTCCTGTCGCGGGCGCTAGGCCTACCCACACAAGTGAGGTATCATTTTTATCGGGAGACGTGGGGGAACGCTGGGTGGAAGGAAATTTGTGGCTCCTCTCAGATTCCAGAACTTTCTGCCACAGAAATGTGAGGAACATGTGTTTTTTTAGCCAAATTTTGAGGTTTGCAAAGGATTCTGGGTAACAGAACCTGGTCCGAGCCACACAAGTCACCCCATCTTGGATTCCCCTAGGTCTTTAGTTTTCAGAAATGCACAGGTTTGGTAGGTTTCCCTAGGTGGCGGCTGAGCTACAGGCCAAAATCTACAGGTAGGCACTTTGCAAAAAACACCTCTGTTTTCCTTCAAAAAGTTGGCTGTGTCCACGTTGCGCTTTGGGGCGTTTCCTGTCGCGGGCGCTAGGCCTACCCACACAAGTGAGGTATCATTTTTATCGGGAGACATGGGGGAACGCTGGGTGGAAGGAAATTTGTGGCTCCGCTCAGATTCCAGAACTTTCTGCCACAGAAATGTGAGGAACATGTGTTTTTTTTAGCCAAATTTTGAGGTTTGCAAAGGATTCTGGGTAACAGAACCTGGTCCGAGCCACACAAGTCACCCCATCTTGGATTCCCCTAGGTCTCTAGTTTTCAGAAATGCACAGGTTTGGTAGGTTTCCCTAGGTGGCGGCTGAGCTACAGGCCAAAATCTACAGGTAGGCACTTTGCAAAAAACCTCTGTTTTCCTTCAAAAATGTGGCTGTGTCCACGTTGCGCTTTGGGGTGTTTCCTGTCGCGGGCGCTAGGCCTACCCACCCAAGTGAGGTATCATTTTTATCGGGAGACGTGGGGGAACGCTGGGTGGAAGGAAATTTGTGGCTCCTCTCAGATTCCAGAACTTTCTGCCACAGAAATGTGAGAACCATGTGTTTTTTTAGCCAAATTTTGAGGTTTGCAAAGGATTCTGGGTAACAGAACCTGGTCCGAGCCACACAAGTCACCCCATCTTGGATTCCCCTAGGTCTCTAGTTTTCAGAAAGGCACAGGTTTGGTAGGTTTCCCTAGGTGGCGGCTGAGCTACAGGCCAAAATCTACAGGTACGCACTTTGCAAAAAACACCTCTGTTTTCCTTCAAAAATTTGGCTGTGTCCACGTTGCGCTTTGGGGCGTTTCCTGTCGCGGGCGCTAGGCCTACCCACACAAGTGAGGTATCATTTTTATCGGGAGACATGGGGGAACGCTGGGTGGAAGGAAATTTGTGGCTCCGCTCAGATTCCAGAACTTTCTGCCACAGAAATGTGAGGAACATGTGTTTTTTTAGCCAAATTTTGAGGTTTGCAAAGGATTCTGGGTAACTGAACCTGGTCCGAGCCACACAAGTCACCCCATCTTGGATTCCCCTAGGTCTCTAGTTTTCGGAAAGGCACAGGTTTGGTAGGTTTCCCTAGGTGGCGGCTGAGCTACAGGCCAAAATCTACAGGTAGGCACTTTGCAAAAAACACCTCTGTTTTCCTTCAAAAATTGGGCTGTGTCCACGTTGCGCTTTGGGGCGTTTCCTGTCGCGGGCGCTAGGCCTACCCACACAAGTGAGGTATAATTTTTATCGGGAGACGTGGGGGAGCGCTGGGTGGAAGGAAATTTGTGGCTCCTCTCAGATTCCAGAACTTTCTGCCACAGAAATGTGAGGAACATGTGTTTTTTTTGCCAAATTTTGAGGTTTGCAATGGATTCTGGGTAACAGAACCTGGTCCAAGCCACACAAGTCACCCCATCTTGGATTCCCCTAGGTCTCTAGTTTTCAGAAATGCACAGGTTTGGAAGGTTTCCCTAGGTGGCGGCTGAGCTACAGGCCAAAATCTACAGGTAGGCACTTTGCAAAAAACCTCTGTTTTCCTTCAAAAATTTGGCTGTGTCCACGTTGCGCTTTGGGGCGATTCCTGTCGCGGGCGCTAGGCCTACCCACACAAGTGAGGTATCATTTTTATCGGGAGACATGGGGGAACGCTGGGTGGAAGGAAATTTGTGGCTCTGCTCAGATTCCAGAACTTTCTGCCACAGAAATGTGAGGAACATATGTTTTTTTAGCCAAATTTTGAGGTTTGCAAAGGATTCTGGGTAACAGAACCTGGTCCGAGCCACACAAGTCACCCCATCTTGGATTCCCCTAGGTCTCTAGTTTTCAGAAAGGCACAGGTTTGGTAGGTTTCCCTAGGTGGCGGCTGAGCTACAGGCCAAAATCTACAGGTAGGCACTTTGCAAAAAACACCTCTGTTTTCCTTCAAAAATTTGGCTGTCTCCACGTTGCGCTTTGGGGCGTTTCCTGTCGCGGGCGGTAGGCCTACCCACACAAGTGAGGTATCATTTTTATCGGGAGACGTGGGGGAACGCTGGGTGGAAGGAAATTTGTGGCTCCTCTCAGATTCCAGAACTTTCTGCCACAGAAATGTGAGGAACATGTGTTTTTTTAGCCAAATTTTGAGGTTTGCAAAGGATTCTGGGTAACAGTACCTGGTCCGAGCCACACAAGTCACCCCATCTTGGATTCCCCTAGGTCTTTAGTTTTCAGAAATGCACAGGTTTGGTAGGTTTCCCTAGGTGGCGGCTGAGCTACAGGCCAAAATCTACAGGTAGGCACTTTGCAAAAAACACCTCTGTTTTCCTTCAAAAAGTTGGCTGTGTCCACGTTGCGCTTTGGGGCGTTTACTGTCGCGGGCGCTAGGCCTACCCACACAAGTGAGGTATCATTTTTATCGGGAGACATGGGGGAACGCTGGGTGGAAGGAAATTTGTGGCTCCGCTCAGATTCCAGAACTTTCTGCCACAGAAATGTGAGGAACATGTGTTTTTTTAGCCAAATTTTGAGGTTTGCAAAGGATTCTGGGTAACTGAACCTGGTCCGAGCCACACAAGTCACCCCATCTTGGATTCCCCTAGGTCTCTAGTTTTCAGAAAGGCACAGGTTTGGTAGGTTTCCCTAGGTGGCGGCTGAGCTACAGGCCAAAATCTACAGGTAGGCACTTTGCAAAAAACACCTCTGTTTTCCTTCAAAAATTGGGCTGTGTCCACGTTGCGCTTTGGGGCGTTTCCTGTCGCGGTCGCTAGGCCTACCCACACAAGTGAGGTATAATTTTTATCGGGAGACGTGGGGGAGCGCTGGGTGGAAGGAAATTTGTGGCTCCTCTCAGATTCCAGAACTTTCTGCCACAGAAATGTGAGGAACATGTGTTTTTTTTGCCAAATTTTGAGGTTTGCAATGGATTCTGGGTAACAGAACCTGGTCCAAGCCACACAAGTCACCCCATCTTGGATTCCCCTAGGTCTCTAGTTTTCAGAAATGCACAGGTTTGGAAGGTTTCCCTAGGTGGCGGCTGAGCTACAGGCCAAAATCTACAGGTAGGCACTTTGCAAAAAACCTCTGTTTTCCTTCAAAAATTTGGCTGTGTCCACGTTGCGCTTTGGGGCGATTCCTGTCGCGGGCGCTAGGCCTACCCACACAAGTGAGGTATCATTTTTATCGGGAGACATGGGGGAACGCTGGGTGGAAGGAAATTTGTGGCTCCGCTCAGATTCCAGAACTTTCTGCCACAGAAATGTGAGGAACATATGTTTTTTTAGCCAAATTTTGAGGTTTGCAAAGGATTCTGGGTAACAGAACCTGGTCCGAGCCACACAAGTCACCCCATCTTGGATTCCCCTAGGTCTCTAGTTTTCAGAAAGGCACAGGTTTGGTAGGTTTCCCTAGGTGGCGGCTGAGCTACAGGCCAAAATCTACAGGTAGGCACTTTGCAAAAAACACCTCTGTTTTCCTTCAAAAATTTGGCTGTGTCCACGTTGCGCTTTGGGGCGTTTCCTGTCGCGGGTGGTAGGCCTACCCACACAAGTGAGGTATCATTTTTATCGGGAGACGTGGGGGAACGCTGGGTGGAAGGAAATTTGTGGCTCCTCTCAGATTCCAGAACTTTCTGCCACAGAAATGTGAGGAACATGTGTTTTTTTAGCCAAATTTTGAGGTTTGCAAAGGATTCTGGGTAACAGTACCTGGTCCGAGCCACACAAGTCACCCCATCTTGGATTCCCCTAGGTCTTTAGTTTTCAGAAATGCACAGGTTTGGTAGGTTTCCCTAGGTGGCGGCTGAGCTACAGGCCAAAATCTACAGGTAGGCACTTTGCAAAAAACACCTCTGTTTTCCTTCAAAAAGTTGGCTGTGTCCACGTTGCGCTTTGGGGCGTTTACTGTCGCGGGCGCTAGGCCTACCCACACAAGTGAGGTATCATTTTTATCGGGAGACATGGGGGAACGCTGGGTGGAAGGAAATTTGTGGCTCCGCTCAGATTCCAGAACTTTCTGCCACAGAAATGTGAGGAACGTGTGTTTTTTTAGCCAAATTTTGAGGTTTGCAAAGGATTCTGGGTAACAGAACCTGGTCCGAGCCACACAAGTCACCCCATCTTGGATTCCCCTAGGTCTCTAGTTTTCAGAAATGCACAGGTTTGGTAGGTTTCCCTAGGTGGCGGCTAAGCTACAGGCCAAAATCTACAGGTAGGCACTTTGCAAAAAACCTCTGTTTTCCTTCAAAAATGTGGCTGTGTCCACGTTGCGCTTTGGGGTGTTTCCTGTCGCGGGCGCTAGGCCTACCCACCCAAGTGAGGTATCATTTTTATCGGGAGACGTGGGGGAACGCTGGGTGGAAGGAAATTTGTGGCTCCGCTCAGATTCCAGAACTTTCTGCCACAGAAATGTGAGGAACATGTGTTTTTTTAGCCAACTTTTGAGGTTTGCAAAGGATTCTGGGTAACAGAACCTGGTCCGAGCCACACAAGTCACCCCATCTTGGATTCCCCTAGATCTCTAGTTTTCAGAAATGCACAGGTTTGGTAGGTTTCCCTAGGTGGCGGCTGAGCTACAGGCCAAAATCTACAGGTAGGCACTTTGCAAAAAACACCTCTGTTTTCCTTAAAAAATTTGGCTGTGTCCACGTTGTGCTTTGGGGCGTTTCCTGTCGCGGGCGCTAGGCCTACCCACACAAGTGAGGTATCATTTTTATCGGGAGACATGGGGGATCGCTGGGTGGAAGGAAATTTGTGGCTCCGCTCAGATTCCAGAACTTTCTGCCACAGAAATGTGAGGAACATGTGTTTTTTTAGCCACATTTTGAGGTTTGCAATGGATTCTGGGTAACAGAACCTGGTCCGAGCCACACAAGTCACCCCATCTTGGATTCCCCTAGGTCTCTAGTTTTCAGAAATGCACAGGTTTGGTAGGTTTCCCTAGGTGGCGGCTGAGCTACAGGCCAAAACCTACAGGTAGGCACTTTGCAAAAAACACCTCTGTTTTCCTTCACAAATTTGGCTGTGTCCACGTTGCGCTTTGGGGCGTTTCCTGTCGCGGGCGCTAGGCCTACCCACACAAGTGAGGTATCATTTTTATCGGGAGACATGGGGGAACGCTGGGTGGAAGGAAATTTGTGGCTCCGCTCAGATTCCAGAACTTTCTGCCACAGAAATGTGAGGAACATGTGTTTTTTTAGCCAAATTTTGAGGTTTGCAAAGGATTCTGGGTAACTGAACCTGGTCCGAGCCACACAAGTCACCCCATCTTGGATTCCCCTAGGTCTCTAGTTTTCAGAAAGGCACAGGTTTGGTAGGTTTCCCTAGGTGGCGGCTGAGCTACAGGCCAAAATCTACAGGTAGGCACTTTGCAAAAAACACCTCTGTTTTCCTTAAAAAATTGGGCTGTGTCCACGTTGCGCTTTGGGGCGTTTCCTGTCGCGGGCGCTAGGCCTACCCACACAAGTGAGGTATAATTTTTATCGGGAGACGTGGGGGAGCGCTGGGTGGAAGGAAAT
The DNA here is from genome assembly GCF_031143425.1 of Pleurodeles waltl. Classification (NCBI taxonomy): domain Eukaryota; kingdom Metazoa; phylum Chordata; class Amphibia; order Caudata; family Salamandridae; genus Pleurodeles; species Pleurodeles waltl. The sequence goes on from NC_090445.1 coordinate 639,551,021, forward strand.
TTGTGGCTCCTCTCAGATTCCAGAACTTTCTGCCACAGAAATGTGAGGAACATATGTTTTTTTAGCCAAATTTTGAGGTTTGCAAAGGATTCTGGGTAACAGAACCTGGTCCGAGCCACACAAGTCACCCCATCTTGGATTCCCCTAGGTCTCTAGTTTTCAGAAAGGCACAGGTTTGGTAGGTTTCCCTAGGTGGCGGCTGAGCTACAGGCCAAAATCTACAGGTAGGCACTTTGCAAAAAACACCTCTGTTTTCCTTAAAAAATTTGGCTGTGTCCACGTTGCGCTTTGGGGCGTTTCCTGTCGCGGGCGCTAGGCCTACCCACACAAGTGAGGTATCATTTTTATCGGGAGACGTGGGGGAACGCTGGGTGGAAGGAAATTTGTGGCTCCTCTCAGATTCCAGAACTTTCTGCCACAGAAATGTGAGGAACATGTGTTTTTTTAGCCAAATTTTGAGGTTTGCAAAGGATTCTGGGTAACAGTACCTGGTCCGAGCCACACAAGTCACCCCATCTTGGATTCCCCTAGGTCTTTAGTTTTCAGAAATGCACAGGTTTGGTAGGTTTCCCTAGGTGGCGGCTGAGCTACAGGCCAAAATCTACAGGTAGGCACTTTGCAAAAAACACCTCTGTTTTCCTTCAAAAAGTTGGCTGTGTCCACGTTGCGCTTTGGGGCGTTTACTGTCGCGGGCGCTAGGCCTACCCACACAAGTGAGGTATCATTTTTATCGGGAGACATGGGGGAACGCTGGGTGGAAGGAAATTTGTGGCTCCGCTCAGATTCCAGACTTTCTGCCACAGAAATGTGAGGAACATGTGTTTTTTTAGCCAAATTTTGAGGTTTGCAAAGGATTCTGGGTAACAGAACCTGGTCCGAGCCACACAAGTCACCCCATCTTGGATTCCCCTAGGTCTCTAGTTTTCAGAAATGCACAGGTTTGGTAGGTTTCCCTAGGTGGCGGCTAAGCTACAGGCCAAAATCTACAGGTAGGCACTTTGCAAAAAACCTCTGTGTAGACAGTCCCCACAGTATAGACACTCAGGAGAGGTAAATTTGGGTTTTTGAGGTAAGTATTTATTAGTAATTTGAAATAAGAACTGATGAAAAGTCAGTACGACGTTTAGCGCCAGTTTCTTCTCTGGAGTGGTGAATATCTTCCTTCTAATCTGTGTCCCTTTTCTTCCTTTTCTCTAGGTGGCGTACCGGATCGTCCTCATCAGGTCCCGGATGTGACATACAAGAAAAAGGGAACACATACCGCTGGTGAGTGGAACGGACGCCTTATACCACGTCTTCTACTTATATGTTTTACTGGGGAAAAGGTTTAAGGAGGGGGGGGGGGGTTTATGTGTGATATAGGTGCCAGTGAGGACTTCAGGGCTTGTGTATATTCCGTACTTTACCCTTTTGTGCTCTCCCGGTGCTCTCTAAAGTGCCCTTCTCTCCTCCCTCCCCTCACCCTGCCTCCCTCCCTTCCCCAGCGTTTCTCCCCTTTTATTGTGCCCCTCGGTTTGTCCAGAAGGACCGTACCTTGTAGAGCCACGACCCTCCAGGGTCGTGGCTGGCTCTGTGGAGGTCCTCTCGTCGGTCTGGGCTGGTCTCCCCTGCTTCCGGTCGGGCGCTGTTCCTCTGGGTTCGGGTTCCGCCGCTTCCAGGCCACTGGGGTCCTCCTCCGATGTCCTTGTCGCCGTCTCTCTCTTCCTCCTTAGGTTCGCCGTCGCCGCCGTCGTTCTCCTTCCTCTCTTCCTTCCCGGCTCTCCTCCTCTCGACCGGAGCTTCCGTCTTTTGGCCGCCTGGTGGCCAATCCGGAGCCTCCTCGTCACCGGAGGTTGCCGAGGCAACCTCAGGACGCTGGCCTCGTTGCGGACGCGTTTCCAGGGGAACCTGGGAACGCGGCCGTAGCGGTTCCGTTTCTGCCGGTTCCCCGCTGTTGCCCGGGGCGGCCCGGTCACACACCCTTCCCCAAGAACTGTCCTGCTCCAGGACAGGCGAAGACAGAGGAAATCGGGACAGATAATCAGCGGGGGCCTGGTGAGATCCAGGGACGTGCCGAACCTGAAAGGAGAATGGTTGCAGTTCAAGGAACCATCGCAGTATCCTGGAGTTAGAATCTTTATGCGCAGCCAGCCACGTAAGAGGAGCGTGATCCGTGAATAGTATAAACGGCCGCCCTAGGAGATAGTACTGCAAACAGTCAATGGCCCACTTGATAGCCAAGCACTCTCTCTCTATAATTGGATAGTTACGTTCCCGGGAAAACAGTTTTCTACTGATGTAGACCACCGGATGGTCAAGCCCCTCGCTATCTGGCTGAGTCAGAACCCCTCCAAGCCCAACATCCGATGCGTCAGTGTAGAGGTGAAACGGCTTCGTAAAATCTGGGCAGTGCAGGATGGGATCGGAGGTTAAGGAAACTCTCAACTGTTCAAAACTCGCGTTTTGCGTCTCCGAAAAAGGCAAAAGTCGATTGGGATATCGTTTAGTGAGTAGGTCCGTAAGAGGTGCTGCTAAGGTGGAGTAATGTGGAATGAAGCGCCGATAATAGCCCACTAATCCTAAAAAGGAGCGTAATTCCTTTTTCGTGTGTGGAAGAGGGGCATGTAAAATGGCATCCACCTTCCCATTTTGAGGTTGTAGTGTACCCTGATTAATCCGATATCCCAAATAGGAGATGTCGGTTTTACCTATCACACATTTCTTGGGATTGGCCGTCAAACCAGCAGTTTGAAGGGCTTTGAATATTCTCTGTAGGTGTATTAAGTGGTCCTCCCATGTTTCACTAAATACGACTACATCATCTAGATACGCAGCGGAGAATGCAGGATAGGGTTTTAGAATCCTATCCATCAACCTCTGAAAGGTTGCAGGGGCTCCATGAAGCCCAAAAGGCAGTACTGTGAATTGATATAACCCGGACTGGGTAGAAAAAGCTGTTTTTTCTCTATCTGGAGGAGCTAAGGGAATCTGCCAATACCCTTTAGTTAGGTCGATAGTAGACATGTATTTTGCTTTCCCTAGTTTTTCGAGAACATCGTCCACCCTAGGGATGGGATAGGTGTCGAATAGGGAGTTTGAGTTAAGTTTGCGGAAATCTATGCAAAACCTGACGCTACCATCAGGCTTCGGTACTAGGACAACCGGTGAACACCAGGGACTAGTGGATGGTTCGATGACCCCTAGGGATAACATTGTTTTGATTTCTTCTTCGATTATGTGTTTTCTAGCTTCTGGAATACGATACAGGCGTTCTCTGGTGATCTGCCCGGAGCTTGTGCGTATATTATGGTGAATTAAAAACGTCTTTCCTGGTTTCTCTGAAAAGAGTGGTTGCCATTGTTTTAAAACCTTAAGGGCTTGTTGCTTTTGCCCTTCAGGTAAAGTATCGTCTACTATGGGTAGGGTACTTTCAGTATCGGGGTTGGTAGGGTAGAACTCGATATCTAGGGTCTTGTCGGGACACACAAACTGACCCATTTCTACGGAACGTTCAGGTTGTGCGGGGGTCTCCCATTTTTTTAGCAGGTTTACATGATATATTTGTGTTTTTATTGGACGGGAGGATATTTCGATAAGGTAGGTGACAGGGGAAACTGCTTTGATTACTCGATATGGGCCCTGCCATTTGGCCAGGAGTTTATGGTCGGAGGTGGGTCTCATTATTAGGACCTGGTCCTCGGGTTGGAAAACCCGTAGTTTACTTCCTTTGTCATAATAGGACTTTTGTGTTTGTTGGGCCTGTTCCAGGTTTGCGTGTACGTCGGTCCATAAGCTGTGTAGGTGGTTCCTCAATTTTTCCGCATATTCTAACAAAGGAGTCCCTGCTTCCTCAGCCTCGGCCTCCCAGGATTCTACCGCCATGTCTAAAAGGGACCGAGGTTGGCGTCCGAAGACCAACTCAAAGGGGCTATGCCCCGTGGATGCTTGCTCATGTGTCCGTATGGCGTACAACACTAGGGGTAACTTTTGATCCCAATCCTTCCCTGTCTCATTGATAGTCTTTCTCAGCAGGGTTTTAATGGTTCGATTATATCTTTCGACTAATCCGTCCGTTTGAGGATGGTAAACGGAGGTTCTGATCTGAGCTATCCCCAATGTTTTACACACTTGTTTCATTAAGGTGGACATAAAAGGGGTCCCCTGGTCCGTGAGGATTTCATGTGGAAACCCAAGACGGGAAAATACGTTAATCATAGCTTGGGCCACTGTCTTGGTTGTCATACTAGTCAGGGGAATGGCCTCTGGGTATCGTGTAGCATAATCTACAATGACTAAGATGTAGGTGTGTCCTTTTGACGAAGGAATCAAAGGTCCCACTAGATCCATCCCTATTCTTTTGAACGGGATATCGATGATGGGAAGGGGTAGGAGAGGCGCCTTCCTAGGCCGACTAGGTTCGGTTAACTGACAACGGGGACATTGGGCGCAATACCTACGTATGTGGGCGTACACTCCAGGCCAATAAAACCTTCTGAGCAAATATTCCTCGGTGTTTTCTCTCCCAAAGTGTCCTCCCCCTGGGTGATTATGAGCTAGTGTAAGAACATGTTCCCGATAGTGGGTAGGTACCAGAAGTTGGCGTTTACGTTCTCCCCGTCGTGTGGTAGTAACCCGATATAATAAGTTTTTTTGCACTATAAAGTAGGGACCCACCTCTTCTGTCTCCTCTGTTACTGCCGACCTCCAGGCATTGTTAAGGGAGGGGTCCTCTCTCTGTTGTTGGACAAAAGTACTAGGAACTTCATGAATTTCTGCCACTATCTCTCCATAGGTGTTGTCACCTTTCGTCTTCCGATAGTCCCCTTTTCCCTGTCGTTTCTCTCTTCGTGACAACTTTCTACGATATAGCGGACACTCAATATCACTCTCTGAAAAAGGTGCCTCTCCCCACCAATCCTTAGTTTGTTTGCTATCTCTGACGTAGTCTAATAGTTCTTGGAAGTGGATGTAGTCTGTCCCAATGATACATTCCTCGATTAACCGGGGCATTATCCCCACTGGGAGGAAGTCCTGATAGGGTCCCCACCTGATCTGGAGTACCTGTATAGGATACTGGGCCTTGTCCCCGTGTATGCAACATATAGATACCCATTGTTTCTCTTCTATATCATTATTTATCAAGTCTTTCCTAATTACTGATTGGCTGCAGCCGGAGTCAACCAGGGCATATACACTTTTCCCGTCCACTGGTATCATCATTTTAAATTTTAGGGCGCCCTTCCCAGTACATAACACCCTTCGCCTTGTCATCCCTATCTCCATTGGTTCTCCCATTTCTTGTTTCTGGGGACACATACGTGCGATGTGTCCCCATTCGCCACAACTATAACATTGGGGTCCCATGGTAGGCGGGCCTTCAGGAATCCTACGTGGTACTAGATAGTCGGGTGGACTTTTTACAAATGTCTTTGGGGTCGGTAGAACTGGTTTAATGATACTTCGCATGGGACAGTTTCTGACATCGGTGGATCGATGAAAAGCACAGGCCAGATCGATGGCCGTCTCAGTATCCACTTTTGGGTGTTGTCTTATCCAGTGTTTTGTGGATGGAGGTAGACCATCTAGATATTGTTCCAGTATAATGGTTTTGATGACTTCCTCCCGACTATCTCCAATATGACCTAACCATTTTAATGCTAGATCCTTCACACGAAAATAAAAGGTTCTAGGATCTTCGTTGGTGCCCCATTTGACTTTACGAAATCTCATCCTGTAATATTCTGTGTCGTGACCCACCCTTTCTAGTATACTTGTTTTTATGTCTTGATAGGGGTTGACACCACCTGGGTTTGCGGCTTGATATGCTGATTGTAAGAGACCGGTGAGCAGGGGGGCCACATATTGTCCCCATTTATCTTCTGGCCATAGGGCGGAGGAGGCTACCCGTTCAAAGTTGGTGAAAAAGGATTCCGGATCCTCTCCCTCCTGATACTTCTGTAATACGGAACTAGGTACATTCGGATGTACCTTACTAGCGGCGATAGTCTCCGTTAGTTTTTTCATCGCACTTTCATGGACTAACTGGTTGTTCGCCAGTATGGTCGCCTGGCTCTTCAGAGCAGATTGTAAGGTTTCTCGGTCTTCTTTGGCCTCTCTCTGTTGGGCCTCCCATACTAGTTGTAAGTGTCTTTGCCCTTCCGCTAGTTGCTTAATCACGGTCTCTAACGATGGACTCTCACTCATTGTGTATACTGTCTGGACTGTTTTATGGAGAGGGATTAGAAACAAGATCCCACTTCTGACACCACTGTAGACAGTCCCCACAGTATAGACACTCAGGAGAGGTAAATTTGGGTTTTTGAGGTAAGTATTTATTAGTAATTTGAAATAAGAACTGATGAAAAGTCAGTACGACGTTTAGCGCCAGTTTCTTCTCTGGAGTGGTGAATATCTTCCTTCTAATCTGTGTCCCTTTTCTTCCTTTTCTCTAGGTGGCGTACCGGATCGTCCTCATCAGGTCCCGGATGTGACATACAAGAAAAAGGGAACACATACCGCTGGTGAGTGGAACGGACGCCTTATACCACGTCTTCTACTTATATGTTTTACTGGGGAAAAGGTTTAAGGAGGGGGGGGGGGTTTATGTGTGATATAGGTGCCAGTGAGGACTTCAGGGCTTGTGTATATTCCGTACTTTACCCTTTTGTGCTCTCCCGGTGCTCTCTAAAGTGCCCTTCTCTCCTCCCTCCCCTCACCCTGCCTCCCTCCCTTCCCCAGCGTTTCTCCCCTTTTATTGTGCCCCTCGGTTTGTCCAGAAGGACCGTACCTTGTAGAGCCACGACCCTCCAGGGTCGTGGCTGGCTCTGTGGAGGTCCTCTCGTCGGTCTGGGCTGGTCTCCCCTGCTTCCGGTCGGGCGCTGTTCCTCTGGGTTCGGGTTCCGCCGCTTCCAGGCCACTGGGGTCCTCCTCCGATGTCCTTGTCGCCGTCTCTCTCTTCCTCCTTAGGTTCGCCGTCGCCGCCGTCGTTCTCCTTCCTCTCTTCCTTCCCGGCTCTCCTCCTCTCGACCGGAGCTTCCGTCTTTTGGCCGCCTGGTGGCCAATCCGGAGCCTCCTCGTCACCGGAGGTTGCCGAGGCAACCTCAGGACGCTGGCCTCGTTGCGGACGCGTTTCCAGGGGAACCTGGGAACGCGGCCGTAGCGGTTCCGTTTCTGCCGGTTCCCCGCTGTTGCCCGGGGCGGCCCGGTCACACTCTGTTTTCCTTCAAAAATGTGGCTGTGTCCACGTTGCGCTTTGGGGTGTTTCCTGTCGCGGGCGCTAGGCCTACCCACCCAAGTGAGGTATCATTTTTATCGGGAGACATGGGGGAACGCTGGGTGGAAGGAAATTTGTGGCTCCGCTCAGATTCCAGAACTTTCTGCCACAGAAATGTGAGGAACATGTGTTTTTTTAGCCAAATTTTGAGGTTTGCAAAGGATTCTGGGTAACAGAACCTGGTCCGAGCCACACAAGTCACCCCATCTTGGATTCCCCTAGATCTCTAGTTTTCAGAAATGCACAGGTTTGGTAGGTTTCCCTAGGTGACGGCTGAGCTACAGGCCAAAATCTACAGGTAGGCACTTTGCAAAAAACACCTCTGTTTTCCTTCAAAAATTTGGCTGTGTCCACGTTGCGCTTTGGGGCGTTTCCTGTCGCGGGCACTAGGCCTACCCACACAAGTGAGGTATCATTTTTATCGGGAGACATGGGGGAACGCTGGGTGGAAGGAAATTTGTGGCTCCGCTCAGATTCCAGAACTTTCTGCCACAGAAATGTGAGGAACATGTGTTTTTTTTGCCAAATTTTGAGGTTTGCAATGGATTCTGGGTAACAGAACCTAGTCCAAGCCACACAAGTCACCCCATCTTGGATTCCCCTAGGTCTCTAGTTTTCAGAAATGCTCAGGTTTGGAAGGTTTCCCTAGGTGGCGGCTGAGCTACAGGCCAAAATCTACAGGTAGGCACTTTGCAAAAAACCTCTGTTTTCCTTCAAAAATTTGGCTGTGTCCACGTTGCGCTTTGGGGCGATTCCTGTCGCGGGCGCTAGGCCTACCCACACAAGTGAGGTATCATTTTTATCGGGAGACATGGGGGAACGCTGGGTGGAAGGAAATTTGTGGCTCCGCTCAGATTCCAGAACTTTCTGCCACAGAAATGTGAGGAACATATGTTTTTTTAGCCAAATTTTGAGGTTTGCAAAGGATTCTGGGTAACAGAACCTGGTCCGAGCCACACAAGTCACCCCATCTTGGATTCCCCTAGGTCTCTAGTTTTCAGAAAGGCACAGGTTTGGTAGGTTTCCCTAGGTGGCGGCTGAGCTACAGGCCAAAATCTACAGGTAGGCACTTTGCAAAAAACACCTCTGTTTTCCTTCAAAAATTTGGCTGTGTCCACGTTGCGCTTTGGGGCGTTTCCTGTCGCGGGCGCTAGGCCTACCCACACAAGTGAGGTATCATTTTTATCGGGAGACGTGGGGGAACGCTGGGTGGAAGGAAATTTGTGGCTCCTCTCAGATTCCAGAACATTCTGCCACAGAAATGTGAGGAATATGTGTTTTTTTAGCCAAATTTTGAGGTTTGCAAAGGATTCTGGGTAACAGTACCTGGTCCGAGCCACACAAGTCACCCCATCTTGGATTCCCCTAGGTCTTTAGTTTTCAGAAATGCACAGGTTTGGTAGATTTCCCTAGGTGGCGGCTGAGCTACAGGCCAAAATCTACAGGTAGGCACTTTGCAAAAAACACCTCTGTTTTCCTTCAAAAAGTTGGCTGTGTCCACGTTGCGCTTTGGGGCGTTTACTGTCGCGGGCGCTAGGCCTACCCACACAAGTGAGGTATCATTTTTATCGGGAGACATGGGGGAACGCTGGGTGGAAGGAAATTTGTGGCTCCGCTCAGATTCCAGAACTTTCTGCCACAGAAATGAGAGGAACATGTGTTTTTTTAGCCAAATTTTGAGGTTTGCAAAGGATTCTGGGTAACAGAACCTGGTCCGAGCCACACAAGTCACCCCATCTTGGATTCCCCTAGGTCTCTAGTTTTCAGAAATGCACAGGTTTGGTAGGTTTCCCTAGGTGGCGGCTAAGCTACAGGCCAAAATCTACAGGTAGGCACTTTGCAAAAAACCTCTGTTTTCCTTCAAAAATGTGGCTGTGTCCACGTTGCGCTTTGGGGTGTTTCCTGTCGCAGGCGCTAGGCCTACCCACCCAAGTGAGGTATCATTTTTATCGGGAGACGTGGGGGAACGCTGGGTGGAAGGAAATTTGTGGCTCCGCTCAGATTCCAGAACTTTCTGCCACAGAAATGTGAGGAACATGTGTTTTTTTAGCCAAATTTTGAGGTTTGCAAAGGATTCTGGGTAACAGAACCTGGTCCGAGCCACACAAGTCACCCCATCTTGGATTCCCCTAGATCTCTAGTTTTCAGAAATGCACAGGTTTGGTAGGTTTCCCTAGGTGGCGGCTGAGCTACAGGCCAAAACCTACAGGTAGGCACTTTGCAAAAAACACCTCTGTTTTCCTTCACAAATTTCGCTGTGTCCACGTTGCGCTTTGGGGCGTTTCCTGTCGCGGGCGCTAGGCCTACCCACACAAGTGAGGTATCATTTTTATCGGAAGACATGGGGGAACGCTGGGTGGAAGGAAATTTGTGGCTCCGCTCAGATTCCAGAACTTTCTGCCACAGAGATGTGAGGAACATGTGTTTTTTTAGCCAAATTTTGAGGTTTGCAAAGGATTCTGGGTAACTGAACCTGGTCCGAGCCACACAAGTCACCCCATCTTGGATTCCCCTAGGTCTCTAGTTTTCAGAAAGGCACAGGTTTGGTAGGTTTCCCTAGGTGGCGGCTGAGCTACAGGCCAAAATCTACAGGTAGGCACTTTGCAAAAAACACCTCTGTTTTCCTTCAAAAATTGGGCTGTGTCCACGTTGCGCTTTGGGGCGTTTCCTGTCGCGGGCGCTAGGCCTACCCACACAAGTGAGGTATAATTTTTATCGGGAGACGTGGGGGAGCGCTGGGTGGAAGGAAATTTGTGGCTCCTCTCAGATTCCAGAACTTTCTGCCACAGAAATGTGAGGAACATGTGTTTTTTTTGCCAAATTTTGAGGTTTGCAATGGATTCTGGGTAACAGAACCTGGTCCAAGCCACACAAGTCACCCCATCTTGGATTCCCCTAGGTCTCTAGTTTTTAGAAATGCACAGGTTTGGAAGGTTTCCCTAGGTGGCGGCTGAGCTACAGGCCAAAATCTACAGGTAGGCACTTTGCAAAAAACCTCTGTTTTCCTTCAAAAATTTGGCTGTGTCCACGTTGCGCTTTGGGGCGATTCCTGTCGCGGGCGCTAGGCCTACCCACACAAGTGAGGTATCATTTTTATCGGGAGACATGGGGGAACGCTGGGTGGAAGGAAATTTGTGGCTCCGCTCAGATTCCAGAACTTTCTGCCACAGAAATGTGAGGAACATATGTTTTTTTAGCCAAATTTTGAGGTTTGCAAAGGATTCTGGGTAACAGAACCTGGTCCGAGCCACACAAGTCACCCCATCTTGGATTCCCCTAGGTCTCTAGTTTTCAGAAAGGCACAGGTTTGGTAGGTTTCCCTAGGTGGCGGCTGAGCTACAGGCCAAAATCTACAGGTAGGCACTTTGCAAAAAACACCTCTGTTTTCCTTCAAAAATTTGGCTGTGTCCACGTTGCGCTTTGGGGCGTTTCCTGTCGCGGGCGCTAGGCCTACCCACACAAGTGAGGTATCATTTTTATCGGGAGACGTGGGGGAACGCTGGGTGGAAGGAAATTTGTGGCTCCTCTCAGATTCCAGAACTTTCTGCCACAGAAATGTGAGGAACATGTGTTTTTTTAGCCAAATTTTGAGGTTTGCAAAGGATTCTGGGTAACAGTACCTGGTCCGAGCCACACAAGTCACCCGATCTTGGATTCCCCTAGGTCTTTAGTTTTCAGAAATGCACAGGTTTGGTAGGTTTCCCTAGGTGGCGGCTGAGCTACAGGCCAAAATCTACAGGTAGGCACTTTGCAAAAAACACCTCTGTTTTCCTTCAAAAAGTTGGCTGTGTCCACGTTGCGCTTTGGGGCGTTTACTGTCGCGGGCGCTAGGCCTACCCACACAAGTGAGGTATCATTTTTATCGGGAGACATGGGGGAACGCTGGGTGGAAGGAAATTTGTGGCTCCGCTCAGATTCCAGAACTTTCTGCCACAGAAATGTGAGGAACATGTGTTTTTTTAGCCAAATTTTGAGGTTTGCAAAGGATTCTGGGTAACAGAACCTGGTCCGAGCCACACAAGTCACCCCATCTTGGATTCCCCTAGATCTCTAGTTTTCAGAAATGCACAGGTTTGGTAGGTTTCCCTTGGTGGCGGCTGAGCTACAGGCCAAAACCTACAGGTAGGCACTTTGCAAAAAACACCTCTGTTTTCCTTCACAAATTTGGCTGTGTCCACGTTGCGCTTTGGGGCGTTTCCTGTCGCGGGCGCTAGGCCTACCCACACAAGTGAGGTATCATTTTTATCGGGAGACGTGGGGGAACGCTGGGTGGAAGGAAATTTGTGGCTCCTCTCAGATTCCAGAACTTTCTGCCACAGAAATGTGAGGAACATGTGTTTTTTTAGCCAAATATTGAGGTTTGCAATGGATTCTGGGTAACAGAACCTGGTCCGAGCCACACAAGTCACCCCATCTTGGATTCCCCTAGGTCTCTAGTTTTCAGAAATGCACAGGTTTGGTAGGTTTCCCTAGGTGGCGGCTGAGCTACAGGCCAAAATCTACAGGTAGGCACTTTGCAAAAAAAACTCTGTTTTCCTTCAAAAATGTGGCTGTGTCCACGTTGCGCTTTGGGGCGTTTCCTGTCGCGGGCACTAGGCCTACCCACACAAGTGAGGTATCATTTTTATCGGGAGACGTGGGGGAACGCTGGGTGGAAGGAAATTTGTGGCTCCACTCAGATTCCAGAACTTTCTGCCACAGAAATGTGAGGAACATGTGTTTTTTTAGCCACATTTTGAGGTTTGCAAAGGATTCTGGGTAACAGAACCTGGTCCGAGCCACACAAGTCACCCCATCTTGGATTCCCCTAGGTCTCTAGTTTTCAGAAATGCACACGTTTGGTAGGTTTCCCTAGGTGGCAGCTGAGCTACAGGCCAAAATCTACAGGTAGGCACTTTGCTAAAAACACCTCTGTTTTCCTTCAAAAATTTGGCTGTGTCCACGTTGCGCTTTGGGGCGTTTCCTGTCGCGGGCGCTAGGCCTACCCACACAAGTGAGGTATCATTTTTATCGGGAGACGTGGGGGAACGCTGGGTGGAAGGAAATTTGTGGCTCCTCTCAGATTCCAGAACTTTCTGCCACAGGAATGTGAGGAACATGTGTTTTTTTAGCCAAATTTTGAGGTTTGCAATGGATTCTGGGTAACAGAACCTGGTCCGAGCCACACAAGTCACCCCATCTTGGATTCCCCTAGGTCTCTAGTTTTCAGAAATGCACAGGTTTGGTAGGTTTCCCTAGGTGGCGGCTGAGCTACAGGCCAAAATCTACAGGTAGGCACTTTGCAAAAAAACCTCTGTTTTCCTTCAAAAATTTAGCTGTGTCCACGTTGCGCTTTGGGGCGACTCCTGTGGCGGGCGCTAGGCCTACCCACACAAGTGAGGTATCATTTTTATCGGGAGACATGGGGGAACGCTGGGTGGAAGGAAATTTGTGGCTCCGCTCAGATTTCAGAACTTTCTGCCACAGAAATGTGAGGAACATATGTTTTTTTAGCCAAATTTTGAGGTTTGCAAAGGATTCTGGGTAACAGAACCTGGTCCGAGCCACACAAGTCACCCCATCTTGGATTCCCCTAGGTCTCTAGTTTTCAGAAATGCACAGGTTTGGTAGGTTTCCCTAGGTGGCGGCTGAGCTACAGGCCAAAATCTACAGGTAGGCACTTTGCAAAAAACACCTCTGTTTTCCTTCAAAAATTTGGCTGTGTCCACGTTGCGCTTTGGGGCGTTTCCTGTTGCGGGCGCTAGGCCTACCCACACAAGTGAGGTATCATTTTTATCGGGAGACGTGGGGGAACGCTGGGTGGAAGGAAATTTGTGGCTCCTCTCAGATTCCAGAACTTTCTGCCACAGAAATGTGAGGAACATGTGTTTTTTTAGCCAAATTTTGAGGTTTGCAAAGGATTCTGGGTAACAGAACCTGGTCCGAGCCACACAAGTCTCCCCATCTTGGATTCCCCTAGGTCTTTAGTTTTCAGAAATGCACAGGTTTGGTAGGTTTCCCTAGGTGGCGGCTGAGCTACAGGCCAAAATCTACAGGTAGGCACTTTGCAAAAAACACCTCTGTTTTCCTTCAAAAAGTTGGCTGTGTCCACGTTGCGCTTTGGGGCGTTTCCTGTCGCGGGCGCTAGGCCTACCCACACAAGTGAGGTATCATTTTTATCGGGAGACATGGGGGAACGCTGGGTGGAAGGAAATTTGTGGCTCCGCTCAGATTCCAGAACTTTCTGCCACAGAAATGTGAGGAACATGTGTTTTTTAAGCCAAATTTTGAGGTTTGCAAAGGATTCTGGGTAACAGAACCTGGTCCGAGCCACACAAGTCACCCCATCTTGGATTCCCCTAGGTCTCTAGTTTTCAGAAATGCACAGGTTTGGTAGGTTTCCCTAGGTGGCGGCTGAGCTACAGGCCAAAATCTACAGGTAGGCACTTTGCAAAAAACCTCTGTTTTCCTTCAAAAATGTGGCTGTGTCCACGTTGCGCTTTGGGGCGTTTCCTGTCGTGGGTGCTAGGCCTACCCACCCAAGTGAGGTATCATTTTTATCGGGAGACGTGGGGGAACGCTGGGTGGAAGGAAATTTGTGGCTCCTCTCAGATTCCAGAACTTTCTGCCACAGAAATGTGAGGAACATGTGTTTTTTTAGCCAAATTTTGAGGTTTGCAAAGGATTCTGGGTAACAGAACCTGGTCCGAGCCACACAAGTCACCCCATCTTGGATTCCCCTAGGTCTCTAGTTTTCAGAAATGCACAGGTTTGGTAGGTTTCCCTAGGTGGCGGCTGAGCTACAGGCCAAAATCTACAGGTAGGCACTTTGCAAAAAAACCTCTGTTTTCCTTCAAAAATTTGGCTGTGTCCACGTTGCGCTTTGGGGCGTTTCCTGTCGCGGGCGCTAGGCCTACCCACACAAGTGAGGTATCATTTTTATCGGGAGACGTGGGGGAACGCTGGGTGGAAGGAAATTTGTGGCTCCACTCAGATGCCAGAACTTTCTGCCAGAGAAATGTGAGGAACATGTGTTTTTTAGCCAAATTTTGAGGTTTGCAAAGGATTCTGGGTAACAGAACCTGGTCCGAGCCACACAAGTAACCCCATCTTGGATTCCCCTAGGTCTCTAGTTTTCAGAAATGCACAGGTTTGGTAGGTTTCCCTAGGTGACGGCTGAGCTACAGGCCAAAATCTACAGGTAGGCACTTTGCAAAAAACCTCTGTTTTCCTTCAAAAATTTGGCTGTGTCCACGTTGCGCTTTGGGGCGATTCCTGTCGCGGGCGCTAGGCCTACCCACACAAGTGAGGTATCATTTTTATCAGGAGACATGGGGGAACGCTGGGTGGAAGGAAATTTGTGGCTCCGCTCAGATTCCAGAACTTTCTGCCACAGAAATGTGAGGAACATATGTTTTTTTAGCCAAATTTTGAGGTTTGCAAAGGATTCTGGGTAACAGAACCTGGTCCGAGCCACACAAGTCACCCCATCTTGGATTCCCCTAGGTCTCTAGTTTTCAGAAATACACAGGTTTGGTAGGTTTCCCTAGGTGGCGGCTGAGCTACAGGCCAAAATCTACAGGTAGGCACTTTGCAAAAAACACCTCTGTTTTCCTTCAAAAATTTGGCTGTGTCCACGTTGCGCTTTGGGGCGTTTCCTGTTGCGGGCGCTAGGCCTACCCACACAAGTGAGGTATCATTTTTATCGGGAGACGTGGGGGAACGCTGGGTGGAAGGAAATTTGTGGCTCCTCTCAGATTCCAGAACTTTCTGCCACAGAAATGTGAGGAACATGTGTTTTTTTAGCCAAATTTTGAGGTTTGCAAAGGATTCTGGGTAACAGAACCTGGTCCGAGCCACACAAGTCACCCCATCTTGGATTCCCCTAGGTCTTTAGTTTTCAGAAATGCACAGGTTTGGTAGGTTTCCCTAGGTGGCGGCTGAGCTACAGGCCAAAATCTACAGGTAGGCACTTTGCAAAAAACATCTCTGTTTTCCTTCAAAAAGTTGGCTGTGTCCACGTTGCGCTTTGGGGCGTTTCCTGTCGCGGGCTCTAGGCCTACCCACACAAGTGAGGTATCATTTTTATCGGGAGACATGGGGGAACGCTGGGTGGAAGGAAATTTGTGGCTCCACTCAGATTCCAGAACTTTCTGCCACAGAAATGTGAGGAACATGTGTTTTTTTAGCCAAATTTTGAGGTTTGCAAAGGATTCTGGGTAACAGAACCTGGTCCGAGCCACACAAGTCACCCCATCTTGGATTCCCCTAGGTCTCTAGTTTTCAGAAAGGCACAGGTTTGGTAGGTTTCCCTAGGTGGCGGCTGAGCTACAGGCCAAAATCTACAGGTAGGCACTTTGCAAAAAACACCTCTGTTTTCCTTCAAAAATTTGGCTGTGTCCACGTTGCGCTTTGGGGCGTTTCCTGTCGCGGGCGCTAGGCCTACCCACACAAGTGAGGTATCATTTTTATCGGGAGACGTGGGGGAACGCTGGGTGGAAGGAAATTTGTGGCTCCTCTCAGATTCCAGAACTTTCTGCCACAGGAATGTGAGGAACATGTGTTTTTTTAGCCAAATTTTGAGGTTTGCAATGGATTCTGGGTAACAGAACCTGGTCCGAGCCACACAAGTCACCCCATCTTGGATTCCCCTAGGTCTCTAGTTTTCAGAAATGCACAGGTTTGGTAGGTTTCCCTAGGTGGCGGCTGAGCTACAGGCCAAAATCTACAGGTAGGCACTTTGCAAAAAAAACTCTGTTTTCCTTCAAAAATTTAGCTGTGTCCACGTTGCGCTTTGGGGCGACTCCTGTGGCGGGCGCTAGGCCTACCCACACAAGTGAGGTATCATTTTTATCGGGAGACATGGGGGAACGCTGGGTGGAAGGAAATTTGTGGCTCCGCTCAGATTCCAGAACTTTCTGCCACAGAAATGTGAGGAACATATGTTTTTTTAGCCAAATTTTGAGGTTTGCAAAGGATTCTGGGTAACAGAACCTGGTCCGAGCCACACAAGTCACCCCATCTTGGATTCCCCTAGGTCTCTAGTTTTCAGAAATGCACAGGTTTGGTAGGTTTCCCTAGGTGGCGGCTGAGCTACAGGCCAAAATCTACAGGTAGGCACTTTGCAAAAAACACCTCTGTTTTCCTTCAAAAATTTGGCTGTGTCCACGTTGCGCTTTGGGGCGTTTCCTGTTGCGGGCGCTAGGCCTACCCACACAAGTGAGGTATCATTTTTATCGGGAGACGTGGGGGAACGCTGGGTGGAAGGAAATTTGTGGCTCCTCTCAGATTCCAGAACTTTCTGCCACAGAAATGTGAGGAACATGTGTTTTTTTAGCCAAATTTTGAGGTTTGCAAAGGATTCTGGGTAACAGAACCTGGTCCGAGCCACACAAGTCTCCCCATCTTGGATTCCCCTAGGTCTTTAGTTTTCAGAAATGCACAGGTTTGGTAGGTTTCCCTAGGTGGCGGCTGAGCTACAGGCCAAAATCTACAGGTAGGCACTTTGCAAAAAACACCTCTGTTTTCCTTCAAAAAGTTGGCTGTGTCCACGTTGCGCTTTGGGGCGTTTCCTGTCGCGGGCGCTAGGCCTACCCACACAAGTGAGGTATCATTTTTATCGGGAGACATGGGGGAACGCTGGGTGGAAGGAAATTTGTGGCTCCACTCAGATTCCAGAACTTTCTGCCACAGAAATGTGAGGAACATGTGTTTTTTTAGCCAAATTTTGAGGTTTGCAAAGGATTCTGGGTAACAGAACCTGGTCCGAGCCACACAAGTCACCCCATCTTGGATTCCCCTAGGTCTCTAGTTTTCAGAAAGGCACAGGTTTGGTAGGTTTCCCTAGGTGGCGGCTGAGCTACAGGCCAAAATCTACAGGTAGGCACTTTGCAAAAAACACCTCTGTTTTCCTTCAAAAATTTGGCTGTGTCCACGTTGCGCTTTGGGGCGTTTCCTGTCGCGGGCGCTAGGCCTACCCACACAAGTGAGGTATCATTTTTATCGGGAGACGTGGGGGAACGCTGGGTGGAAGGAAATTTGTGGCTCCTCTCAGATTCCAGAACTTTCTGCCACAGGAATGTGAGGAACATGTGTTTTTTTAGCCAAATTTTGAGGTTTGCAATGGATTCTGGGTAACAGAACCTGGTCCGAGCCACACAAGTCACCCCATCTTGGATTCCCCTAGGTCTCTAGTTTTCAGAAATGCACAGGTTTGGTAGGTTTCCCTAGGTGGCGGCTGAGCTACAGGCCAAAATCTACAGGTAGGCACTTTGCAAAAAAAACTCTGTTTTCCTTCAAAAATTTAGCTGTGTCCACGTTGCGCTTTGGGGCGACTCCTGTGGCGGGCGCTAGGCCTACCCACACAAGTGAGGTATCATTTTTATCGGGAGACATGGGGGAACGCTGGGTGGAAGGAAATTTGTGGCTCCGCTCAGATTCCAGAACTTTCTGCCACAGAAATGTGAGGAACATATGTTTTTTTAGCCAAATTTTGAGGTTTGCAAAGGATTCTGGGTAACAGAACCTGGTCCGAGCCACACAAGTCACCCCATCTTGGATTCCCCTAGGTCTCTAGTTTTCAGAAATGCACAGGTTTGGTAGGTTTCCCTAGGTGGCGGCTGAGCTACAGGCCAAAATCTACAGGTAGGCACTTTGCAAAAAACACCTCTGTTTTCCTTCAAAAATTTGGCTGTGTCCACGTTGCGCTTTGGGGCGTTTCCTGTTGCGGGCGCTAGGCCTACCCACACAAGTGAGGTATCATTTTTATCGGGAGACGTGGGGGAACGCTGGGGTGGAAGGAAATTTGTGGCTCCTCTCAGATTCCAGAACTTTCTGCCACAGAAATGTGAGGAACATGTGTTTTTTTAGCCAAATTTTGAGGTTTGCAAAGGATTCTGGGTAACAGAACCTGGTCCGAGCCACACAAGTCTCCCCATCTTGGATTCCCCTAGGTCTTTAGTTTTCAGAAATGCACAGGTTTGGTAGGTTTCCCTAGGTGGCGGCTGAGCTACAGGCCAAAATCTACAGGTAGGCACTTTGCAAAAAACACCTCTGTTTTCCTTCAAAAAGTTGGCTGTGTCCACGTTGCGCTTTGGGGCGTTTCCTGTCGCGGGCGCTAGGCCTACCCACACAAGTGAGGTATCATTTTTATCGGGAGACATGGGGGAACGCTGGGTGGAAGGAAATTTGTGGCTCCGCTCAGATTCCAGAACTTTCTGCCACAGAAATGTGAGGAACATGTGTTTTTTTAGCCAAATTTTGAGGTTTGCAAAGGATTCTGGGTAACAGAACCTGGTCCGAGCCACACAAGTCACCCCATCTTGGATTCCCCTAGGTCTCTAGTTTTCAGAAATGCACAGGTTTGGTAGGTTTCCCTAGGTGGCGGCTGAGCTACAGGCCAAAATCTACAGGTAGGCACTTTGCAAAAAACCTCTGTTTCCTTCAAAAATGTGGCTGTGTCCACGTTGCGCTTTGGGGCGTTTCCTGTCGTGGGCGCTAGGCCTACCCACCCAAGTGAGGTATCATTTTTATCGGGAGACGTGGGGGAACGCTGGGTGGAAGGAAATTTGTGGCTCCTCTCAGATTCCAGAACTTTCTGCCACAGAAATGTGAGGAACATGTGTTTTTTTAGCCAAATTTTGAGGTTTGCAAAGGATTCTGGGTAACAGAACCTGGTCCGAGCCACACAAGTCACCCCATCTTGGATTCCCCTAGGTCTCTAGTTTTCAGAAATGCACAGGTTTGGTAGGTTTCCCTAGGTGGCGGCTGAGCTACAGGCCAAAATCTACAGGTAGGCACTTTGCAAAAAAACCTCTGTTTTCCTTCAAAAATTTGGCTGTGTCCACGTTGCGCTTTGGGGCGTTTCCTGTCGCGGGCGCTAGGCCTACCCACACAAGTGAGGTATCATTTTTATCGGGAGACGTGGGGGAACGCTGGGTGGAAGGAAATTTGTGGCTCCACTCAGATGCCAGAACTTTCTGCCAGAGAAATGTGAGGAACATGTGTTTTTTAGCCAAATTTTGAGGTTTGCAAAGGATTCTGGGTAACAGAACCTGGTCCGAGCCACACAAGTAACCCCATCTTGGATTCCCCTAGGTCTCTAGTTTTCAGAAATGCACAGGTTTGGTAGGTTTCCCTAGGTGACGGCTGAGCTACAGGCCAAAATCTACAGGTAGGCACTTTGCAAAAAACCTCTGTTTTCCTTCAAAAATTTGGCTGTGTCCACGTTGCGCTTTGGGGCGATTCCTGTCGCGGGCGCTAGGCCTACCCACACAAGTGAGGTATCATTTTTATCAGGAGACATGGGGGAACGCTGGGTGGAAGGAAATTTGTGGCTCCGCTCAGATTCCAGAACTTTCTGCCACAGAAATGTGAGAACATATGTTTTTTTAGCCAAATTTTGAGGTTTGTAAAGGATTCTGTGTAACAGAACCTGGTCCGAGCCACACAAGTCACCCCATCTTGGATTCCCCTAGGTCTCTAGTTTTCAGAAATGCACAGGTTTGGTAGGTTTCCCTAGGTGGCGGCTGAGCTACAGGCCAAAATCTACAGGTAGGCACTTTGCAAAAAACACCTCTGTTTTCCTTCAAAAATTTGGCTGTGTCCACGTTGCGCTTTGGGGCGTTTCCTGTTGCGGGCGCTAGGCCTACCCACACAAGTGAGGTATCATTTTTATCGGGAGACGTGGGGGAACGCTGGGTGGAAGGAAATTTGTGGCTCCTCTCAGATTCCAGAACTTTCTGCCACAGAAATGTGAGGAACATGTGTTTTTTTAGCCAAATTTTGAGGTTTGCAAAGGATTCTGGGTAACAGAACCTGGTCCGAGCCACACAAGTCACCCCATCTTGGATTCCCCTAGGTCTTTAGTTTTCAGAAATGCACAGGTTTGGTAGGTTTCCCTAGGTGGCGGCTGAGCTACAGGCCAAAATCTACAGGTAGGCACTTTGCAAAAAACACCTCTGTTTTCCTTCAAAAAGTTGGCTGTGTCCACGTTGCGCTTTGGGGCGTTTCCTGTCGCGGGCTCTAGGCCTACCCACACAAGTGAGCTATCATTTTTATCGGGAGACATGGGGGAACGCTGGGTGGAAGGAAATTTGTGGCTCCGCTCAGATTCCAGAACTTTCTGCCACAGAAATGTGAGGAACATGTGTTTTTTTAGCCAAATTTTGAGGTTTGCAAAGGATTCTGGGTAACAGAACCTGGTCCGAGCCACACAAGTCACCCCATCTTGGATTCCCCTAGGTCTCTAGTTTTCAGAAATGCACAGGTTTGGTAGGTTTCCCTAGGTGGCGGCTGAGCTACAGGCCAAAATCTACAGGTAGGCACTTTGCAAAAAACCTCTGTTTTCCTTCAAAAATGTGGCTGTGTCCACGTTGCGCTTTGGGGCGTTTCCTGTCGTGGGCGCTAGGCCTACCCACCCAAGTGAGGTATCATTTTTATCGGGAGACGTGGGGGAACGCTGTGTGGAAGGAAATTTGTGGCTCCTCTCAGATTCCAGAACTTTCTGCCACAGAAATGTGAGGAACATATGTTTTTTTAGCCAAATTTTGAGGTTTGCAAAGGATTCTGGGTAACAGAACCTGGTCCGAGCCACACAAGTCACCCCATCTTGGATTCCCCTAGGTCTCTAGTTTTCAGAAATGCACAGGTTTGGTAGGTTTCCCTAGGTGGCGGCTGAGCTACAGGCCAAAATCTACAGGTAGGCACTTTGCAAAAAACCTCTGTTTTCCTTCAAAAATGTGGCTGTGTCCACGTTGCGCTTTGGGGTGTTTCCTGTCGCGGGCGCTAGGCCTACCCACCCAAGTGAGGTATCATTTTTATCGGGAGACGTGGGGGAACGCTGGGTGGAAGGAAATTTGTGGCTCCTCTCAGATTCCAGAACTTTCTGCCACAGAAATGTGAGAACCATGTGTTTTTTTAGCCAAATTTTGAGGTTTGCAAAGGATTCTGGGTAACAGAACCTGGTCCGAGCCACACAAGTCACCCCATCTTGGATTCCCCTAGGTCTCTAGTTTTCAGAAAGGCACAGGTTTGGTAGGTTTCCCTAGGTGGCGGCTGAGCTACAGGCCAAAATCTACAGGTAGGCACTTTGCAAAAAACACCTCTGTTTTCCTTCAAAAATTTGGCTGTGTCCACGTTGCGCTTTGGGGCGTTTCCTGTCGCGGGCGCTAGGCCTACCCACACAAGTGAGGGTATAATTTTTATCGGGAGACGTGGGGGAACGCTGGGTGGAAGGAAATTTGTGGCTCCTCTCACATTCCAGAACTTTCTGCCACAGAAATGTGAGGAACATGTGTTTTTTTAGCCAAATTTTGAGGTTTGCAATGGATTCTGGGTAACAGAACCTGGACCAAGCCACACAAGTCACCCCATCTTGGATTCCCCTAGGTCTCTAGTTTTCAGAAATGCACAGGTTTGGAAGGTTTCCCTAGGTGGCGGCTGAGCTACAGGCCAAAATCTACAGGTAGGCACTTTGCAAAAAACCTCTGTTTTCCTTCAAAAATTTGGCTGTGTCCACGTTGCGCTTTGGGGCGATTCCTGTCGCGGGTGCTAGGCCTACACACACAAGTGAGGTATCATTTCTATCGGGAGACATGGGGGAACGCTGGGTGGAAGGAAATTTGTGGCTCCGCTCAGATTCCAGAACTTTCTGCCACAGAAATGTGAGGAACATATGTTTTTTTAGCCAAATTTTGAGGTTTGCAAAGGATTCTGGGTAACAGAACCTGGTCCGAGCCACACAAGTCACCCCATCTTGGATTCCCCTAGGTCTCTAGTTTTCAGAAAGGCACAGGTTTGGTAGGTTTCCCTAGGTGGCGGCTGAGCTACAGGCCAAAATCTACAGGTAGGCACTTTGCAAAAAACACCTCTGTTTTCCTTCAAAAATTTGGCTGTGTCCACGTTGCGCTTTGGGGCGTTTCCTGTCGCGGGCGCTAGGCCTACCCACACAAGTGAGGTATCATTTTTATCGGGAGACGTGGGGGAACGCTGGGTGGAAGGAAATTTGTGGCTCCTCTCAGATTCCAGAACTTTCTGCCACAGAAATGTGAGGAACATGTGTTTTTTTAGCCAAATTTTGAGGTTTGCAAAGGATTCTGGGTAACAGTACCTGGTCCGAGCCACACAAGTCACCCCATCTTGGATTCCCCTAGGTCTTTAGTTTTCAAAAATGCACAGGTTTGGTAGGTTTCCCTAGGTGGCGGCTGAGCTACAGGCCAAAATCTACAGGTAGGCACTTTGCAAAAAACACCTCTGTTTTCCTTCAAAAAGTTGGCTGTGTCCACGTTGCGCTTTGGGGCGTTTACTGTCGCGGGCGCTAGGCCTACCCACACAAGTGAGGTATCATTTTTATCGGGAGACATGGGGGAACGCTGGGTGGAAGGAAATTTGTGGCTCCGCTCAGATTCCAGAACTTTCTGCCACAGAAATGTGAGGAACATGTGTTTTTGTAGCCAAATTTTGAGGTTTGCAAAGGATTCTGGGTAACAGAACCTGGTCCGAGCCACACAAGTCACCCCATCTTGGATTCCCCTAGGTCTCTAGTTTTCAGAAATGCACAGGTTTGGTAGGTTTCCCTAGGTGGCGGCTGAGCTACAGGCCAAAATCTACAGGTAGGCACTTTGCAAAAAACCTCTGTTTTCCTTCAAAAATGTGGCTGTGTCCACGTTGCGCTTTGGGGTGTTTCCTGTCGCGGGCGCTAGGCCTACCCACCCAAGTGAGGTATCATTTTTATCGGGAGACGTGGGGGAACGCTGGGTGGAAGGAAATTTGTGGCTCCTCTCAGATTCCAGAACTTTCTGCCACAGAAATGTGAGAACCATGTGTTTTTTTAGCCAAATTTTGAGGTTTGCAAAGGATTCTGGGTAACAGAACCTGGTCCGAGCCACACAAGTCACCCCATCTTGGATTCCCCTAGGTCTCTAGTTTTCAGAAAGGCACAGGTTTGGTAGGTTTCCCTAGGTGGCGGCTGAGCTACAGGCCAAAATCTACAGGTAGGCACTTTGCAAAAAACCTCTGTTTTCCTTCAAAAATTTGGCTGTGTCCACGTTGCGCTTTGGGGCGATTCCTGTCGCGGGCGCTAGGCCTACACACACAAGTGAGGTATCATTTCTATCGGGAGACATGGGGGAACGCTGGGTGGAAGGAAATTTGTGGCTCCGCTCAGATTCCAGAACTTTCTGCCACAGAAATGTGAGGAACATATGTTTTTTTAGCCAAATTTTGAGGTTTGCAAAGGATTCTGGGTAACAGAACCTGGTCCGAGCCACACAAGTCACCCCATCTTGGATTCCCCTAGGTCTCTAGTTTTCAGAAAGGCACAGGTTTGGTAGGTTTCCCTAGGTGGCGGCTGAGCTACAGGCCAAAATCTACAGGTAGGCACTTTGCAAAAAACACCTCTGTTTTCCTTCAAAAATTTGGCTGTGTCCACGTTGCGCTTTGGGGCGTTTCCTGTCGCGGGCGCTAGGCCTACCCACACAAGTGAGGTATCATTTTTAGCGGGAGACGTGGGGGAACGCTGGGTGGAAAGAAATTTGTGGCTCCTCTCAGATTCCAGAACTTTCTGCCACAGAAATGTGAGGAACATGTGTTTTTTTAGCCAAATTTTGAGGTTTGCAAAGGATTCTGGGTAACAGTACCTGGTCCGAGCCACACAAGTCACCCCATCTTGGATTCCCCTAGGTCTTTAGTTTTCAGAAATGCACAGGTTTGGTAGGTTTCCCTAGGTGGCGGCTGAGCTACAGGCCAAAATCTACAGGTAGGCACTTTGCAAAAAACACCTCTGTTTTCCTTCAAAAAGTTGGCTGTGTCCACGTTGCGCTTTGGGGCGTTTACTGTCGCGGGCGCTAGGCCTACCCACACAAGTGAGGTATCATTTTTATCGGGAGACATGGGGGAACGCTGGGTGGAAGGAAATTTGTGGCTCCGCTCAGATTCCAGAACTTTCTGCCACAGAAATGTGAGGAACATGTGTTTTTGTAGCCAAATTTTGAGGTTTGCAAAGGATTCTGGGTAACAGAACCTGGTCCGAGCCACACAAGTCACCCCATCTTGGATTCCCCTAGGTCTCTAGTTTTCAGAAATGCACAGGTTTGGTAGGTTTCCCTAGGTGGCGGCTGAGCTACAGGCCAAAATCTACAGGTAGGCACTTTGCAAAAAACCTCTGTTTTCCTTCAAAAATGTGGCTGTGTCCACGTTGCGCTTTGGGGTGTTTCCTGTCGCGGGCGCTAGGCCTACCCACCCAAGTGAGGTATCATTTTTATCGGGAGACGTGGGGGAACGCTGGGTGGAAGGAAATTTGTGGCTCCTCTCAGATTCCAGAACTTTCTGCCACAGAAATGTGAGGAACATGTGTTTTTTTAGCCAAATTTTGAGGTTTGCAAAGGATTCTGAGTAACAGAACCTGGTCCGAGCCACACAAGTCACCCCATCTTGGATTCCCCTAGATCTCTAGTTTTCAGAAATGCACAGGTTTGGTAGGTTTCCCTAGGTGGCGGCTGAGCTACAGGCCAAAATCTACAGGTAGGCACTTTGCAAAAAACACCTCTGTTTTCCTTCAAAAATTTGGCTGTGTCCACGTTGCGCTTTGGGGCGTTTCCTGTCGCGGGCGCTAGGCCTACCCACACAAGTGAGGTATCATTTTTATCGGGAGACATGGGGGAACGCTGGGTGGAAGGAAATTTGTGGCTCCGCTAAGATTCCAGAACTTTCTGCCACAGAAATGTGAGGAACATGTGTTTTTTTAGCCACATTTTGAGGTTTGCAATGGATTCTGGGTAACAGAACCTGGTCCGAGCCACACAAGTCACCCCATCTTGGATTCCCCTAGGTCTCTAGTTTTCAGAAATGCACAGGTTTGGTAGGTTTCCCTAGGTGGCGGCTGAGCTACAGGCCAAAACCTACAGGTAGGCACTTTGCAAAAAACACCTCTGTTTTCCTTCACAAATTTGGCTGTGTCCACGTTGCGCTTTGGGGCGTTTCCTGTCGCGGGCGCTAGGCCTACCCACACAAGTGAGGTATCATTTTTATCGGGAGACGTGGGGGAACGCTGGGTGGAAGGAAATTTGTGGCTCCTCTCAGATTCCAGAACTTTCTGCCACAGAAATGTGAGGAACATGTGTTTTTTTAGCCAAATATTGAGGTTTGCAATGGATTCTGGGTAACAGAACCTGGTCCGAGCCACACAAGTCACCCCATCTTGGATTCCCCTAGGTCTCTAGTTTTCAGAAATGCACAGGTTTGGTAGGTTTCCCTAGGTGGCGGCTGAGCTACAGGCCAAAATCTACAGGTAGGCACTTTGCAAAAAAAACTCTGTTTTCCTTCAAAAATTTGGCTGTGTCCACGTTGCGCTTTGGGGCATTTCCTGTCGCGGGCGCTAGGCCTACCCACACAAGTGAGGTATCATTTTTATCGGGAGACGTGGGGGAACGCTGGGTGGAAGGAAATTTGTGGCTCCACTCAGATTCCAGAACTTTCTGCCACAGAAATATGAGGAACATGTGTTTTTTTAGCCAAATTTTGAGGTTTGCAAAGGATTCTGGGTAACAGAACCTGGTCCGAGCCACACAAGTCACCCCATCTTGGATTCCCCTAGGTCTCTAGTTTTCAGAAATGCACACGTTTGGTAGGTTTCCCTAGGTGGCAGCTGAGCTACAGGCCAAAATCTACAGGTAGGCACTTTGCAAAAAACACCTCTGTTTTCCTTCAAAAATTTGGCTGTGTCCACGTTGCGCTTTGGGGCGATTCCTGTCGCGGGCGCTAGGCCTACCCACACAAGTGAGGTATCATTTTTATCGGGAGACATGGGGGAACGCTGGGTGGAAGGAAATTTGTGGCTCCGCTCAGATTCCAGAACTTTCTGCCACCGAAATGTGAGGAACATGTGTTTTTTTAGCCAAATTTTGAGGTTTGCAAAGGATTCTGGGTAACAGAACCTGGTCCGAGCCACACAAGTCACCCCATCTTGGATTCCCCTAGGTCTCTAGTTTTCAGAAAGGCACAGGTTTGGTAGGTTTCCCTAGGTGGCGGCTGAGCTACAGGCCAAAATCTACAGGTAGGCACTTTGCAAAAAACCTCTGTTTTCCTTCAAAAATTTGGCTGTGTCCACGTTGCGCTTTGGGGCGATTCCTGTCGCGGGCGCTAGGCCTACACACACAAGTGAGGTATCATTTCTATCGGGAGACATGGGGGAACGCTGGGTGGAAGGAAATTTGTGGCTCCGCTCAGATTCCAGAACTTTCTGCCACAGAAATGTGAGGAACATATGTTTTTTTAGCCAAATTTTGAGGTTTGCAAAGGATTCTGGGTAACAGAACCTGGTCCGAGCCACACAAGTCACCCCATCTTGGATTCCCCTAGGTCTCTAGTTTTCAGAAAGGCACAGGTTTGGTAGGTTTCCCTAGGTGGCGGCTGAGCTACAGGCCAAAATCTACAGGTAGGCACTTTGCAAAAAACACCTCTGTTTTCCTTCAAAAATTTGGCTGTGTCCACGTTGCGCTTTGGGGCGTTTCCTGTCGCGGGCGCTAGGCCTACCCACACAAGTGAGGTATCATTTTTAGCGGGAGACGTGGGGGAACGCTGGGTGGAAAGAAATTTGTGGCTCCTCTCAGATTCCAGAACTTTCTGCCACAGAAATGTGAGGAACATGTGTTTTTTTAGCCAAATTTTGAGGTTTGCAAAGGATTCTGGGTAACAGTACCTGGTCCGAGCCACACAAGTCACCCCATCTTGGATTCCCCTAGGTCTTTAGTTTTCAGAAATGCACAGGTTTGGTAGGTTTCCCTAGGTGGCGGCTGAGCTACAGGCCAAAATCTACAGGTAGGCACTTTGCAAAAAACACCTCTGTTTTCCTTCAAAAAGTTGGCTGTGTCCACGTTGCGCTTTGGGGCGTTTCCTGTCGCGGGCGCTAGGCCTACCCACACAAGTGAGGTATCATTTTTATCGGGAGACATGGGGGAACGCTGGGTGGAAGGAAATTTGTGGCTCCGCTCAGATTCCAGAACTTTCTGCCACAGAAATGTGAGGAACATGTGTTTTTGTAGCCAAATTTTGAGGTTTGCAAAGGATTCTGGGTAACAGAACCTGGTCCGAGCCACACAAGTCACCCCATCTTGGATTCCCCTAGGTCTCTAGTTTTCAGAAATGCACAGGTTTGGTAGGTTTCCCTATGTGGCGGCTGAGCTACAGGCCAAAATCTACAGGTAGGCACTTTGCAAAAAACCTCTGTTTTCCTTCAAAAATGTGGCTGTGTCCACGTTGCGCTTTGGGGTGTTTCCTGTCGCGGGCGCTAGGCCTACCCACCCAAGTGAGGTATCATTTTTATCGGGAGACGTGGGGGAACGCTGGGTGGAAGGAAATTTGTGGCTCCTCTCAGATTCCAGAACTTTCTGCCACAGAAATGTGAGGAACATGTGTTTTTTTAGCCAAATTTTGAGGTTTGCAAAGGATTCTGGGTAACAGAACCTGGTCCGAGCCACACAAGTCACCCCATCTTGGATTCCCCTAGATCTCTAGTTTTCAGAAATGCACAGGTTTGGTAGGTTTCCCTAGGTGGCGGCTGAGCTACAGGCCAAAATCTTCAGGTAGGCACTTTGCAAAAAACACCTCTGTTTTCCTTCAAAAATTTGGCTGTGTCCACGTTGCGCTTTGGGGCGTTTCCTGTCGCGGGCGCTAGGCCTACCCACACAAGTGAGGTATCATTTTTATCGGGAGACATGGGGGAACGCTGGGTGGAAGGAAATTTGTGACTCCGCTCAGATTCCAGAACTTTCTGCCACAGAAATGTGAGGAACATGTGTTTTTTTAGCCACATTTTGAGGTTTGCAATGGATTCTGGGTAACAGAACCTGGTCCGAGCCACACAAGTCACCCCATCTTGGATTCCCCTAGGTCTCTAGTTTTCAGAAATGCACAGGTTTGGTAGGTTTCCCTAGGTGGCGGCTGAGCTACAGGCCAAAACCTACAGGTAGGCACTTTGCAAAAAACACCTCTGTTTTCCTTCACAAATTTGGCTGTGTCCACGTTGCGCTTTGGGGCGTTTCCTGTCGCGGGCGCTAGGCCTACCCACACAAGTGAGGTATCATTTTTATCGGGAGACGTGGGGGAACGCTGGGTGGAAGGAAATTTGTGGCTCCTCTCAGATTCCAGAACTTTCTGCCACAGAAATGTGAGGAACATGTGTTTTTTTAGCCAAATATTGAGGTTTGCAATGGATTCTGGGTAACAGAACCTGGTCCGAGCCACACAAGTCACCCCATCTTGGATTCCCCTAGGTCTCTAGTTTTCAGAAATGCACAGGTTTGGTAGGTTTCCCTAGGTGGCGGCTGAGCTACAGGCCAAAATCTACAGGTAGGCACTTTGCAAAAAAAACTCTGTTTTCCTTCAAAAATTTGGCTGTGTCCACGTTGCGCTTTGGGGCATTTCCTGTCGCGGGCGCTAGGCCTACCCACACAAGTGAGGTATCATTTTTATCGGGAGACGTGGGGGAACGCTGGGTGGAAGGAAATTTGTGGCTCCACTCAGATTCCAGAACTTTCTGCCACAGAAATATGAGGAACATGTGTTTTTTTAGCCAAATTTTGAGGTTTGCAAAGGATTCTGGGTAACAGAACCTGGTCCGAGCCACACAAGTCACCCCATCTTGGATTCCCCTAGGTCTCTAGTTTTCAGAAATGCACACGTTTGGTAGGTTTCCCTAGGTGGCAGCTGAGCTACAGGCCAAAATCTACAGGTAGGCACTTTACAAAAAACACCTCTGTTTTCCTTCAAAAATTTGGCTGTGTCCACGTTGCGCTTTGGGGCGATTCCTGTCGCGGGCGCTAGGCCTACCCACACAAGTGAGGTATCATTTTTATCGGGAGACATGGGGGAACGCTGGGTGGAAGGAAATTTGTGGCTCCGCTCAGATTCCAGAACTTTCTGCCACCGAAATGTGAGGAACATGTGTTTTTTTAGCCAAATTTTGAGGTTTGCAAAGGATTCTGGGTAACAGAACCTGGTCCGAGCCACACAAGTCACCCCATCTTGGATTCCCCTAGGTCTCTAGTTTTCAGAAAGGCACAGGTTTGGTAGGTTTCCCTAGGTGGCGGCTGAGCTACAGGCCAAAATCTACAGGTAGGCACTTTGCAAAAA
This sequence comes from Pleurodeles waltl, assembly GCF_031143425.1. NCBI lineage: Eukaryota > Metazoa > Chordata > Amphibia > Caudata > Salamandridae > Pleurodeles > Pleurodeles waltl. The sequence goes on from NC_090445.1 coordinate 639,580,380, forward strand.
ACACCTCTGTTTTCCTTCAAAAATTTGGCTGTGTCCACGTTGCGCTTTGGGGCGTTTCTTGTCGCGGGCGCTAGGCCTACCCACACAAGTGAGGTATCATTTTTATCGGGAGACGTGGGGGAACTCTGGGTGGAAGGAAATTTGTGGCTCCGCTCAGATTCCAGAACTTTCTGCCACAGAAATGTGAGGAACATGTGTTTTTTTAGCCAAATTTTGAGGTTTGCAAAGGATTCTGGGTAACAGAACCTGGTCCGAGAAAACACAAGTCACCCCATCTTGGATTCCCCTAGATCTCTAGTTTTCAGAAATGCACAGGTTTGGTAGGTTTCCCTAGGTGGCGGCTGAGCTACAGGCCAAAATCTACAGGTAGGCACTTTGCAAAAAACACCTCTGTTTTCCTTCAAAAATTTGGCTGTGTCCACGTTGCGCTTTGGGGCGTTTCCTGTCGCGGGCGCTAGGCCTACCCACACAAGTGAGGTATAATTTTTATCGGGAGACATGGGGGAACGCTGGGTGGAAGGAAATTTGTGGCTCCGCTCAGATTCCAGAACTTTCTGCCACAGAAATGTGAGGAACATGTGTTTTTTTAGCCACATTTTGAGGTTTGCAATGGATTCTGGGTAACAGAACCTGGTCCGAGCCACACAAGTCACCCCATCTTGGATTCCCCTAGATCTCTAGTTTTCAGAAATGCACAGGTTTGGTAGGTTTCCCTAGGTGGCGGCTGAGCTACAGGCCAAAACCTACAGGTAGGCACTTTGCAAAAAACACCTCTGTTTTCCTTCACAAATTTGGCTGTGTCCACGTTGCGCTTTGGGGCGTTTCCTGTCGCGGGCGCTAGGCCTACCCACACAAGTGAGGTATCATTTTTATTGGGAGACGTGGGGGAACGCTGGGTGGAAGGAAATTTGTGGCTCCTCTCAGATTCCAGAACTTTCTGCCACAGAAATGTGAGGAACATGTGTTTTTTTAGCCAAATATTGAGGTTTGCAATGGATTCTGGGTAACAGAACCTGGTCCGAGCCACACAAGTCACCCCATCTTGGATTCCCCTAGGTCTCTAGTTTTCAGAAATGCACACGTTTGGTAGGTTTCCCTAGGTGGCAGCTGAGCTACAGGCCAAAATCTACAGGTAGGCACTTTGCAAAAAAAACTCTGTTTTCCTTCAAAAATTTGGCTGTGTCCACGTTGCGCTTTGGGGCGTTTCCTGTCGCGGGCACTAGGCCTACCCACACAAGTGAGGTATCATTTTTATCGGGAGACGTGGGGGAACGCTGGGTGGAAGGAAATTTGTGGCTCCACTCAGATTCCAGAACTTTCTGCCACAGAAATGTGAGGAACATGTGTTTTTTTAGCCAAATTTTGAGGTTTGCAAAGGATTCTGGGTAACAGAACCTGGTCCGAGCCACACAAGTCACCCCATCTTGGATTCCCCTAGGTCTCTAGTTTTCAGAAATGCACACGTTTGGTAGGTTTCCCTAGGTGGCAGCTGAGCTACAGGCCAAAATCTACAGGTAGGCACTTTGCTAAAAACACCTCTGTTTTCCTTCAAAAATTTGGCTGTGTTCACGTTGCGCTTTGGGGCGATTCCTGTCGCAGGCGCTAGGCCTACCCACACAAGTGAGGTATCATTTTTATCGGGAGACATGGGGGAACGCTGGGTGGAAGGAAATTTGTGGCTCCGCTCAGATTCCAGAACTTTCTGCCACAGAAATGTGAGGAACATGTGTTTTTTTAGCCAAATTTTGAGGTTTGCAAAGGATTCTGGGTAACAGAACCTGGTCCGAGCCACACAAATCACCCCATCTTGGATTCCCCTAGGTCTCTAGTTTTCAGAAAGGCACAGGTTTGGTAGGTTTCCCTAGGTGGCGGCTGAGCTACAGGCCAAAATCTACAGGTAGGCACTTTGCAAAAAACACCTCTGTTTTCCTTCAAAAATTTGGCTGTGTCCACGTTGCGCTTTGGGGCGTTTCCTGTCGCGGGCGCTAGGCCTACCCACACAAGTGAGGTATCATTTTTATCGGGAGACGTGGGGGAACGCTGGGTGGAAGGAAATTTGTGGCTCCTCTCAGATTCCAGAACTTTCTGCCACAGGAATGTGAGGAACATGTGTTTTTTTAGCCAAATTTTGAGGTTTGCAATGGATTCTGGGTAACAGAACCTGGTCCGAGCCACACAAGTCACCCCATCTTGGATTCCCCTAGGTCTCTAGTTTTCAGAAATGCACAGGTTTGGTAGGTTTCCCTAGGTGGCGGCTGAGCTACAGGCCAAAATCTACAGGTAGGCACTTTGCAAAAAAACCTCTGTTTTCCTTCAAAAATTTGGCTGTGTCCACGTTGCGCTTTGGGGCGTTTCCTGTCGCGGGCGCTAGGCCTACCCACACAAGTGAGGAATCATTTTTATCGGGAGACATGGGGGAACGCTGGGTGGAAGGAAATTTGTGGCTCCGCTCAGATTCCAGAACTTTCTGCCACAGAAATGAGAGGAACATATGTTTTTTTAGCCAAATTTTGAGGTTTGCAAAGGATTCTGGGTAACAGAACCTGGTCCGAGCCACACAAGTCACCCCATCTTGGATTCCCCTAGGTCTCTAGTTTTCAGAAATGCACAGGTTTGGTAGGTTTCCCTAGGTGGCGGCTGAGCTACAGGCCAAAATCTACAGGTAGGCACTTTGCAAAAAACACCTCTGTTTTCCTTCAAAAATTTGGCTGTGTCCACGTTGCGCTTTGGGGCGTTTCCTGTTGCGGGCGCTAGGCCTACCCACACAAGTGAGGTATCATTTTTATCGGGAGACGTGGGGGAACGCTGGGTGGAAGGAAATTTGTGGCTCCTCTCAGATTCCAGAACTTTCTGCCACAGAAATGTGAGGAACATGTGTTTTTTTAGCCAAATTTTGAGGTTTGCAAAGGATTCTGGGTAACAGAACCTGGTCCGAGCCACACAAGTCTCCCCATCTTGGATTCCCCTAGGTCTTTAGTTTTCAGAAATGCACAGGTTTGGTAGGTTTCCCTAGGTGGCGGCTGAGCTACAGGCCAAAATCTACAGGTAGGCACTTTGCAAAAAACACCTCTGTTTTCCTTCAAAAAGTTGGCTGTGTCCACGTTGCGCTTTGGGGCGTTTCCTGTCGCGGGCGCTAGGCCTACCCACACAAGTGAGGTATCATTTTTATCGGGAGACATGGGGGAACGCTGGGTGGAAGGAAATTTGTGGCTCCGCTCAGATTCCAGAACTTTCTGCGACAGAAATGTGAGGAACATGTGTTTTTTTAGCCAAATTTTGAGGTTTGCAAAGGATTCTGGGTAACAGAACCTGGTCCGAGCCACACAAGTCACCCCATCTTGGATTCCCCTAGGTCTCTAGTTTTCAGAAAGGCACAGGTTTGGTAGGTTTCCCTAGGTGGCGGCTGAGCTACAGGCCAAAATCTACAGGTAGGCACTTTGCAAAAAACCTCTGTTTTCCTTCAAAAATGTGGCTGTGTCCACGTTGCGCTTTGGGGCGTTTCCTGTCGTGGGCGCTAGGCCTACCCACCCAAGTGAGGTATCATTTTTATCGGGAGACGTGGGGGAACGCTGGGTGGAAGGAAATTTGTGGCTCCTCTCAGATTCCAGAACTTTCTGCCACAGAAATGTGAGGAACATGTGTTTTTTTAGCCAAATTTTGAGGTTTGCAAAGGATTCTGGGTAACAGAACCTGGTCCGAGCCACACAAGTCACCCCATCTTGGATTCCCCTAGGTCTCTAGTTTTCAGAAATGCACAGGTTTGGTAGGTTTCCCTAGGTGGCGGCTGAGCTACAGGCCAAAATCTACAGGTAGGCACTTTGCAAAAAAAACTCTGTTTTCCTTCAAAAATTTGGCTGTGTCCACGTTGCGCTTTGGGGCGTTTCCTGTCGCGGGCGCTAGGCCTACCCACACAAGTGAGGTATCATTTTTATCGGGAGACGTAGGGGAACGCTGGGTGGAAGGAAATTTGTGGCTCCACTCAGATGCCAGAACTTTCTGCCACAAAAATGTGAGGAACATGTGTTTTTTAGCCAAATTTTGAGGTTTGCAAAGGATTCTGGGTAACAGAACCTGGTCCGAGCCACACAAGTAACCCCATCTTGGATTCCCCTAGGTCTCTAGTTTTCAGAAATGCACAGGTTTGGTAGGTTTCCCTAGGTGACGGCTGAGCTACAGGCCAAAATCTACAGGTAGGCACTTTGCAAAAAACCTCTGTTTTCCTTCAAAAATTTGGCTGTGTCCACGTTGCGCTTTGGGGCGATTCCTGTCGCGGGCGCTAGGCCTACCCACACAAGTGAGGTATCATTTTTATCGGGAGACATGGGGGAACGCTGGGTGGAAGGAAATTTGTGGCTCCGCTCAGATTCCAGAACTTTCTGCCACAGAAATGTGAGGAACATATGTTTTTTTAGCCAAATTTTGAGGTTTGCAAAGGATTCTGGGTAACAGAACCTGGTCCGAGCCACACAAGTCACCCCATCTTGGATTCCCCTAGGTCTCTAGTTTTCAGAAATGCACAGGTTTGGTAGGTTTCCCTAGGTGGCGGCTGAGCTACAGGCCAAAATCTACAGGTAGGCACTTTGCAAAAAACACCTCTGTTTTCCTTAAAAAATTTGGCTGTGTCCACGTTGCGCTTTGGGGCGTTTCCTGTTGCGGGCGCTAGGCCTACCCACACAAGTGAGGTATCATTTTTATCGGGAGACGTGGGGGAACGCTGGGTGGAAGGAAATTTGTGGCTCCTCTCAGATTCCAGAACTTTCTGCCACAGAAATGTGAGGAACATGTGTTTTTTTAGCCAAATTTTGAGGTTTGCAAAGGATTCTGGGTAACAGAACCTGGTCCGAGCCACACAAGTCACCCCATCTTGGATTCCCCTAGGTCTTTAGTTTTCAGAAATGCACAGGTTTGGTAGGTTTCCCTAGGTGGCGGCTGAGCTACAGGCCAAAATCTACAGGTAGGCACTTTACAAAAAACACCTCTGTTTTCCTTCAAAAAGTTGGCTGTGTCCACGTTGCGCTTTGGGGCGTTTCCTGTCGCGGGCTCTAGGCCTACCCACACAAGTGAGGTATCATTTTTATCGGGAGACATGGGGGAACGCTGGGTGGAAGGAAATTTGTGGCTCCGCTCAGATTCCAGAACTTTCTGCCACAGAAATGTGAGGAACATGTGTTTTTTTAGCCAAATTTTGAGGTTTGCAAAGGATTCTGGGTAACAGAACCTGGTCCGAGCCACACAAGTCACCCCATCTTGGATTCCCCTAGGTCTCTAGTTTTCAGAAATGCACAGGTTTGGTAGGTTTCCCTAGGTGGCGGCTGAGCTACAGGCCAAAATCTACAGGTAGGCACTTTGCAAAAAACCTCTGTTTTCCTTCAAAAATGTGGCTGTGTCCACGTTGCGCTTTGGGGCGTTTCCTGTCGTGGGCGCTAGGCCTACCCACCCAAGTGAGGTATCATTTTTATCGGGAGACGTGGGGGAACGCTGGGTGGAAGGAAATTTGTGGCTCCTCTCAGATTCCAGAACTTTCTGCCACAGAAATGTGAGGAACATATGTTTTTTTAGCCAAATTTTGAGGTTTGCAAAGGATTCTGGGTAACAGAACCTGGTCCGAGCTACACAAGTCACCCCATCTTGGATTCCCCTAGGTCTCTAGTTTTCAGAAATGCACAGGTTTGGTAGGTTTCCCTAGGTGGCGGCTGAGCTACAGGCCAAAATCTACAGGTAGGCACTTTGCAAAAAACCTCTGTTTTCCTTCAAAAATGTGGCTGTGTCCACGTTGCGCTTTGGGGTGTTTCCTGTCGCGGGCGCTAGGCCTACCCACCCAAGTGAGGTATCATTTTTATCGGGAGACGTGGGGGAACGCTGGGTGGAAGGAAATTTGTGGCTCCTCTCAGATTCCAGAACTTTCTGCCACAGAAATGTGAGAACCATGTGTTTTTTTAGCCAAATTTTGAGGTTTGCAAAGGATTCTGGGTAACAGAACCTGGTCCGAGCCACACAAGTCACCCCATCTTGGATTCCCCTAGGTCTCTAGTTTTCAGAAAGGCACAGGTTTGGTAGGTTTCCCTAGGTGGCGGCTGAGCTACAGGCCAAAATCTACAGGTAGGCACTTTGCAAAAAACACCTCTGTTTTCCTTCAAATATTTGGCTGTGTCCACGTTGCGCTTTGGGGCGTTTCCTGTCGCGGGCGCTAGGCCTACCCACACAAGTGAGGTATAATTTTTATCGGGAGACGTGGGGGAACGCTGGGTGGAAGGAAATTTGTGGCTCCTCTCAGATTCCAGAACTTTCTGCCACAGAAATGTGAGGAACATGTGTTTTTTTAGCCAAATTTTGAGGTTTGCAATGGATTCTGGGTAACAGAACCTGGTCCAAGCCACACAAGTCACCCCATCTTGGATTCCCCTAGGTCTCTAGTTTTCAGAAATGCACAGGTTTGGAAGGTTTCCCTAGGTGGCGGCTGAGCTACAGGCCAAAATCTACAGGTAGGCACTTTGCAAAAAACCTCTGTTTTCCTTCAAAAATTTGGCTGTGTCCACGTTGCGCTTTTGGGCGATTCCTGTCGCGGGCGCTAGGCCTACACACACAAGTGAGGTATCATTTCTATCGGGAGACATGGGGGAACGCTGGGTGGAAGGAAATTTGTGGCTCCGCTCAGATTCCAGAACTTTCTGCCACAGAAATGTGAGGAACATATGTTTTTTTAGCCAAATTTTGAGGTTTGCAAAGGATTCTGGGTAACAGAACCTGGTCCGAGCCACACAAGTCACCCCATCTTGGATTCCCCTAGGTCTCTAGTTTTCAGAAAGGCACAGGTTTGGTAGGTTTCCCTAGGTGGCGGCTGAGCTACAGGCCAAAATCTACAGGTAGGCACTTTGCAAAAAACACCTCTGTTTTCCTTCAAAAATTTGGCTGTGTCCACGTTGCGCTTTGGGGCGTTTCCTGTCGCGGGCGCTAGGCCTACCCACACAAGTGAGGTATCATTTTTATCGGGAGACGTGGGGGAACGCTGGGTGGAAGGAAATTTGTGGCTCCTCTCAGATTCCAGAACTTTCTGCCACAGAAATGTGAGGAACATGTGTTTTTTTAGCCAAATTTTGAGGTTTGCAAAGGATTCTGGGTAACAGTACCTGGTCCGAGCCACACAAGTCACCCCATCTTGGATTCCCCTAGGTCTTTAGTTTTCAGAAATGCACAGGTTTGGTAGGTTTCCCTAGGTGGCGGCTGAGCTACAGGCCAAAATCTACAGGTAGGCACTTTGCAAAAAACACCTCTGTTTTCCTTCAAAAAGTTGGCTGTGTCCACGTTGCGCTTTGGGGCGTTTACTGTCGCGGGCGCTAGGCCTACCCACCCAAGTGAGGTATCATTTTTATCGGGAGACATGGGGGAACGCTGGGTGGAAGGAAATTTGTGGCTCCGCTCAGATTCCAGAACTTTCTGCCACAGAAATGTGAGGAACATGTGTTTTTGTAGCCAAATTTTGAGGTTTGCAAAGGATTCTGGGTAACAGAACCTGGTCCGAGCCACACAAGTCACCCCATCTTGGATTCCCCTAGGTCTCTAGTTTTCAGAAATGCACAGGTTTGGTAGGTTTCCCTAGGTGGCGGCTGAGCTACAGGCCAAAATCTACAGGTAGGCACTTTGCAAAAAACCTCTGTTTTCCTTCAAAAATGTGGCTGTGTCCACGTTGCGCTTTGGGGTGTTTCCTGTCGCGGGCGCTAGGCCTACCCACCCAAGTGAGGTATCATTTTTATCGGGAGACGTGGGGGAACGATGGGTGGAAGGAAATTTGTGGCTCCTCTCAGATTCCAGAACTTTCTGCCACAGAAATGTGAGGAACATGTGTTTTTTTAGCCAAATTTTGAGGTTTGCAAAGGATTCTGGGTAACAGAACCTGGTCCGAGCCACACAAGTCACCCCATCTTGGATTCCCCTAGATCTCTAGTTTTCAGAAATGCACAGGTTTGGTAGGTTTCCCTAGGTGGCGGCTGAGCTACAGGCCAAAATCTACAGGTAGGCACTTTGCAAAAAACACCTCTGTTTTCCTTCAAAAATTTGGCTGTGTCCACGTTGCGCTTTGGGGCGTTTCCTGTCGCGGGCGCTAGGCCTACCCACACAAGTGAGGTATCATTTTTATCGGGAGACATGGGGGAACGCTGGGTGGAAGGAAATTTGTGGCTCCGCTCAGATTCCAGAACTTTCTGCCACAGAAATGTGAGGAACATGTGTTTTTTTAGCCACATTTTGAGGTTTGCAATGGATTCTGGGTAACAGAACCTGGTCCGAGCCACACAAGTCACCCCATCTTGGATTCCCCTAGGTCTCTAGTTTTCAGAAATGCACAGGTTTGGTAGGTTTCCCTAGGTGGCGGCTGAGCTACAGGCCAAAACCTACAGGTAGGCACTTTGCAAAAAACACCTCTGTTTTCCTTCACAAATTTGGCTGTGTCCACGTTGCGCTTTGGGGCGTTTCCTGTCGCGGGCGCTAGGCCTACCCACACAAGTGAGGTATCATTTTTATCGGGAGACGTGGGGGAACGCTGGGTGGAAGGAAATTTGTGGCTCCTCTCAGATTCCAGAACTTTCTGCCACAGAAATGTGAGGAACATGTGTTTTTTTAGCCAAATATTGAGGTTTGCAATGGATTCTGGGTAACAGAACCTGGTCCGAGCCACACAAGTCACCCCATCTTGGATTCCCCTAGGTCTCTAGTTTTCAGAAATGCACAGGTTTGGTAGGTTTCCCTAGGTGGCGGCTGAGCTACAGGCCAAAATCTACAGGTAGGCACTTTGCAAAAAAAACTCTGTTTTCCTTCAAAAATTTGGCTGTGTCCACGTTGCGCTTTGGGGCATTTCCTGTCGCGGGCGCTAGGCCTACCCACACAAGTGAGGTATCATTTTTATCGGGAGACGTGGGGGAACGCTGGGTGGAAGGAAATTTGTGGCTCCACTCAGATTCCAGAACTTTCTGCCACAGAAATATGAGGAACATGTGTTTTTTTAGCCAAATTTTGAGGTTTGCAAAGGATTCTGGGTAACAGAACCTGGTCCGAGCCACACAAGTCACCCCATCTTGGATTCCCCTAGGTCTCTAGTTTTCAGAAATGCACACGTTTGGTAGGTTTCCCTAGGTGGCAGCTGAGCTACAGGCCAAAATCTACAGGTAGGCACTTTGCAAAAAACACCTCTGTTTTCCTTCAAAAATTTGGCTGTGTCCACGTTGCGCTTTGGGGCGATTCCTGTCGCGGGCGCTAGGCCTACCCACACAAGTGAGGTATCATTTTTATCGGGAGACATGGGGGAACGCTGGGTGGAAGGAAATTTGTGGCTCCGCTCAGATTCCAGAACTTTCTGCCACAGAAATGTGAGGAACATGTGTTTTTTTAGCCAAATTTTGAGGTTTGCAAAGGATTCTGGGTAACAGAACCTGGTCCGAGCCACACAAGTCACCCCATCTTGGATTCCCCTAGGTCTCTAGTTTTCAGAAAGGCACAGGTTTGGTAGGTTTCCCTAGGTGGCGGCTGAGCTACAGGCCAAAATCTACAGGTAGGCACTTTGCAAAAAACCTCTGTTTTCCTTCAAAAATTTGCCTGTGTCCACGTTGCGCTTTGGGGCGATTCCTGTCGCGGGCGCTAGGCCTACCCACACAAGTGAGGTATCATTTTTATCGGGAGACATGGGGGAACGCTGGGTGGAAGGAAATTTGTGGCTCCACTCAGATTCCAGAACTTTCTGCCACAGAAATGTGAGGAACATATGTTTTTTTAGCCAAATTTTGAGGTTTGCAAAGGATTCTTGGTAACAGAACCTGGTCCGAGCCACACAAGTCACCCCATCTTGGATTCCCCTAGGTCTCTAGTTTTCAGAAATGCACAGGTTTGGTAGGTTTCCCTAGGTGGCGGCTGAGCTACAGGCCAAAATCTACAGGTAGGCACTTTGCAAAAAACACCTCTGTTTTCCTTCAAAAATTTGGCTGTGTCCACGTTGCGCTTTGGGGCGTTTCCTGTTGCGGGCGCTAGGCCTACCCACACAAGTGAGGTATCATTTTTATCGGGAGACGTGGGGGAACGCTGGGTGGAAGGAAATTTGTGGCTCCTCTCAGATTCCAGAACTTTCTGCCACAGAAATGTGAGGAACATGTGTTTTTTTAGCCAAATTTTGAGGTTTGCAAAGGATTCTGGGTAACAGAACCTGGTCCGAGCCACACAAGTCACCCCATCTTGGATTCCCCTAGGTCTTTAGTTTTCAGAAATGCACAGGTTTGGTAGGTTTCCCTAGGTGGCGGCTGAGCTACAGGCCAAAATCTACAGGTAGGCACTTTGCAAAAAACACCTCTGTTTTCCTTCAAAAAGTTGGCTGTGTCCACGTTGCGCTTTGGGGCGTTTCCTGTCGCGGGCGCTAGGCCTACCCACACAAGTGAGGTATCATTTTTATCGGGAGACATGGGGGAACGCTGGGTGGAAGGAAATTTGTGGCTCCGCTCAGATTCCAGAACTTTCTGCCACATAAATGTGAGGAACATGTGTTTTTTTAGCCAAATTTTGAGGTTTGCAAAGGATTCTAGGTAACAGAACCTGGTCCGAGCCACACAAGTCACCCCATCTTGGATTCCCCTAGGTCTCTAGTTTTCAGAAATGCACAGGTTTGGTAGGTTTCCCTAGGTGGCGGCTGAGCTACAGGCCAAAATCTACAGGTAGGCACTTTGCAAAAAACCTCTGTTTTCCTTCAAAAATGTGGCTGTGTCCACGTTGCGCTTTGGGGCGTTTCCTGTCGTGGGCGCTAGGCCTACCCACCCAAGTGAGGTATCATTTTTATCGGGAGACGTGGGGGAACGCTGGGTGGAAGGATATTTGTGGCTCCTCTCAGATTCCAGAACTTTCTGCCACAGAAATGTGAGGAACATGTGTTTTTTTAGCCAAATTTTGAGGTTTGCAAAGGATTCTGGGTAACAGAACCTGGTCCGAGCCACACAAGTCACCCCATCTTGGATTCCCCTAGGTCTCTAGTTTTCAGAAATGCACAGGTTTGGTAGGTTTCCCTAGGTGGCGGCTGAGCTACAGGCCAAAATCTACAGGTAGGCACTTTGCAAAAAAACCTCTGTTTTCCTTCAAAAATTTGGCTGTGTCCACGTTGCGCTTTGGGGCGTTTCCTGTCGCGGGCGCTAGGCCTACCCACACAAGTGAGGTATCATTTTTATCGGGAGACGTGGGGGAACGCTGGGTGGAAGGAAATTTGTGGCTCCACTCAGATTCCAGAACTTTCTGCCACAGAAATGTGAGGAACATGTGTTTTTTAGCCAAATTTTGAGGTTTGCAAAGGATTCTGGGTAACAGAACCTGGTCCGAGCCACACAAGTAACCCCATCTTGCATTCCCCTAGGTCTCTAGTTTTCAGAAATGCACAGGTTTCGTAGGTTTCCCTAGGTGACGGCTGAGCTACAGGCCAAAATCTACAGGTAGGCACTTTGCAAAAAACCTCTGTTTTCCTTAAAAAAATTGGCTGTGTCCACGTTGCGCTTTGGGGCGATTCCTGTCGCGGGCGCTAGGCCTACCCACACAAGTGAGGTATCATTTTTATCGGGAGACATGGGGGAACGCTGGGTGGAAGGAAATTTGTGGCTCCGCTCAGATTCCAGAACTTTCTGCCACAGAAATGTGAGGAACATATGTTTTTTTAGCCAAATTTTGAGGTTTGCAAAGGATTCTGGGTAACAGAACCTGGTCCGAGCCACACAAGTCACCCCATCTTGGATTCCCCTAGGTCTCTAGTTTTCAGAAATGCACAGGTTTGGTAGGTTTCCCTAGGTGGCGGCTGAGCTACAGGCCAAAATCTACAGGTAGGCACTTTGCAAAAAACACCTCTGTTTTCCTTCAAAAATTTGGCTGTGTCCACGTTGCGCTTTGGGGCGTTTCCTGTCGCGGGCGCTAGGCCTACCCACACAAGTGAGGTATCATTTTTATCGGGAGACGTGGGGGAACGCTGGGTGGAAGGAAATTTGTGGCTCCGCTCAGATTCCAGAACTTTCTGCCACAGAAATGTGAGGAACATGTGTTTTTTTAGCCAAATTTTGAGGTTTGCAAAGGATTCTGGGTAACAGAACCTGGTCCGAGCCACACAAGTCACCCCATCTTGGATTCCCCTAGGTCTCTAGTTTTCAGAAATGCACAGGTTTGGTAGGTTTCCCTAGGTGGCAGCTGAGCTACAGGCCAAAATCTACAGGTAGGCACTTTGCAAAAAACCTCTGTTTTCCTTCAAAAATGTGGCTGTGCCCACGTTGCGCTTTGGGGCGTTTCCTGTCGTGGGCGCTAGGCCTACCCACCCAAGTGAGGTATCATTTTTATCGGGAGACGTGGGGGAACGCTGGGTGGAAGGAAATTTGTGGCTCCTCTCAGATTCCAGAACTTTCTGCCACAGAAATGTGAGGAACATGTGTTTTTTTAGCCAAATTTTGAGGTTTGCAAAGGATTCTGGGTAACAGAACCTGGTCCGAGCCACACAAGTCACCCCATCTTGGATTCCCCTACATCTCTAGTTTTCAGAAATGCACAGGTTTGGTAGGTTTCCCTAGGTGGCGGCTGAGCTACAGGCCAAAATCTACAGGTAGGCACTTTGCAAAAAACACCTCTGTTTTCCTTCAAAAATTTGGCTGTGTCCACGTTGCGCTTTGGGGCGTTTCCTGTCGCGGGCGCTAGGCCTACCCACACAAGTGAGGTATCATTTTTATCTGGAGACATGGGGGAACGCTGGATGGAAGGAAATTTGTGGCTCCTTTCAGATTCCAGAACTTTCTGCCACAGAAATGTGAGAACCACGTGTTTTTTTAGCCAAATTTTGAGGTTTGCAAAGGATTCTGGGTAACAGAACCTGGTCCGAGCCACACAAGTCACCCCATCTTGGATTGCCCTAGGTCTCTAGTTTTCAGAAAGGCACAGGTTTGGTAGGTTTCCCTAGGTGGCGGCTGAGCTACAGGCCAAAATCTACAGGTAGGCACTTTGCAAAAAACACCTCTGTTTTCCTTCAAAAATTTGGCTGTGTCCACGTTGCGCTTTGGGGCGTTTCCTGTCGCGGGCGCTAGGCCTACCCACACAAGTGAGGTATCATTTTTATCGGGAGACATGGGGGAACGCTGGGTGGAAGGAAATTTGTGGCTCCGCTCAGATTCCAGAACTTTCTGCCACAGAAATGTGAGGAACATGTGTTTTTTTAGCCAAATTTTGAGGTTTGCAAAGGATTCTGGGTAACTGAACCTGGTCCGAGCCACACAAGTCACCCCATCTTGGATTCCCCTAGGTCTCTAGTTTTCAGAAAGGCACAGGTTTGGTAGGTTTCCCTAGGTGGCGGCTGAGCTACAGGCCAAAATCTACAGGTAGGCACTTTGCAAAAAACACCTCTGTTTTCCTTCAAAAATTTGGCTGTGTCCACGTTGCGCTTTGGGGCGTTTCCTGTCGCGGGCGCTAGGCCTACCCACACAAGTGAGGTATCATTTTTATCGGGAGACGTGGGGGAACGCTGGGTGGAAGGAAATTTGTGGCTCCGCTCAGATTCCAGAACTTTCTGCCACAGAAATGTGAGGAACATATGTTTTTTTAGCCAAATTTTGAGGTTTGCAAAGGATTCTGGGTAACAGAACCTGGTCCGAGCCACACAAGTCACCCCATCTTGGATTCCCCTAGGTCTCTAGTTTTCAGAAAGGCACAGGTTTGGTAGGTTTCCCTAGGTGGCGGCTGAGCTACAGGCCAAAATCTACAGGTAGGCACTTTGCAAAAAACACCTCTGTTTTCCTTCAAAAATTTGGCTGTGTCCACGTTGCGCTTTGGGGCGTTTCCTGTCGCGGGCGCTAGGCCTACCCACACAAGTGAGGTATCATTTTTATCGGGAGACGTGGGGGAACGCTGGGTGGAAGGAAATTTGTGGCTCCTCTCAGATTCCAGAACTTTCTGCCACAGAAATGTGAGGAACATGTGTTTTTTTAGCCAAATTTTGAGGTTTGCAAAGGATTCTGGGTAACAGTACCTGGTCCGAGCCACACAAGTCACCCCATCTTGGATTCCCCTAGGTCTTTAGTTTTCAGAAATGCACAGTGTTGGTAGGTTTCCCTAGGTGGCGGCTGAGCTACAGGCCAAAATCTACAGGTAGGCACTTTGCAAAAAACACCTCTGTTTTCCTTCAAAAAGTTGGCTGTGTCCACGTTGCGCTTTGGGGCGTTTCCTATCGCGGGCGCTAGGCCTACCCACACAAGTGAGGTATCATTTTTATCGGGAGACATGGGGGAACGCTGGGTGGAAGGAAATTTGTGGCTCTGCTCAGATTCCAGAACTTTCTGCCACAGAAATGTGAGGAACATGTGTTTTTTTAGCCAAATTTTGAGGTTTGCAAAGGATTCTGGGTAACAGAACCTGGTCCGAGCCACACAAGTCACCCCATCTTGGATTCCCCTAGGTCTCTAGTTTTCAGAAATGCACAGGTTTGGTAGGTTTCCCTAGGTGGCGGCTGAGCTACAGGCCAAAATCTACAGGTAGGCACTTTGCAAAAAACCTCTGTTTTTCCTTCAAAAATGTGGCTGTGTCCACGTTGCGCTTTGGGGTGTTTCCTGTCGCGGGCGCTAGGCCTACCCACCCAAGTGAGGTATCATTTTTATCGGGAGACGTGGGGGAACGCTGGGTGGAAGGAAATTTGTGGCTCCTCTCAGATTCCAGAACTTTCTGCCACAGAAATGTGAGGAACATGTGTTTTTTTAGCCAAATTTTGAGGTTTGCAAAGGATTCTGGGTAACAGAACCTGGTCCGAGCCACACAAGTCACCCCATCTTGGATTCCCCTAGATCTCTAGTTTTCAGAAATGCACAGGTTTGGTAGGTTTCCCTAGGTGGCGGCTGAGCTACAGGCCAAAATCTACAGGTAGGCACTTTGCAAAAAAACACCTCTGTTTTCCTTCAAAAATTTGGCTGTGTCCACGTTGCGCTTTGGGGCGTTTCCTGTCGCGGGGCGCTAGGCCTACCCACACAAGTGAGGTATCATTTTTATCGGGAGACATGGGGGAACGCTGGGTGGAAGGAAATTTGTGGCTCCGCTCAGATTCCAGAACT
The DNA here is from genome assembly GCF_031143425.1 of Pleurodeles waltl. Classification (NCBI taxonomy): domain Eukaryota; kingdom Metazoa; phylum Chordata; class Amphibia; order Caudata; family Salamandridae; genus Pleurodeles; species Pleurodeles waltl. Next base: position 639,595,460 of record NC_090445.1, read on the forward strand.
TTCTGCCACAGAAATGTGAGGAACATGTGTTTTTTTAGCCACATTTTGAGGTTTGCAATGGATTCTGGGTAACAGAACCTGGTCCGAGCCACACAAGTCACCCCATCTTGGATTCCCCTAGGTCTCTAGTTTTCAGAAATGCACAGGTTTGGTAGGTTTCCCTAGGTGGCGGCTGAGCTACAGGCCAAAACCTACAGGTAGGCACTTTGCAAAAAACACCTCTGTTTTCCTTCACAAATTTGGCTGTGTCCACGTTGCGCTTTGGGGCGTTTCCTGTCGCGGGCGCTAGGCCTACCCACACAAGTGAGGTATCATTTTTATCGGGAGATGTGGGGGAACGCTGGGTGGAAGGAAATTTGTGGCTCCTCTCAGATTCCAGAACTTTCTGCCACAGAAATGTGAGGAACATGTGTTTTTTTAGCCAAATATTGAGGTTTGCAATGGATTCTGGGTAACAGAACCTGGTCCGAGCCACACAAGTCACCCCATCTTGGATTCCCCTAGGTCTCTAGTTTTCAGAAATGCACAGGTTTGGTAGGTTTCCCTAGGTGGCGGCTGAGCTACAAGCCAAAATCTACAGGTAGGCACTTTGCAAAAAAAACTCTGTTTTCCTTCAAAAATTTGGCTGTGTCCACGTTGCGCTTTGGGGCGTTTCCTGTCGCGGGCGCTAGGCCTACCCACACAAGTGAGGTATCATTTTTATCGGGAGACGTGGGGGAACGCTGGGTGGAAGGAAATTTGTGGCTCCACTCAGATTCCAGAACTTTCTGCCACAGAAATGTGAGGAACATGTGTTTCTTTAGCCAAATGTTGAGGTTTGCAAAGGATTCTGGGTAACAGAACCTGGTCCGAGCCACACAAGTCACCCCATCTTGGATTCCCCTAGGTCTCTAGTTTTCAGAAATGCACACGTTTGGTAAGTTTCCCTAGGTGGCAGCTGAGCTACAGGCCAAAATCTACAGGTAGGCACTTTGCAAAAAACACCTCTGTTTTCCTTCAAAAATTCGGCTGTGTCCACGTTGCGCTTTGGGGCGATTCCTGTCGCGGGCGCTAGGCCTACCCACACAAGTGAGGTATCATTTTTATCGGGAGACATGGGGGGAACGCTGGGTGGAAGGAAATTTGTGGCTCCGCTCAGATTCCAGAACTTTCTGCCACAGAAATGTGAGGAACATGTGTTTTTTTAGCCAAATTTTGAGGTTTGCAAAGGATTCTGGGTAACAGAACCTGGCCCGAGCCACACAAGTCACCCCATCTTGGATTCCCCTACATCTCTAGTTTTCAGAAAGGCACAGGTTTGGTAGGTTTCCCTAGGTGGCGGCTGAGCTACAGGCCAAAATCTACAGGTAGGCACTTTGCAAAAAACACCTCTGTTTTCCTTCAAAAATTTGGCTGTGTCCACGTTGCGCTTTGGGGCGTTTCCTGTCGCGGGCGCTAGGCCTACCCACACAAGTGAGGTATCATTTTTATCGGGAGACGTGGGGGTACGCTGGGTGGAAGGAAATTTGTGGCTCCACTCAGATTCCAGAACTTTCTGCCACAGAAATGTGAGGAACATATGTTTTTTTAGCCAAATTTTGAGGTTTGCAAAGGATTCTGGGTAACAGAACCTGGTCCGAGCCACACAAGTCACCCCATCTTGGATTCCCCTAGGTCTCTAGTTTTCAGAAATGCACAGGTTTGGTAGGTTTCCCTAGGTGGCGGCTGAGCTACAGGCCAAAATCTACAGGTAGGCACTTTGCAAAAAACACCTCTGTTTTCCTTCAAAAATTTGGCTGTGTCCACGTTGCGCTTTGGGGCGTTTCCTGTCGCGGGCGCTAGGCCTACATACAAAAGAGAGGTATCATTTTTATCGGGAGACATGGGGGAATGCTGGGTGGAAGGAAATTTGTGGCTCCGCTCAGATTCCAGAACTTTCTGCCACAGAAATGTGAGGAACATATGTTTTTTTTAGCCAAATTTTGAGGTTTGCAAAGGATTCTGGGTAACAGAACCTGGTCCGAGCCACACAAGTCACCCCATCTTGGATTCCCCTAGGTCTCTAGTTTTCAGAAATGCACAGGTTTGGTAGGTTTCCCTAGGTGGCGGCTGAGCTACAGGCCAAAATCTACAGGTAGGCACTTTGCAAAAAAAAACTCTGTTTTCCTTCAAAAATTTGGCTGTGTCCACGTTGCGCTTTGGGGCGTTTCCTGTCGCGGGCGCTAGGCCTACCCACACAAGTGAGGTATCATTTTTATCGGGAGACGTGGGGGAACGCTGGGTGGAAGGAAATTTGTGGCTCCACTCAGATTCCAGAACTTTCTGCCACAGAAATGTGAGGAACATGTGTTTCTTTAGCCAAATGTTGAGGTTTGCAAAGGATTCTGGGTAACAGAACCTGGTCCGAGCCACACAAGTCACCCCATCTTGGATTCCCCTAGGTCTCTAGTTTTCAGAAATGCACAGGTTTGGTAGGTTTCCCTAGGTGGCGGCTGAGCTACAGGCCAAAACCTACAGGTAGGCACTTTGCAAAAAACACCTCGGTTTTCCTTCACAAATTTGGCTGTGTCCACGTTGCGCTTTGGGGCGTTTCCTGTCGCGGGCGCTAGGCCTACCCACACAAGTGAGGTATCATTTTTATCGGGAGACGTGGGGGGAACGCTGGGTGGAAGGAAATTTGTGGCTCCTCTCAGATTCCAGAACTTTCTGCCACAGAAATGTGAGGAACATGTGTTTTTTTAGCCAAATATTGAGGTTTGCAATGGATTCTGGGTAACAGAACCTGGTCCGAGCCACACAAGTCACCCCATCTTGGATTCCCCTAGGTCTCTAGTTTTCAGAAATGCACAGGTTTGGTAGGTTTCCCTAGGTGGCGGCTGAGCTACAGGCCAAAATCTACAGGTAGGCACTTTGCAAAAAAAACTCTGTTTTCCTTCAAAAATTTGGCTGTGTCCACGTTGCGCTTTGGGGCGTTTCCTGTCGCGGGCGCTAGGCCTACCCACACAAGTGAGGTATCATTTTTATCGGGAGACGTGGGGGAACGCTGGGTGGAAGGAAATTTGTGGCTCCACTCAGATTCCAGAACTTTCTGCCACAGAAATGTGAGGAACATGTGTTTCTTTAGCCAAATTTTGAGGTTTGCAAAGGATTCTGGGTAACAGAACCTTGTCCGAGCCACACAAGTCACCCCATCTTGGATTCCCTTAGGTCTCTAGTTTTCAGAAATGCACACGTTTGGTAGGTTTCCCTAGGTGGCAGCTGAGCTACAGGCCAAAATCTACAGGTAGGCACTTTGCAAAAAAACACCTCTGTTTTCCTTCAAAAATTTGGCTGTGTCCACGTTGCGCTTTGGGGCGATTCCTGTCGCGGGCGCTAGGCCTACCCACACAAGTGAGGTATCATTTTTATCGGGAGACACGGGGGAACGCTGGGTGGAAGGAAATTTGTGGCTCCGCTCAGATTCCAGAACTTTCTGCCACAGAAATGTGAGGAACATGTGTTTTTTTTAGCCAAATTTTGAGGTTTGCAAAGGATTCTGGGTAACAGAACCTGGCCCGAGCCACACAAGTCACCCCATCTTGGATTCCCCTAGGTCTCTAGTTTTCAGAAAGGCACAGGTTTGGTAGGTTTCCCTAGGTGGCGGCTGAGCTACAGGCCAAAATCTACAGGTAGGCACTTTGCAAAAAACACCTCTGTTTTCCTTCAAAAATTTGGCTGTGTCCACGTTGCGCTTTGGGGCGTTTCCTGTCGCGGGCGCTAGGCCTACCCACACAAGTGAGGTATCATTTTTATCGGGAGACATGGGGGAACGCTGGGTGGAAGGAAATTTGTGGCTCCTCTCAGATTCCTGAACTTTCTGCCACAGGAATGTGAGGAACATGTGTTTTTTTAGCCAAATTTTGAGGTTTGCAATGGATTCTGGGTAAGAGAACCTGGTCTGAGCCACACAAGTCACCCCATCTTGGAATCCCCTAGGTCTCTAGTTTTCAGAAATGCACAGGTTTGGTAGGTTTCCCTAGGTGGCGGCTGAGCTACAGGCCAAAATCTACAGGTAGGCACTTTGCAAAAAAACCTCTGTTTTCCTTCAAAAATTTGGTTGTGTCCACGTTGCGCTTTGGGGCGTTTCCTGTCGCGGGCGCTAGGCCTACCCACACAAGTGAGGTATCATTTTTATCGGGAGACGTGGGGGAACGCTGGGTGGAAGGAAATTTGTGGCTCCACTCAGACTCCAGAACTTTCTGCCACAGAAATGTGAGGAACATATGTTTTTTTAGCCAAATTTTGAGGTTTGCAAAGGATTCTGGGTAACAGAACCTGGTCCGAGCCACACAAGTCACCCCATCTTGGATTCCCCTAGGTCTCTAGTTTTCAGAAATGCACAGGTTTGGTAGGTTTCCCTAGGTGGCGGCTGAGCTACAGGCCAAAATCTACAGGTAGGCACTTTGCAAAAAACACCTCTGTTTTCCTTCAAAAATTTGGCTGTGTCCACGTTGCGCTTTGGGGCGTTTCCTGTCGCGGGCGCTAGGCCTACATACAAAAGAGAGGTATCATTTTTATCGGGAGACATGGGGGAATGCTGGGTGGAAGGAAATTTGTGGCTCCGCTCAGATTCCAGAACTTTCTGCCACAGAAATGTGAGGAACATATGTTTTTTTTAGCCAAATTTTGAGGTTTGCAAAGGATTCTGGGTAACAGAACCTGGTCCGAGCCACACAAGTCACCCCATCTTGGATTCCCCTAGGTCTCTAGTTTTCAGAAATGCACAGGTTTGGTAGGTTTCCCTAGGTGGCGGCTGAGCTACAGGCCAAAATCTACAGGTAGGCACTTTGCAAAAAAAACTCTGTTTTCCTTCAAAAAATTTGGCTGTGTCCACGTTGCGCTTTGGGGCGTTTCCTGTCGCGGGCGCTAGGCCTACCCACACAAGTGAGGTATCATTTTTATCGGGAGACGTGGGGAACGCTGGGGTGGAAGGAAATTTGTGGCTCCACTCAGATTCCAGAACTTTCTGCCACAGAAATGTGAGGAACATGTGTTTCTTTAGCCAAATGTTGAGGTTTGCAAAGGATTCTGGGTAACAGAACCTGGTCCGAGCCACACAAGTCACCCCATCTTGGATTCCCCTAGGTCTCTAGTTTTCAGAAAGGCACAGGTTTGGTAGGTTTCCCTAGGTGGCGGCTGAGCTACAGGCCAAAATCTACAGGTAGGCACTTTGCAAAAAACACCTCTGTTTTCCTTCAAAAATTTGGCTGTGTCCACGTTGCGCTTTGGGGCGTTTCCTGTCGCGGGCGCTAGGCCTACCCACACAAGTGAGGTATCATTTTTAGCGGGAGACGTGGGGGAACGCTGGGTGGAAAGAAATTTGTGGCTCCTCTCAGATTCCAGAACTTTCTGCCACAGAAATGTGAGGAACATGTGTTTTTTTAGCCAAATTTTGAGGTTTGCAAAGGATTCTGGGTAACAGTACCTGGTCCGAGCCACACAAGTCACCCCATCTTGGATTCCCCTAGGTCTTTAGTTTTCAGAAATGCACAGGTTTGGTAGGTTTCCCTAGGTGGCGGCTGAGCTACAGGCCAAAATCTACAGGTAGGCACTTTGCAAAAAACACCTCTGTTTTCCTTCAAAAAGTTGGCTGTGTCCACGTTGCGCTTTGGGGCGTTTCCTGTCGCGGGCGCTAGGCCTACCCACACAAGTGAGGTATCATTTTTATCGGGAGACATGGGGGAACGCTGGGTGGAAGGAAATTTGTGGCTCCACTCAGATTCCAGAACTTTCTGCCACAGAAATGTGAGGAACATGTGTTTTTGTAGCCAAATTTTGAGGTTTGCAAAGGATTCTGGGTAACAGAACCTGGTCCGAGCCACACAAGTCACCCCATCTTGGATTCCCCTAGGTCTCTAGTTTTCAGAAATGCACAGGTTTGGTAGGTTTCCCTAGGTGGCGGCTGAGCTACAGGCCAAAATCTACAGGTAGGCACTTTGCAAAAAACCTCTGTTTTCCTTCAAAAATGTGGCTGTGTCCACGTTGCGCTTTGGGGTGTTTCCTGTCGCGGGCGCTAGGCCTACCCACCCAAGTGAGGTATCATTTTTATCGGGAGACGTGGGGGAACGCTGGGTGGAAGGAAATTTGTGGCTCCTCTCAGATTCCAGAACTTTCTGCCACAGAAATGTGAGGAACATGTGTTTTTTTAGCCAAATTTTGAGGTTTGCAAAGGATTCTGGGTAACAGAACCTGGTCCGAGCCACACAAGTCACCCCATCTTGGATTCCCCTAGATCTCTAGTTTTCAGAAATGCACAGGTTTGGTAGGTTTCCCTAGGTGGCGGCTGAGCTACAGGCCAAAATCTACAGGTAGGCACTTTGCAAAAAACACCTCTGTTTTCCTTCAAAAATTTGGCTGTGTCCACGTTGCGCTTTGGGGCGTTTCCTGTCGCGGGCGCTAGGCCTACCCACACAAGTGAGGTATCATTTTTATCGGGAGACATGGGGGAACGCTGGGTGGAAGGAAATTTGTGGCTCCGCTCAGATTCCAGAACTTTCTGCCACAGAAATGTGAGGAACATGTGTTTTTTTAGCCACATTTTGAGGTTTGCAATGGATTCTGGGTAACAGAACCTGGTCCGAGCCACACAAGTCACCCCATCTTGGATTCCCCTAGGTCTCTAGTTTTCAGAAATGCACAGGTTTGGTAGGTTTCCCTAGGTGGCGGCTGAGCTACAGGCCAAAACCTACAGGTAGGCACTTTGCAAAAAACACCTCTGTTTTCCTTCACAAATTTGGCTGTGTCCACGTTGCGCTTTGGGGCGTTTCCTGTCGCGGGCGCTAGGCCTACCCACACAAGTGAGGTATCATTTTTATCGGGAGACGTGGGGGAACGCTGGGTGGAAGGAAATTTGTGGCTCCTCTCAGATTCCAGAACTTTCTGCCACAGAAATGTGAGGAACATGTGTTTTTTTAGCCAAATATTGAGGTTTGCAATGGATTCTGGGTAACAGAACCTGGTCCGAGCCACACAAGTCACCCCATCTTGGATTCCCCTAGGTCTCTAGTTTTCAGAAATGCACAGGTTTGGTAGGTTTCCCTAGGTGGCGGCTGAGCTACAGGCCAAAATCTACAGGTAGGCACTTTGCAAAAAAAACTCTGTTTTCCTTCAAAAATTTGGCTGTGTCCACGTTGCGCTTTGGGGCATTTCCTGTCGCGGGCGCTAGGCCTACCCACACAAGTGAGGTATCATTTTTATCGGGAGACGTGGGGGAACGCTGGGTGGAAGGAAATTTGTGGCTCCACTCAGATTCCAGAACTTTCTGCCACAGAAATATGAGGAACATGTGTTTTTTTAGCCAAATTTTGAGGTTTGCAAAGGATTCTGGGTAACAGAACCTGGTCCGAGCCACACAAGTCACCCCATCTTGGATTCCCCTAGGTCTCTAGTTTTCAGAAATGCACACGTTTGGTAGGTTTCCCTAGGTGGCAGCTGAGCTACAGGCCAAAATCTACAGGTAGGCACTTTACAAAAAACACCTCTGTTTTCCTTCAAAAATTTGGCTGTGTCCACGTTGCGCTTTGGGGCGATTCCTGTCGCGGGCGCTAGGCCTACCCACACAAGTGAGGTATCATTTTTATCGGGAGACATGGGGGAACGCTGGGTGGAAGGAAATTTGTGGCTCCGCTCAGATTCCAGAACTTTCTGCCACCGAAATGTGAGGAACATGTGTTTTTTTAGCCAAATTTTGAGGTTTGCAAAGGATTCTGGGTAACAGAACCTGGTCCGAGCCACACAAGTCACCCCATCTTGGATTCCCCTAGGTCTCTAGTTTTCAGAAAGGCACAGGTTTGGTAGGTTTCCCTAGGTGGCGGCTGAGCTACAGGCCAAAATCTACAGGTAGGCACTTTGCAAAAAACACCTCTGTTTTCCTTCAAAAATTTGGCTGTGTCCACGTTGCGCTTTGGGGCGTTTCTTGTCGCGGGCGCTAGGCCTACCCACACAAGTGAGGTATCATTTTTATCGGGAGACGTGGGGGAACGCTGGGTGGAAGGAAATTTGTGGCTCCGCTCAGATTCCAGAACTTTCTGCCACAGAAATGTGAGGAACATGTGTTTTTTTAGCCAAATTTTGAGGTTTGCAAAGGATTCTGGGTAACAGAACCTGGTCCGAGAAAACACAAGTCACCCCATCTTGGATTCCCCTAGATCTCTAGTTTTCAGAAATGCACAGGTTTGGTAGGTTTCCCTAGGTGGCGGCTGAGCTACAGGCCAAAATCTACAGGTAGGCACTTTGCAAAAAACACCTCTGTTTTCCTTCAAAAATTTGGCTGTGTCCACGTTGCGCTTTGGGGCGTTTCCTGTCGCGGGCGCTAGGCCTACCCACACAAGTGAGGTATAATTTTTATCGGGAGACATGGGGGAACGCTGGGTGGAAGGAAATTTGTGGCTCCGCTCAGATTCCAGAACTTTCTGCCACAGAAATGTGAGGAACATGTGTTTTTTTAGCCACATTTTGAGGTTTGCAATGGATTCTGGGTAACAGAACCTGGTCCGAGCCACACAAGTCACCCCATCTTGGATTCCCCTAGATCTCTAGTTTTCAGAAATGCACAGGTTTGGTAGGTTTCCCTAGGTGGCGGCTGAGCTACAGGCCAAAACCTACAGGTAGGCACTTTGCAAAAAACACCTCTGTTTTCCTTCACAAATTTGGCTGTGTCCACGTTGTGCTTTGGGGCGTTTCCTGTCGCGGGCGCTAGGCCTACCCACACAAGTGAGGTATCATTTTTATCGGGAGACGTGGGGGAACGCTGGGTGGAAGGAAATTTGTGGCTCCTCTCAGATTCCAGAACTTTCTGCCACAGAAATGTGAGGAACATGTGTTTTTTTAGCCAAATATTGAGGTTTGCAATGGATTCTGGGTAACAGAACCTGGTCCGAGCCACACAAGTCACCCCATCTTGGATTCCCCTAGGTCTCTAGTTTTCAGAAATGCACACGTTTGGTAGGTTTCCCTAGGTGGCAGCTGAGCTACAGGCCAAAATCTACAGGTAGGCACTTTGCAAAAAAAACTCTGTTTTCCTTCAAAAATTTGGCTGTGTCCACGTTGCGCTTTGGGGCGTTTCCTGTCGCGGGCACTAGGCCTACCCACACAAGTGAGGTATCATTTTTATCGGGAGACGTGGGGGAACGCTGGGTGGAAGGAAATTTGTGGCTCCACTCAGATTCCAGAACTTTCTGCCACAGAAATGTGAGGAACATGTGTTTTTTTAGCCAAATTTTGAGGTTTGCAAAGGATTCTGGGTAACAGAACCTGGTCCGAGCCACACAAGTCACCCCATCTTGGATTCCCCTAGGTCTCTAGTTTTCAGAAATGCACACGTTTGGTAGGTTTCCCTAGGTGGCAGCTGAGCTACAGGCCAAAATCTACAGGTAGGCACTTTGCTAAAAACACCTCTGTTTTCCTTCAAAAATTTGGCTGTGTTCACGTTGCGCTTTGGGGCGATTCCTGTCGCAGGCGCTAGGCCTACCCACACAAGTGAGGTATCATTTTTATCGGGAGACATGGGGGAACGCTGGGTGGAAGGAAATTTGTGGCTCCGCTCAGATTCCAGAACTTTCTGCCACAGAAATGTGAGGAACATGTGTTTTTTTAGCCAAATTTTGAGGTTTGCAAAGGATTCTGGGTAACAGAACCTGGTCCGAGCCACACAAATCACCCCATCTTGGATTCCCCTAGGTCTCTAGTTTTCAGAAAGGCACAGGTTTGGTAGGTTTCCCTAGGTGGCGGCTGAGCTACAGGCCAAAATCTACAGGTAGGCACTTTGCAAAAAACACCTCTGTTTTCCTTCAAAAATTTGGCTGTGTCCACGTTGCGCTTTGGGGCGTTTCCTGTCGCGGGCGCTAGGCCTACCCACACAAGTGAGGTATCATTTTTATCGGGAGACGTGGGGGAACGCTGGGTGGAAGGAAATTTGTGGCTCCTCTCAGATTCCAGAACTTTCTGCCACAGGAATGTGAGGAACATGTGTTTTTTTAGCCAAATTTTGAGGTTTGCAATGGATTCTGGGTAACAGAACCTGGTCCGAGCCACACAAGTCACCCCATCTTGGATTCCCCTAGGTCTCTAGTTTTCAGAAATGCACAGGTTTGGTAGGTTTCCCTAGGTGGCGGCTGAGCTACAGGCCAAAATCTACAGGTAGGCACTTTGCAAAAAAACCTCTGTTTTCCTTCAAAAATTTGGCTGTGTCCACGTTGCGCTTTGGGGCGTTTCCTGTCGCGGGCGCTAGGCCTACCCACACAAGTGAGGAATCATTTTTATCGGGAGACATGGGGGAACGCTGGGTGGAAGGAAATTTGTGGCTCCGCTCAGATTCCAGAACTTTCTGCCACAGAAATGAGAGGAACATATGTTTTTTTAGCCAAATTTTGAGGTTTGCAAAGGATTCTGGGTAACAGAACCTGGTCCGAGCCACACAAGTCACCCCATCTTGGATTCCCCTAGGTCTCTAGTTTTCAGAAATGCACAGGTTTGGTAGGTGTCCCTAGGTGGCGGCTGAGCTACAGGCCAAAATCTACAGGTAGGCACTTTGCAAAAAACACCTCTGTTTTCCTTCAAAAATTTGGCTGTGTCCACGTTGCGCTTTGGGGCGTTTCCTGTTGCGGGCGCTAGGCCTACCCACACAAGTGAGGTATCATTTTTATCGGGAGACGTGGGGGAACGCTGGGTGGAAGGAAATTTGTGGCTCCTCTCAGATTCCAGAACTTTCTGCCACAGAAATGTGAGGAACATGTGTTTTTTTAGCCAAATTTTGAGGTTTGCAAAGGATTCTGGGTAACAGAACCTGGTCCGAGCCACACAAGTCTCCCCATCTTGGATTCCCCTAGGTCTTTAGTTTTCAGAAATGCACAGGTTTGGTAGGTTTCCCTAGGTGGCGGCTGAGCTACAGGCCAAAATCTACAGGTAGGCACTTTGCAAAAAACACCTCTGTTTTCCTTCAAAAAGTTGGCTGTGTCCACGTTGCGCTTTGGGGCGTTTCCTGTCGCGGGCGCTAGGCCTACCCACACAAGTGAGGTATCATTTTTATCGGGAGACATGGGGGAACGCTGGGTGGAAGGAAATTTGTGGCTCCGCTCAGATTCCAGAACTTTTTGCGACAGAAATGTGAGGAACATGTGTTTTTTTAGCCAAATTTTGAGGTTTGCAAAGGATTCTGGGTAACAGAACCTGGTCCGAGCCACACAAGTCACCCCATCTTGGATTCCCCTAGGTCTCTAGTTTTCAGAAAGGCACAGGTTTGGTAGGTTTCCCTAGGTGGCGGCTGAGCTACAGGCCAAAATCTACAGGTAGGCACTTTGCAAAAAACCTCTGTTTTCCTTCAAAAATGTGGCTGTGTCCACGTTGCGCTTTGGGGCGTTTCCTGTCGTGGGCGCTAGGCCTACCCACCCAAGTGAGGTATCATTTTTATCGGGAGACGTGGGGGAACGCTGGGTGGAAGGAAATTTGTGGCTCCTCTCAGATTCCAGAACTTTCTGCCACAGAAATGTGAGGAACATGTGTTTTTTTAGCCAAATTTTGAGGTTTGCAAAGGATTCTGGGTAACAGAACCTGGTCCGAGCCACACAAGTCACCCCATCTTGGATTCCCCTAGGTCTCTAGTTTTCAGAAATGCACAGGTTTGGTAGGTTTCCCTAGGTGGCGGCTGAGCTACAGGCCAAAATCTACAGGTAGGCACTTTGCAAAAAAACCTCTGTTTTCCTTCAAAAATTTGGCTGTGTCCACGTTGCGCTTTGGGGCGTTTCCTGTCGCGGGCGCTAGGCCTACCCACACAAGTGAGGTATCATTTTTATCGGGAGACGTAGGGGAACGCTGGGTGGAAGGAAATTTGTGGCTCCACTCAGATGCCAGAACTTTCTGCCACAAAAATGTGAGGAACATGTGTTTTTTAGCCAAATTTTGAGGTTTGCAAAGGATTCTGGGTAACAGAACCTGGTCCGAGCCACACAAGTAACCCCATCTTGGATTCCCCTAGGTCTCTAGTTTTCAGAAATGCACAGGTTTGGTAGGTTTCCCTAGGTGACGGCTGAGCTACAGGCCAAAATCTACTGGTAGGCACTTTGCAAAAAACCTCTGTTTTCCTTCAAAAATTTGGCTGTGTCCACGTTGCGCTTTGGGGCGATTCCTGTCGCGGGCGCTAGGCCTACCCACACAAGTGAGGTATCATTTTTATCGGGAGACATGGGGGAACGCTGGGTGGAAGGAAATTTGTGGCTCCGCTCAGATTCCAGAACTTTCTGCCACAGAAATGTGAGGAACATATGTTTTTTTAGCCAAATTTTGAGGTTTGCAAAGGATTCTGGGTAACAGAACCTGGTCCGAGCCACACAAGTCACCCCATCTTGGATTCCCCTAGGTCTCTAGTTTTCAGAAATGCACAGGTTTGGTAGGTTTCCCTAGGTGGCGGCTGAGCTACAGGCCAAAATCTACAGGTAGGCACTTTGCAAAAAACACCTCTGTTTTCCTTAAAAAATTTGGCTGTGTCCACGTTGCGCTTTGGGGCGTTTCCTGTTGCGGGCGCTAGGCCTACCCACACAAGTGAGGTATCATTTTTATCGGGAGACGTGGGGGAACGCTGGGTGGAAGGAAATTTGTGGCTCCTCTCAGATTCCAGAACTTTCTGCCACAGAAATGTGAGGAACATGTGTTTTTTTAGCCAAATTTTGAGGTTTGCAAAGGATTCTGGGTAACAGAACCTGGTCCGAGCCACACAAGTCACCCCATCTTGGATTCCCCTAGGTCTTTAGTTTTCAGAAATGCACAGGTTTGGTAGGTTTCCCTAGGTGGCGGCTGAGCTACAGGCCAAAATCTACAGGTAGGCACTTTACAAAAAACACCTCTGTTTTCCTTCAAAAAGTTGGCTGTGTCCACGTTGCGCTTTGGGGCGTTTCCTGTCGCGGGCTCTAGGCCTACCCACACAAGTGAGGTATCATTTTTATCGGGAGACATGGGGGAACGCTGGGTGGAAGGAAATTTGTGGCTCCGCTCAGATTCCAGAACTTTCTGCCACAGAAATGTGAGGAACATGTGTTTTTTTAGCCAAATTTTGAGGTTTGCAAAGGATTCTGGGTAACAGAACCTGGTCCGAGCCACACAAGTCACCCCATCTTGGATTCCCCTAGGTCTCTAGTTTTCAGAAATGCACAGGTTTGGTAGGTTTCCCTAGGTGGCGGCTGAGCTACAGGCCAAAATCTACAGGTAGGCACTTTGCAAAAAACCTCTGTTTTCCTTCAAAAATGTGGCTGTGTCCACGTTGCGCTTTGGGGCGTTTCCTGTCGTGGGCGCTAGGCCTACCCACCCAAGTGAGGTATCATTTTTATCGGGAGACGTGGGGGAACGCTGGGTGGAAGGAAATTTGTGGCTCCTCTCAGATTCCAGAACTTTCTGCCACAGAAATGTGAGGAACATATGTTTTTTTAGCCAAATTTTGAGGTTTGCAAAGGATTCTGGGTAACAGAACCTGGTCCGAGCTACACAAGTCACCCCATCTTGGATTCCCCTAGGTCTCTAGTTTTCAGAAATGCACAGGTTTGGTAGGTTTCCCTAGGTGGCGGCTGAGCTACAGGCCAAAATCTACAGGTAGGCACTTTGCAAAAAACCTCTGTTTTCCTTCAAAAATGTGGCTGTGTCCACGTTGCGCTTTGGGGTGTTTCCTGTCGCGGGCGCTAGGCCTACCCACCCAAGTGAGGTATCATTTTTATCGGGAGACGTGGGGGAACGCTGGGTGGAAGGAAATTTGTGGCTCCTCTCAGATTCCAGAACTTTCTGCCACAGAAATGTGAGAACCATGTGTTTTTTTAGCCAAATTTTGAGGTTTGCAAAGGATTCTGGGTAACAGAACCTGGTCCGAGCCACACAAGTCACCCCATCTTGGATTCCCCTAGGTCTCTAGTTTTCAGAAAGGCACAGGTTTGGTAGGTTTCCCTAGGTGGCGGCTGAGCTACAGGCCAAAATCTACAGGTAGGCACTTTGCAAAAAACACCTCTGTTTTCCTTCAAAAATTTGGCTGTGTCCACGTTGCGCTTTGGGGCGTTTCCTGTCGCGGGCGCTAGGCCTACCCACACAAGTGAGGTATAATTTTTATCGGGAGACGTGGGGGAACGCTGGGTGGAAGGAAATTTGTGGCTCCTCTCAGATTCCAGAACTTTCTGCCACAGAAATGTGAGGAACATGTGTTTTTTTAGCCAAATTTTGAGGTTTGCAATGGATTCTGGGTAACAGAACCTGGTCCAAGCCACACAAGTCACCCCATCTTGGATTCCCCTAGGTCTCTAGTTTTCAGAAATGCACAGGTTTGGAAGGTTTCCCTAGGTGGCGGCTGAGCTACAGGCCAAAATCTACAGGTAGGCACTTTGCAAAAAACCTCTGTTTTCCTTCAAAAATTTGGCTGTGTCCACGTTGCGCTTTTGGGCGATTCCTGTCGCGGGCGCTAGGCCTACACACACAAGTGAGGTATCATTTCTATCGGGAGACATGGGGGAACGCTGGGTGGAAGGAAATTTGTGGCTCCGCTCAGATTCCAGAACTTTCTGCCACAGAAATGTGAGGAACATATGTTTTTTTAGCCAAATTTTGAGGTTTGCAAAGGATTCTGGGTAACAGAACCTGGTCCGAGCCACACAAGTCACCCCATCTTGGATTCCCCTAGGTCTCTAGTTTTCAGAAAGGCACAGGTTTGGTAGGTTTCCCTAGGTGGCGGCTGAGCTACAGGCCAAAATCTACAGGTAGGCACTTTGCAAAAAACACCTCTGTTTTCCTTCAAAAATTTGGCTGTGTCCACGTTGCGCTTTGGGGCGTTTCCTGTCGCGGGCGCTAGGCCTACCCACACAAGTGAGGTATCATTTTTATCGGGAGACGTGGGGGAACGCTGGGTGGAAGGAAATTTGTGGCTCCTCTCAGATTCCAGAACTTTCTGCCACAGAAATGTGAGGAACATGTGTTTTTTTAGCCAAATTTTGAGGTTTGCAAAGGATTCTGGGTAACAGTACCTGGTCCGAGCCACACAAGTCACCCCATCTTGGATTCCCCTAGGTCTTTAGTTTTCAGAAATGCACAGGTTTGGTAGGTTTCCCTAGGTGGCGGCTGAGCTACAGGCCAAAATCTACAGGTAGGCACTTTGCAAAAAACACCTCTGTTTTCCTTCAAAAAGTTGGCTGTGTCCACGTTGCGCTTTGGGGCGTTTACTGTCGCGGGCGCTAGGCCTACCCACACAAGTGAGGTATCATTTTTATCGGGAGACATGGGGGAACGCTGGGTGGAAGGAAATTTGTGGCTCCGCTCAGATTCCAGAACTTTCTGCCACAGAAATGTGAGGAACATGTGTTTTTGTAGCCAAATTTTGAGGTTTGCAAAGGATTCTGGGTAACAGAACCTGGTCCGAGCCACACAAGTCACCCCATCTTGGATTCCCCTAGGTCTCTAGTTTTCAGAAATGCACAGGTTTGGTAGGTTTCCCTAGGTGGCGGCTGAGCTACAAGCCAAAATCTACAGGTAGGCACTTTGCAAAAAACCTCTGTTTTCCTTCAAAAATGTGGCTGTGTCCACGTTGCGCTTTGGGGTGTTTCCTGTCGCGGGCGCTAGGCCTACCCACCCAAGTGAGGTATCATTTTTATCGGGAGACGTGGGGGAACGCTGGGTGGAAGGAAATTTGTGGCTCCTCTCAGATTCCAGAACTTTCTGCCACAGAAATGTGAGGAACATGTGTTTTTTTAGCCAAATTTTGAGGTTTGCAAAGGATTCTGGGTAACAGAACCTGGTCCGAGCCACACAAGTCACCCCATCTTGGATTCCCCTAGATCTCTAGTTTTCAGAAATGCACAGGTTTGGTAGGTTTCCCTAGGTGGCGGCTGAGCTACAGGCCAAAATCTACAGGTAGGCACTTTGCAAAAAACACCTCTGTTTTCCTTCAAAAATTTGGCTGTGTCCACGTTGCGCTTTGGGGCGTTTCCTGTCGCGGGCGCTAGGCCTACCCACACAAGTGAGGTATCATTTTTATCGGGAGACATGGGGGAACGCTGGGTGGAAGGAAATTTGTGGCTCCGCTCAGATTCCAGAACTTTCTGCCACAGAAATGTGAGGAACATGTGTTTTTTTAGCCACATTTTGAGGTTTGCAATGGATTCTGGGTAACAGAACCTGGTCCGAGCCACACAAGTCACCCCATCTTGGATTCCCCTAGGTCTCTAGTTTTCAGAAATGCACAGGTTTGGTAGGTTTCCCTAGGTGGCAGCTGAGCTACAGGCCAAAACCTACAGGTAGGCACTTTGCAAAAAACACCTCTGTTTTCCTTCACAAATTTGGCTGTGTCCACGTTGCGCTTTGGGGCGTTTCCTGTCGCGGGCGCTAGGCCTACCCACACAAGTGAGGTATCATTTTTATCGGGAGACGTGGGGGAACGCTGGGTGGAAGGAAATTTGTGGCTCCTCTCAGATTCCAGAACTTTCTGCCACAGAAATGTGAGGAACATGTGTTTTTTTAGCCAAATATTGAGGTTTGCAATGGATTCTGGGTAACAGAACCTGGTCCGAGCCACACAAGTCACCCCATCTTGGATTCCCCTAGGTCTCTAGTTTTCAGAAATGCACAGGTTTGGTAGGTTTCCCTAGGTGGCAGCTGAGCTACAGGCCAAAATCTACAGGTAGGCACTTTGCAAAAAAAACTCTGTTTTCCTTCAAAAATTTGGCTGTGTCCACGTTGCGCTTTGGGACATTTCCTGTCGCGGGCGCTAGGCCTACCCACACAAGTGAGGTATCATTTTTATCGGGAGACGTGGGGGAACGCTGGGTGGAAGGAAATTTGTGGCTCCACTCAGATTCCAGAACTTTCTGCCACAGAAATATGAGGAACATGTGTTTTTTTAGCCAAATTTTGAGGTTTGCAAAGGATTCTGGGTAACAGAACCTGGTCCGAGCCACACAAGTCACCCCATCTTGGATTCCCCTAGGTCTCTAGTTTTCAGAAATGCACACGTTTGGTAGGTTTCCCTAGGTGGCAGCTGAGCTACAGGCCAAAATCTACAGGTAGGCACTTTGCAAAAAACACCTCTGTTTTCCTTCAAAAATTTGGCTGTGTCCATGTTGCGCTTTGGGGCGATTCCTGTCGCGGGCGCTAGGCCTACCCACACAAGTGAGGTATCATTTTTATCGGGAGACATGGGGGAACGCTGGGTGGAAGGAAATTTGTGGCTCCGCTCAGATTCCAGAACTTTCTGCCACAGAAATGTGAGGAACATGTGTTTTTTTAGCCAAATTTTGAGGTTTGCAAAGGATTCTGGGTAACAGAACCTGGTCCGAGCCACACAAGTCACCCCATCTTGGATTCCCCTAGGTCTCTAGTTTTCAGAAAGGCACAGGTTTGGTAGGTTTCCCTAGGTGGCGGCTGAGCTACAGGCCAAAATCTACAGGTAGGCACTTTGCAAAAAACCTCTGTTTTCCTTCAAAAATTTGGCTGTGTCCACGTTGCGCTTTGGGGCGATTCCTGTCGCGGGCGCTAGGCCTACCCACACAAGTGAGGTATCATTTTTATCGGGAGACATGGGGGAACGCTGGGTGGAAGGAAATTTGTGGCTCCACTCAGATTCCAGAACTTTCTGCCACAGAAATGTGAGGAACATATGTTTTTTTAGCCAAATTTTGAGGTTTGCAAAGGATTCTGGGTAACAGAACCTGGTCCGAGCCACACAAGTCACCCCATCTTGGATTCCCCTAGGTCTCTAGTTTTCAGAAATGCACAGGTTTGGTAGGTTTCCCTAGGTGGCGGCTGAGCTACAGGCCAAAATCTACAGGTAGGCACTTTGCAAAAAACACCTCTGTTTTCCTTCAAAAATTTGGCTGTGTCCACGTTGCGCTTTGGGGCGTTTCCTGTTGCGGGCGCTAGGCCTACCCACACAAGTGAGGTATCATTTTTATCGGGAGACGTGGGGGAACGCTGGGTGGAAGGAAATTTGTGGCTCCTCTCAGATTCCAGAACTTTCTGCCACAGAAATGTGAGGAACATGTGTTTTTTTAGCCAAATTTTGAGGTTTGCAAAGGATTCTGGGTAACAGAACCTGGTCCGAGCCACACAAGTCACCCCATCTTGGATTCCCCTAGGTCTTTAGTTTTCAGAAATGCACAGGTTTGGTAGGTTTCCCTAGGTGGCGGCTGAGCTACAGGCCAAAATCTACAGGTAGGCACTTTGCAAAAAACACCTCTGTTTTCCTTCAAAAAGTTGGCTGTGTCCACGTTGCGCTTTGGGGCGTTTCCTGTCGCGGGCGCTAGGCCTACCCACACAAGTGAGGTATCATTTTTATCGGGAGACATGGGGGAACGCTGGGTGGAAGGAAATTTGTGGCTCCGCTCAGATTCCAGAACTTTCTGCCACATAAATGTGAGGAACATGTGTTTTTTTAGCCAAATTTTGAGGTTTGCAAAGGATTCTAGGTAACAGAACCTGGTCCGAGCCACACAAGTCACCCCATCTTGGATTCCCCTAGGTCTCTAGTTTTCAGAAATGCACAGGTTTGGTAGGTTTCCCTAGGTGGCGGCTGAGCTACAGGCCAAAATCTACAGGTAGGCACTTTGCAAAAAACCTCTGTTTTCCTTCAAAAATGTGGCTGTGTCCACGTTGCGCTTTGGGGCGTTTCCTGTCGTGGGCGCTAGGCCTACCCACCCAAGTGAGGTATCATTTTTATCGGGAGACGTGGGGGAACGCTGGGTGGAAGGATATTTGTGGCTCCTCTCAGATTCCAGAACTTTCTGCCACAGAAATGTGAGGAACATGTGTTTTTTTAGCCAAATTTTGAGGTTTGCAAAGGATTCTGGGTAACAGAACCTGGTCCGAGCCACACAAGTCACCCCATCTTGGATTCCCCTAGGTCTCTAGTTTTCAGAAATGCACAGGTTTGGTAGGTTTCCCTAGGTGGCGGCTGAGCTACAGGCCAAAATCTACAGGTAGGCACTTTGCAAAAAAACCTCTGTTTTCCTTCAAAAATTTGGCTGTGTCCACGTTGCGCTTTGGGGCGTTTCCTGTCGCGGGCGCTAGGCCTACCCACACAAGTGAGGTATCATTTTTATCGGGAGACGTGGGGGAACGCTGGGTGGAAGGAAATTTGTGGCTCCACTCAGATTCCAGAACTTTCTGCCACAGAAATGTGAGGAACATGTGTTTTTTAGCCAAATTTTGAGGTTTGCAAAGGATTCTGGGTAACAGAACCTGGTCCGAGCCACACAAGTAACCCCATCTTGCATTCCCCTAGGTCTCTAGTTTTCAGAAATGCACAGGTTTCGTAGGTTTCCCTAGGTGACGGCTGAGCTACAGGCCAAAATCTACAGGTAGGCACTTTGCAAAAAACCTCTGTTTTCCTTAAAAAATTTGGCTGTGTCCACGTTGCGCTTTGGGGCGATTCCTGTCGCGGGCGCTAGGCCTACCCACACAAGTGAGGTATCATTTTTATCGGGAGACATGGGGGAACGCTGGGTGGAAGGAAATTTGTGGCTCCGCTCAGAATCCAGAACTTTCTGCCACAGAAATGTGAGGAACATATGTTTTTTTAGCCAAATTTTGAGGTTTGCAAAGGATTCTGGGTAACAGAACCTGGTCCGAGCCACACAAGTCACCCCATCTTGGATTCCCCTAGGTCTCTAGTTTTCAGAAATGCACAGGTTTGGTAGGTTTCCCTAGGTGGCGGCTGAGCTACAGGCCAAAATCTACAGGTAGGCACTTTGCAAAAAACACCTCTGTTTTCCTTCAAAAATTTGGCTGTGTCCACGTTGCGCTTTGGGGCGTTTCCTGTCGCGGGCGCTAGGCCTACCCACACAAGTGAGGTATCATTTTTATCGGGAGACGTGGGGGAACGCTGGGTGGAAGGAAATTTGTGGCTCCGCTCAGATTCCAGAACTTTCTGCCACAGAAATGTGAGGAACATGTGTTTTTTTAGCCAAATTTTGAGGTTTGCAAAGGATTCTGGGTAACAGAACCTGGTCCGAGCCACACAAGTCACCCCATCTTGGATTCCCCTAGGTCTCTAGTTTTCAGAAATGCACAGGTTTGGTAGGTTTCCCTAGGTGGCAGCTGAGCTACAGGCCAAAATCTACAGGTAGGCACTTTGCAAAAAACCTCTGTTTTCCTTCAAAAATGTGGCTGTGTCCACGTTGCGCTTTGGGGCGTTTCCTGTCGTGGGCGCTAGGCCTACCCACCCAAGTGAGGTATCATTTTTATCGGGAGACGTGGGGGAACGCTGGGTGGAAGGAAATTTGTGGCTCCTCTCAGATTCCAGAACTTTCTGCCACAGAAATGTGAGGAACATGTGTTTTTTTAGCCAAATTTTGAGGTTTGCAAAGGATTCTGGGTAACAGAACCTGGTCCGAGCCACACAAGTCACCCCATCTTGGATTCCCCTACATCTCTAGTTTTCAGAAATGCACAGGTTTGGTAGGTTTCCCTAGGTGGCGGCTGAGCTACAGGCCAAAATCTACAGGTAGGCACTTTGCAAAAAACACCTCTGTTTTCCTTCAAAAATTTGGCTGTGTCCACGTTGCGCTTTGGGGCGTTTCCTGTCGCGGGCGCTAGGCCTACCCACACAAGTGAGGTATCATTTTTATCTGGAGACATGGGGGAACGCTGGATGGAAGGAAATTTGTGGCTCCTTTCAGATTCCAGAACTTTCTGCCACAGAAATGTGAGAACCACGTGTTTTTTTAGCCAAATTTTGAGGTTTGCAAAGGATTCTGGGTAACAGAACCTGGTCCGAGCCACACAAGTCACCCCATCTTGGATTGCCCTAGGTCTCTAGTTTTCAGAAAGGCACAGGTTTGGTAGGTTTCCCTAGGTGGCGGCTGAGCTACAGGCCAAAATCTACAGGTAGGCACTTTGCAAAAAACACCTCTGTTTTCCTTCAAAAATTTGGCTGTGTCCACGTTGCGCTTTGGGGCGTTTCCTGTCGCGGGCGCTAGGCCTACCCACACAAGTGAGGTATCATTTTTATCGGGAGACATGGGGGAACGCTGGGTGGAAGGAAATTTGTGGCTCCGCTCAGATTCCAGAACTTTCTGCCACAGAAATGTGAGGAACATGTGTTTTTTTAGCCAAATTTTGAGGTTTGCAAAGGATTCTGGGTAACTGAACCTGGTCCGAGCCACACAAGTCACCCCATCTTGGATTCCCCTAGGTCTCTAGTTTTCAGAAAGGCACAGGTTTGGTAGGTTTCCCTAGGTGGCGGCTGAGCTACAGGCCAAAATCTACAGGTAGGCACTTTGCAAAAAACACCTCTGTTTTCCTTCAAAAATTTGGCTGTGTCCACGTTGCGCTTTGGGGCGTTTCCTGTCGCGGGCGCTAGGCCTACCCACACAAGTGAGGTATCATTTTTATCGGGAGACGTGGGGGAACGCTGGGTGGAAGGAAATTTGTGGCTCCGCTCAGATTCCAGAACTTTCTGCCACAGAAATGTGAGGAACATATGTTTTTTTAGCCAAATTTTGAGGTTTGCAAAGGATTCTGGGTAACAGAACCTGGTCCGAGCCACACAAGTCACCCCATCTTGGATTCCCCTAGGTCTCTAGTTTTCAGAAATGCACAGGTTTGGTAGGTTTCCCTAGGTGGCGGCTGAGCTACAGGCCAAAATCTACAGGTAGGCACTTTGCAAAAAACACCTCTGTTTTCCTTCAAAAATTTGGCTGTGTCCACGTTGCGCTTTGGGGCGTTTCCTGTCGCGGGCGCTAGGCCTACCCACACAAGTGAGGTATCATTTTTATCGGGAGACGTGGGGGAACGCTGGGTGGAAGGAAATTTGTGGCTCCGCTCAGATTCCAGAACTTTCTGCCACAGAAATGTGAGGAACATGTGTTTTTTTAGCCAAATTTTGAGGTTTGCAAAGGATTCTGGGTAACAGAACCTGGTCCGAGCCACACAAGTCACCCCATCTTGGATTCCCCTAGGTCTCTAATTTTCAGAAATGCACAGGTTTGGTAGGTTTCCCTAGGTGGCAGCTGAGCTACAGGCCAAAATCTACAGGTAGGCACTTTGCAAAAAACCTCTGTTTTCCTTCAAAAATGTGGCTGTGTCCACGTTGCGCTTTGGGGCGTTTCCTGTCGTGGGCGCTAGGCCTACCCACCCAAGTGAGGTATCATTTTTATCGGGAGACGTGGGGGAACGCTGGGTGGAAGGAAATTTGTGGCTCCTCTCAGATTCCAGAACTTTCTGCCACAGAAATGTGAGGAACATGTGTTTTTTTAGCCAAATTTTGAGGTTTGCAAAGGATTCTGGGTAACAGAACCTGGTCCGAGCCACACAAGTCACCCCATCTTGGATTCCCCTACATCTCTAGTTTTCAGAAATGCACAGGTTTGGTAGGTTTCCCTAGGTGGCGGCTGAGCTACAGGCCAAAATCTACAGGTAGGCACTTTGCAAAAAACACCTCTGTTTTCCTTCAAAAATTTGGCTGTGTCCACGTTGCGCTTTGGGGCGTTTCCTGTCGCGGGCGCTAGGCCTACCCACACAAGTGAGGTATCATTTTTATCTGGAGACATGGGGGAACGCTGGATGGAAGGAAATTTGTGGCTCCTTTCAGATTCCAGAACTTTCTGCCACAGAAATGTGAGAACCACGTGTTTTTTTAGCCAAATTTTGAGGTTTGCAAAGGATTCTGGGTAACAGAACCTGGTCCGAGCCACACAAGTCACCCCATCTTGGATTGCCCTAGGTCTCTAGTTTTCAGAAAGGCACAGGTTTGGTAGGTTTCCCTAGGTGGCGGCTGAGCTACAGGCCAAAATCTACAGGTAGGCACTTTGCAAAAAACACCTCTGTTTTCCTTCAAAAATTTGGCTGTGTCCACGTTGCGCTTTGGGGCGTTTCCTGTCGCGGGCGCTAGGCCTACCCACACAAGTGAGGTATCATTTTTATCGGGAGACATGGGGGAACGCTGGGTGGAAGGAAATTTGTGGCTCCGCTCAGATTCCAGAACTTTCTGCCACAGAAATGTGAGGAACATGTGTTTTTTTAGCCAAATTTTGAGGTTTGCAAAGGATTCTGGGTAACTGAACCTGGTCCGAGCCACACAAGTCACCCCATCTTGGATTCCCCTAGGTCTCTAGTTTTCAGAAAGGCACAGGTTTGGTAGGTTTCCCTAGGTGGCGGCTGAGCTACTGGCCAAAATCTACAGGTAGGCACTTTGCAAAAAACACCTCTGTTTTCCTTCAAAAATTTGGCTGTGTCCACGTTGCGCTTTGGGGCGTTTCCTGTCGCGGGCGCTAGGCCTACCCACACAAGTGAGGTATCATTTTTATCGGGAGACGTGGGGGAACGCTGGGTGGAAGGAAATTTGTGGCTCCGCTCAGATTCCAGAACTTTCTGCCACAGAAATGTGAGGAACATATGTTTTTTTAGCCAAATTTTGAGGTTTGCAAAGGATTCTGGGTAACAGAACCTGGTCCGAGCCACACAAGTCACCCCATCTTGGATTCCCCTAGGTCTCTAGTTTTCAGAAAGGCACAGGTTTGGTAGGTTTCCCTAGGTGGCGGCTGAGCTACAGGCCAAAATCTACAGGTAGGCACTTTGCAAAAAACACCTCTGTTTTCCTTCAAAAAGTTGGCTGTGTCCACGTTGCGCTTTGGGGCGTTTCCTGTCGCGGGCGCTAGGCCTACCCACACAAGTGAGGTATCATTTTTATCGGGAGACATGGGGGAACGCTGGGTGGAAGGAAATTTGTGGCTCTGCTCAGATTCCAGAACTTTCTGCCACAGAAATGTGAGGAACATGTGTTTTTTTAGCCAAATTTTGAGGTTTGCAAAGGATTCTGGGTAACAGAACCTGGTCCGAGCCACACAAGTCACCCCATCTTGGATTCCCCTAGGTCTCTAGTTTTCAGAAATGCACAGGTTTGGTAGGTTTCCCTAGGTGGCGGCTGAGCTACAGGCCAAAATCTACAGGTAGGCACTTTGCAAAAAACCTCTGTTTTCCTTCAAAAATGTGGCTGTGTCCACGTTGCGCTTTGGGGTGTTTCCTGTCGCGGGCGCTAGGCCTACCCACCCAAGTGAGGTATCATTTTTATCGGGAGACGTGGGGGAACGCTGGGTGGAAGGAAATTTGTGGCTCCTCTCAGATTCCAGAACTTTCTGCCACAGAAATGTGAGGAACATGTGTTTTTTTAGCCAAATTTTGAGGTTTGCAAAGGATTCTGGGTAACAGAACCTGGTCCGAGCCACACAAGTCACCCCATCTTGGATTCCCCTAGATCTCTAGTTTTCAGAAATGCACAGGTTTGGTAGGTTTCCCTAGGTGGCGGCTGAGCTACAGGCCAAAATCTACAGGTAGGCACTTTGCAAAAAACACCTCTGTTTTCCTTCAAAAATTTGGCTGTGTCCACGTTGCGCTTTGGGGCGTTTCCTGTCGCGGGCGCTAGGCCTACCCACACAAGTGAGGTATCATTTTTATCGGGAGACATGGGGGAACGCTGGGTGGAAGGAAATTTGTGGCTCCGCTCAGATTCCAGAACTTTCTGCCACAGAAATGTGAGGAACATGTGTTTTTTTAGCCACATTTTGAGGTTTGCAATGGATTCTGGGTAACAGAACCTGGTCCGAGCCACACAAGTCACCCCATCTTGGATTCCCCTAGGTCTCTAGTTTTCAGAAATGCACAGGTTTGGTAGGTTTCCCTAGGTGGCGGCTGAGCTACAGGCCAAAACCTACAGGTAGGCACTTTGCAAAAAACACCTCTGTTTTCCTTCACAAATTTGGCTGTGTCCACGTTGCGCTTTGGGGCGTTTCCTGTCGCGGGCGCTAGGCCTACCCACACAAGTGAGGTATCATTTTTATCGGGAGATGTGGGGGAACGCTGGGTGGAAGGAAATTTGTGGCTCCTCTCAGATTCCAGAACTTTCTGCCACAGAAATGTGAGGAACATGTGTTTTTTTAGCCAAATATTGAGGTTTGCAATGGATTCTGGGTAACAGAACCTGGTCCGAGCCACACAAGTCACCCCATCTTGGATTCCCCTAGGTCTCTAGTTTTCAGAAATGCACAGGTTTGGTAGGTTTCCCTAGGTGGCGGCTGAGCTACAGGCCAAAATCTACAGGTAGGCACTTTGCAAAAAAAACTCTGTTTTCCTTCAAAAATTTGGCTGTGTCCACGTTGCGCTTTGGGGCGTTTCCTGTCGCGGGCGCTAGGCCTACCCACACAAGTGAGGTATCATTTTTATCGGGAGACGTGGGGGAACGCTGGGTGGAAGGAAATTTGTGGCTCCACTCAGATTCCAGAACTTTCTGCCACAGAAATGTGAGGAACATGTGTTTCTTTAGCCAAATGTTGAGGTTTGCAAAGGATTCTGGGTAACAGAACCTGGTCCGAGCCACACAAGTCACCCCATCTTGGATTCCCCTAGGTCTCTAGTTTTCAGAAATGCACACGTTTGGTAAGTTTCCCTAGGTGGCAGCTGAGCTACAGGCCAAAATCTACAGGTAGGCACTTTGCAAAAAACACCTCTGTTTTCCTTCAAAAATTCGGCTGTGTCCACGTTGCGCTTTGGGGCGATTCCTGTCGCGGGCGCTAGGCCTACCCACACAAGTGAGGTATCATTTTTATCGGGAGACATGGGGGAACGCTGGGTGGAAGGAAATTTGTGGCTCCGCTCAGATTCCAGAACTTTCTGCCACAGAAATGTGAGGAACATGTGTTTTTTTAGCCAAATTTTGAGTTTGCAAAGGATTCTGGGTAACAGAACCTGGCCCGAGCCACACAAGTCACCCCATCTTGGATTCCCCTACATCTCTAGTTTTCAGAAAGGCACAGGTTTGGTAGGTTTCCCTAGGTGGCGGCTGAGCTACAGGCCAAAATCTACAGGTAGGCACTTTGCAAAAAACACCTCTGTTTTCCTTCAAAAATTTGGCTGTGTCCACGTTGCGCTTTGGGGCGTTTCCTGTCGCGGGCGCTAGGCCTACCCACACAAGTGAGGTATCATTTTTATCGGGAGACATGGGGGAACGCTGGGTGGAAGGAAATTTGTGGCTCCTCTCAGATTCCTGAACTTTCTGCCACAGGAATGTGAGGAACATGTGTTTTTTTAGCCAAATTTTGAGGTTTGCAATGGATTCTGGGTAACAGAACCTGGTCTGAGCCACACAAGTCACCCCATCTTGGAATCCCCTAGGTCTCTAGTTTTCAGAAATGCACAGGTTTGGTAGGTTTCCCTAGGTGGCGGCTGAGCTACAGGCCAAAATCTACAGGTAGGCACTTTGCAAAAAAACCTCTGTTTTCCTTCAAAAATTTGGCTGTGTCCACGTTGCGCTTTGGGGCGTTTCCTGTCGCGGGCGCTAGGCCTACCCACACAAGTGAGGTATCATTTTTATCGGGAGACGTGGGGGAACGCTGGGTGGAAGGAAATTTGTGGCTCCACTCAGATTCCAGAACTTTCTGCCACAGAAATGTGAGGAACATATGTTTTTTTAGCCAAATTTTGAGGTTTGCAAAGGATTCTGGGTAATAGAACCTGGTCCGAGCCACACAAGTCACCCCATCTTGGATTCCCCTAGGTCTCTAGTTTTCAGAAATGCACAGGTTTGGTAGGTTTCCCTAGGTGGCGGCTGAGCTACAGGCCAAAATCTACAGGTAGGCACTTTGCAAAAAACACCTCTGTTTTCCTTCAAAAATTTGGCTGTGTCCACGTTGCGCTTTGGGGGCGTTTCCTGTCGCGGGGCGCTAGGCCTACATACAAAAGAGAGGTATCATTTTTATCGGGAGACATGGGGGAATGCTGGGTGGAAGGAAATTTGTGGCTCCGCTCAGATTCCAGAACTTTCTGCCACAGAAATGTGAGGAACATATGTTTTTTTAGCCAAATTTTGAGGTTTGCAAAGGATTCTGGGTAACAGAACCTGGTCCGAGCCACACAAGTCACCCCATCTGGATTCCCCTAGGTCTCTAGTTTTCAGAAATGCACAGGTTTGGTAGGTTTCCCTAGGTGGCGGCTGAGCTACAGGCCAAAATCTACAGGTAGGCACTTTGCAAAAAAAACCTCTGTTTTCCTTCAAAAATTTGGCTGTGTCCACGTTGCGCTTTGGGGCGTTTCCTGTCGCGGGCGCTAGGCCTACCCACACAAGTGAGGTATCATTTTTATCGGGAGACGTGGGGGAACGCTGGGTGGAAGGAAATTTGTGGCTCCACTCAGATTCCAGAACTTTCTGCCACAGAAATGTGAGGAACATGTGTTTCTTTAGCCAAATGTTGAGGTTTGCAAAGGATTCTGGGTAACAGAACCTGGTCCGAGCCACACAAGTCACCCCATCTTGGATTCCCCTAGGTCTCTAGTTTTCAGAAATGCACAGGTTTGGTAGGTTTCCCTAGGTGGCGGCTGAGCTACAGGCCAAAACCTACAGGTAGGCACTTTGCAAAAAACACCTCTGTTTTCCTTCACAAATTTGGCTGTGTCCACGTTGCGCTTTGGGGCGTTTCCTGTCGCGGGCGCTAGGCCTACCCACACAAGTGAGGTATCATTTTTATCGGGAGACGTGGGGGAACGCTGGGTGGAAGGAAATTTGTGGCTCCTCTCAGATTCCAGAACTTTCTGCCACAGAAATGTGAGGAACATGTGTTTTTTTAGCCAAATATTGAGGTTTGCAATGGATTCTGGGTAACAGAACCTGGTCCGAGCCACACAAGTCACCCCATCTTGGATTCCCCTAGGTCTCTAGTTTTCAGAAATGCACAGGTTTGGTAGGTTTCCCTAGGTGGCGGCTGAGCTACAGGCCAAAATCTACAGGTAGGCACTTTGCAAAAAAAACTCTGTTTTCCTTCAAAAATTTGGCTGTGTCCACGTTGCGCTTTGGGGCGTTTCCTGTCGCGGGCGCTAGGCCTACCCACACAAGTGAGGTATCATTTTTATCGGGAGACGTGGGGGAACGCTGGGTGGAAGGAAATTTGTGGCTCCACTCAGATTCCAGAACTTTCTGCCACAGAAATGTGAGGAACATGTGTTTCTTTAGCCAAATTTTGAGGTTTGCAAAGGATTCTGGGTAACAGAACCTTGTCCGAGCCACACAAGTCACCCCATCTTGGATTCCCTTAGGTCTCTAGTTTTCAGAAATGCACACGTTTGGTAGGTTTCCCTAGGTGGCAGCTGAGCTACAGGCCAAAATCTACAGGTAGGCACTTTGCAAAAAACACCTCTGTTTTCCTTCAAAAATTTGGCTGTGTCCACGTTGCGCTTTGGGGCGATTCCTGTCGCGGGCGCTAGGCCTACCCACACAAGTGAGGTATCATTTTTATCGGGAGACATGGGGGAACGCTGGGTGGAAGGAAATTTGTGGCTCCGCTCAGATTCCAGAACTTTCTGCCACAGAAATGTGAGGAACATGTGTTTTTTTAGCCAAATTTTGAGGTTTGCAAAGGATTCTGGGTAACAGAACCTGGCCCGAGCCACACAAGTCACCCCATCTTGGATTCCCCTAGGTCTCTAGTTTTCAGAAAGGCACAGGTTTGGTAGGTTTCCCTAGGTGGCGGCTGAGCTACAGGCCAAAATCTACAGGTAGGCACTTTGCAAAAAACACCTCTGTTTTCCTTCAAAAATTTGGCTGTGTCCACGTTGCGCTTTGGGGCGTTTCCTGTCGCGGGCGCTAGGCCTACCCACACAAGTGAGGTATCATTTTTATCGGGAGACATGGGGGAACGCTGGGTGGAAGGAAATTTGTGGCTCCTCTCAGATTCCTGAACTTTCTGCCACAGGAATGTGAGGAACATGTGTTTTTTTAGCCAAATTTTGAGGTTTGCAATGGATTCTGGGTAACAGAACCTGGTCTGAGCCACACAAGTCACCCCATCTTGGAATCCCCTAGGTCTCTAGTTTTCAGAAATGCACAGGTTTGGTAGGTTTCCCTAGGTGGCGGCTGAGCTACAGGCCAAAATCTACAGTTAGGCACTTTGCAAAAAAACCTCTGTTTTCCTTCAAAAATTTGGTTGTGTCCACGTTGCGCTTTGGGGCGTTTCCTGTCGCGGGCGCTAGGCCTACCCACACAAGTGAGGTATCATTTTTATCGGGAGACGTGGGGGAACGCTGGGTGGAAGGAAATTTGTGGCTCCACTCAGATTCCAGAACTTTCTGCCACAGAAATGTGAGGAACATATGTTTTTTTAGCCAAATTTTGAGGTTTGCAAAGGATTCTGGGTAACAGAACCTGGTCCGAGCCACACAAGTCACCCCCATCTTGGATTCCCCTAGGTCTCTAGTTTTCAGAAATGCACAGGTTTGGTAGGTTTCCCTAGGTGGCGGCTGAGCTACAGGCCAAAATCTACAGGTAGGCACTTTGCAAAAAACACCTCTGTTTTCCTTCAAAAATTTGGCTGTGTCCACGTTGCGCTTTGGGGCGTTTCCTGTCGCGGGCGCTAGGCCTACATACAAAAGAGAGGTATCATTTTTATCGGGAGACATGGGGGAATGCTGGGTGGAAGGAAATTTGTGGCTCCGCTCAGATTCCAGAACTTTCTGCCACAGAAATGTGAGGAACATATGTTTTTTTAGCCAAATTTTGAGGTTTGCAAAGGATTCTGGGTAACAGAACCTGGTCCGAGCCACACAAGTCACCCCATCTTGGATTCCCCTAGGTCTCTAGTTTTCAGAAATGCACAGGTTTGGTAGGTTTCCCTAGGTGGCGGCTGAGCTACAGGCCAAAATCTACAGGTAGGCACTTTGCAAAAAAAACTCTGTTTTCCTTCAAAAATTTGGCTGTGTCCACGTTGCGCTTTGGGGCGTTTCCTGTCGCGGGCGCTAGGCCTACCCACACAAGTGAGGTATCATTTTTATCGGGAGACGTGGGGGAACGCTGGGTGGAAGGAAATTTGTGGCTCCACTCAGATTCCAGAACTTTCTGCCACAGAAATGTGAGGAACATGTGTTTCTTTAGCCAAATGTTGAGGTTTGCAAAGGATTCTGGGTAACAGAACCTGGTCCGAGCCACACAAGTCACCCCATCTTGGATTTCCCCTAGGTCTCTAGTTTTCAGAAATGCACACGTTTGGTAGGTTTCCCTAGGTGGCAGCTGAGCTACAGGCCAAAAATCTACATAGGCACTTTGCAAAAAACACCTCTGTTTTCCTTCAAAAATTTGGCTGTGTCCACGTTGCGCTTTGGGGCGATTCCTGTCGCGGGCGCTAGGCCTACCCACACAAGTGAGGTATCATTTTTATCGGGAGACATGGGGGAACGCTGGGTGGAAGGAAATTTGTGGCTCCGCTCAGATTCCAGAACTTTCTGCCACAGAAATGTGAGGAACATATGTTTTTTTAGCCAAATTTTGAGGTTTGCAAAGGATTCTGGGTAACAGAACCTGGTCCGAGCCACACAAGTCACCCCATCTTGGATTCCCCTAGGTCTCTAGTTTTCAGAAATGCACAGGTTTGGTAGGTTTCCCTAGGTGGCGGCTGAGCTACAGGCCAAAATCTACAGGTAGGCACTTTGCAAAAAACACCTCTGTTTTCCTTCAAAAATTTGGCTGTGTCCACGTTGCGCTTTGGGGCGTTTCCTGTCGCGGGCGCTAGGCCTACATACAAAAGAGAGGTATCATTTTTATCGGGAGACATGGGGGAATGCTGGGTGGAAGGAAATTTGTGGCTCCGCTCAGATTCCAGAACTTTCTGCCACAGAAATGTGAGGAACATATGTTTTTTTTAGCCAAATTTTGAGGTTTGCAAAGGATTCTGGGTAACAGAACCTGGTCCGAGCCACACAAGTCACCCCATCTTGGATTCCCCTAGGTCTCTAGTTTTCAGAAATGCACAGGTTTGGTAGGTTTCCCTAGGTGGCGGCTGAGCTACAGGCCAAAATCTACAGGTAGGCACTTTGCAAAAAAAACTCTGTTTTCCTTCAAAAATTTGGCTGTGTCCACGTTGCGCTTTGGGGCGTTTCCTGTCGCGGGCGCTAGGCCTACCCACACAAGTGAGGTATCATTTTTATCGGGAGACGTGGGGGAACGCTGGGTGGAAGGAAATTTGTGGCTCCACTCAGATTCCAGAACTTTCTGCCACAGAAATGTGAGGAACATGTGTTTCTTTAGCCAAATGTTGAGGTTTGCAAAGGATTCTGGGTAACAGAACCTGGTCCGAGCCACACAAGTCACCCCATCTTGGATTCCCCTAGGTCTCTAGTTTTCAGAAATGCACACGTTTGGTAGGTTTCCCTAGGTGGCAGCTGAGCTACAGGCCAAAATCTACAGGTAGGCACTTTGCAAAAAACACCTCTGTTTTCCTTCAAAAATTTGGCTGTGTCCACGTTGCGCTTTGGGGCGATTCCTGTCGCGGGCGCTAGGCCTACCCACACAAGTGAGGTATCATTTTTATCGGGAGACATGGGGGAACGCTGGGTGGAAGGAAATTTGTGGCTCCGCTCAGATTCCAGAACTTTCTGCCACAGAAATGTGAGGAACATGTGTTTTTTTAGCCAAATTTTGAGGTTTGCAAAGGATTCTGGGTAACAGAACCTGGCCCGAGCCACACAAGTCACCCCATCTTGGATTCCCCTAGGTCTCTAGTTTTCAGAAAGGCACAGGTTTGGTAGGTTTCCCTAGGTGGCGGCTGAGCTACAGGCCAAAATCTACAGGTAGGCACTTTGCAAAAAACACCTCTGTTTTCCTTCAAAAATTTGGCTGTGTCCACGTTGCGCTTTGGGGCGTTTCCTGTCGCGGGCGCTAGGCCTACCCACACAAGTGAGGTATCATTTTTATCGGGAGACATGGGGGAACGCTGGGTGGAAGGAAATTTGTGGCTCCTCTCAGATTCCTGAACTTTCTGCCACAGGAATGTGAGGAACATGTGTTTTTTTAGCCAAATTTTGAGGTTTGCAATGGATTCTGGGTAACAGAACCTGGTCTGAGCCACACAAGTCACCCCATCTTGGAATCCCCTAGGTCTCTAGTTTTCAGAAATGCACAGGTTTGGTAGGTTTCCCTAGGTGGCGGCTGAGCTACAGGCCAAAATCTACAGGTAGGCACTTTGCAAAAAAACCTCTGTTTTCCTTCAAAAATTTGGCTGTGTCCACGTTGCGCTTTGGGGCGTTTCCTGTCGCGGGCGCTAGGCCTACCCACACAAGTGAGGTATCATTTTTATCGGGAGACGTGGGGGAACGCTGGGTGGAAGGAAATTTGTGGCTCCACTCAGATTCCAGAACTTTCTGCCACAGAAATGTGAGGAACATATGTTTTTTTAGCCAAATTTTGAGGTTTGCAAAGGATTCTGGGTAACAGAACCTGGTCCGAGCCACACAAGTCACCCCATCTTGGATTCCCCTAGGTCTCTAGTTTTCATAAATGCACAGGTTTGGTAGGTTTCCCTAGGTGGCGGCTGAGCTACAGGCCAAAATCTACAGGTAGGCACTTTGCAAAAAACACCTCTGTTTTCCTTCAAAAATTTGGCTGTGTCCACGTTGCGCTTTGGGGCGTTTCCTGTCGCGGGTGCTAGGCCTACATACAAAAGAGAGGTATCATTTTTATCGGGAGACATGGGGGAATGCTGGGTGGAAGGAAATTTGTGGCTCCGCTCAGATTCCAGAACTTTCTGCCACAGAAATGTGAGGAACATATGTTTTTTTAGCCAAATTTTGAGGTTTGCAAAGGATTCTGGGTAACAGAACCTGGTCCGAGCCACACAAGTCACCCCATCTTGGATTCCCCTAGGTCTCTAGTTTTCAGAAATGCACAGGTTTGGTAGGTTTCCCTAGGTGGCGGCTGAGCTACAGGCCAAAATCTACAGGTAGGCACTTTGCAAAAAAACCTCTGTTTTCCTTCAAAAATTTGGCTGTGTCCACGTTGCGCTTTGGGGCGTTTCCTGTCGCGGGCGCTAGGCCTACCCACACAAGTGAGGTATCATTTTTATCGGGAGACGTGGGGGAACGCTGGGTGGAAGGAAATTTGTGGCTCCACTCAGATGCCAGAACTTTCTGCCACAGAAATGTGAGGAACATGTGTTTTTTAGCCAAATTTTGAGGTTTGCAAAGGATTCTGGGTAACAGAACCTGGTCCGAGCCACACAAGTAACCCCATCTTGGATTCCCCTAGGTCTCTAGTTTTCAGAAATGCACAGGTTTGGTAGGTTTCCCTAGGTGACGGCTGAGCTACAGGCCAAAATCTACAGGTAGGCACTTTGCAAAAAACCTCTGTTTTCCTTCAAAAATTTGGCTGTGTCCACGTTGCGCTTTGGGGCGATTCCTGTCGCGGGCGCTAGGCCTACCCACACAAGTGAGGTATCATTTTTATCGGGAGACATGGGGGAACGCTGGGTGGAAGGAAATTTGTGGCTCCGCTCAGATTCCAGAACTTTCTGCCACAGAAATGTGAGGAACATATGTTTTTTTAGCCAAATTTTGAGGTTTGCAAAGGATTCTGGGTAACAGAACCTGGTCCGAGCCACACAAGTCACCCCATCTTGGATTCCCCTAGGTCTCTAGCTTTCAGAAATGCACAGGTTTGGTAGGTTTCCCTAGGTGGCGGCTGAGCTACAGGCCAAAATCTACAGGTAGGCACTTTGCAAAAAACACCTCTGTTTTCCTTCAAAAATTTGGCTGTGTCCACGTTGCGCTTTGGGGCGTTTCCTGTTGCGGGCGCTAGGCCTACCCACACAAGTGAGGTATCATTTTTATCGGGAGACGTGGGGGAACGCTGGGTGGAAGGAAATTTGTGGCTCCTCTCAGATTCCAGAATTTTCTGCCACAGAAATGTGAGGAACATGTGTTTTTTTAGCCAAATTTTGAGGTTTGCAAAGGATTCTGGGTAACAGAACCTGGTCCGAGCCACACAAGTCACCCCATCTTGGATTCCCCTAGGTCTTTAGTTTTCAGAAATGCACAGGTTTGGTAGGTTTCCCTAGGTGGCGGCTGAGCTACAGGCCAAAATCTACAGGTAGGCACTTTGCAAAAAACACCTCTGTTTTCCTTCAAAAAGTTGGCTGTGTCCACGTTGCGCTTTGGGGCGTTTCCTGTCGCGGGCTCTAGGCCTACCCACACAAGTGAGGTATCATTTTTATCGGGAGACATGGGGGAACGCTGGGTGGAAGGAAATTTGTGGCTCCGCTCAGATTCCAGAACTTTCTGCCACAGAAATGTGAGGAACATGTGTTTTTTTAGCCAAATTTTGAGGTTTGCAAAGGATTCTGGGTAACAGAACCTGGTCCGAGCCACACAAGTCACCCCATCTTGGATTCCCCTAGGTCTCTAGTTTTCAGAAATGCACAGGTTTGGTAGGTTTCCCTAGGTGGCGGCTGAGCTACAGGCCAAAATCTACAGGTAGGCACTTTGCAAAAAACCTCTGTTTTCCTTCAAAAATGTGGCTGTGTCCACGTTGCGCTTTGGGGCGTTTCCTGTCGTGGGCGCTAGGCCTACCCACCCAAGTGAGGTATCATTTTTATCGGGAGACGTGGGGGAACGCTGGGTGGAAGGAAATTTGTGGCTCCTCTCAGATTCCAGAACTTTCTGCCACAGAAATGTGAGGAACATATGTTTTTTTAGCCAAATTTTGAGGTTTGCAAAGGATTCTGGGTAACAGAACCTGGTCCGAGCCACACAAGTCACCCCATCTTGGATTCCCCTAGGTCTCTAGTTTTCAGAAATGCACAGGTTTGGTAGGTTTCCCTAGGTGGCGGCTGAGCTACAGGCCAAAATCTACAGGTAGGCACTTTGCAAAAAACCTCTGTTTTCCTTCAAAAATGTGGCTGTGTCCACGTTGCGCTTTGGGGTGTTTCCTGTCGCGGGCGCTAGGCCTACCCACCCAAGTGAGGTATCATTTTTATCGGGAGACGTGGGGGAACGCTGGGTGGAAGGAAATTTGTGGCTCCTCTCAGATTCCAGAACTTTCTGCCACAGAAATGTGAGAACCATGTGTTTTTTTAGCCAAATTTTGAGGTTTGTAAAGGATTCTGGGTAACAGAACCTGGTCCGAGCCACACAAGTCACCCCATCTTGGATTCCCCTAGGTCTCTAGTTTTCAGAAAGGCACAGGTTTGGTAGGTTTCCCTAGGTGGCGGCTGAGCTACAGGCCAAAATCTACAGGTAGGCACTTTGCAAAAAACACCTCTGTTTTCCTTCAAAAATTTGGCTGTGTCCACGTTGCGCTTTGGGGCGTTTCCTGTCGCGGGCGCTAGGCCTACCCACACAAGTGAGGTATAATTTTTATCGGGAGACGTGGGGGAACGCTGGGTGGAAGGAAATGTGTGGCTCCTCTCAGATTCCAGAACTTTCTGCCACAGAAATGTGAGGAACATGTGTTTTTTTAGCCAAATTTTGAGGTTTGCAATGGATTCTGGGTAACAGAACCTGGTCCAAGCCACACAAGTCACCCCATCTTGGATTCCCCTAGGTCTCTAGTTTTCAGAAATGCACAGGTTTGGTAGGTTTCCCTAGGTGGCGGCTGAGCAACAGGCCAAAATCTACAGGTAGGCACTTTGCAAAAAACCTCTGTTTTCCTTCAAAAATGTGGCTGTGTCCACGTTGCGCTTTGGGGCGTTTCCTGTCGTGGGCGCTAGGCCTACCCACCCAAGTGAGGTATCATTTTTATCGGGAGACGTGGGGGAACGCTGGGTGGAAGGAAATTTGTGGCTCCTCTCAGATTCCAGAACTTTCTGCCACAGAAATGTGAGGAACATATGTTTTTTTAGCCAAATTTTGAGGTTTGCAAAGGATTCTGGGTAACAGAACCTGGTCCGAGCCACACAAGTCACCCCATCTTGGATTCCCCTAGGTCTCTAGTTTTCAGAAATGCACAGGTTTGGTAGGTTTCCCTAGGTGGCGGCTGAGCTACAGGCCAAAATCTACAGGTAGGCACTTTGCAAAAAACCTCTGTTTTCCTTCAAAAATGTGGCTGTGTCCACGTTGCGCTTTGGGGTGTTTCCTGTCGCGGGCGCTAG
The DNA here is from genome assembly GCF_031143425.1 of Pleurodeles waltl. Taxonomy (NCBI): domain Eukaryota; kingdom Metazoa; phylum Chordata; class Amphibia; order Caudata; family Salamandridae; genus Pleurodeles; species Pleurodeles waltl. The sequence continues at coordinate 639,631,321 of NC_090445.1, forward strand.
GCCTACCCACCCAAGTGAGGTATCATTTTTATCGGGAGACGTGGGGGAACGCTGGGTGGAAGGAAATTTGTGGCTCCTCTCAGATTCCAGAACTTTCTGCCACAGAAATGTGAGAACCATGTGTTTTTTTAGCCAAATTTTGAGGTTTGCAAAGGATTCTGGGTAACAGAACCTGGTCCGAGCCACACAAGTCACCCCATCTTGGATTCCCCTAGGTCTCTAGTTTTCAGAAAGGCACAGGTTTGGTAGGTTTCCCTAGGTGGCGGCTGAGCTACAGGCCAAAATCTACAGGTAGGCACTTTGCAAAAAACACCTCTGTTTTCCTTCAAAAATTTGGCTGTGTCCACGTTGCGCTTTGGGGCATTTCCTGTCGCGGGCGCTAGGCCTACCCACACAAGTGAGGTATAATCTTTATCGGGAGACGTGGGGGAACGCTGGGTGGAAGGAAATTTGTGGCTCCTCTCAGATTCCAGAACTTTCTGCCACAGAAATGTGAGGAACATGTGTTTTTTTAGCCAAATTTTGAGGTTTGCAATGGATTCTGGGTAACAGAACCTGGTCCAAGCCACACAAGTCACCCCATCTTGGATTCCCCTAGGTCTCTAGTTTTCAGAAATGCACAGGTTTGGAAGGTTTCCCTAGGTGGCGGCTGAGCTACAGGCCAAAATCTACAGGTAGGCACTTTGCAAAAAACCTCTGTTTTCCTTCAAAAATTTGGCTGTGTCCACGTTGCGCTTTGGGGCGATTCCTGTCGCGGGCGCTAGGCCTACACACACAAGTGAGGTATCATTTCTAATCGGGAGACATGGGGGAACGCTGGGTGGAAGGAAATTTGTGGCTCCGCTCAGATTCCAGAACTTTCTGCCACAGAAATGTGAGGAACATATGTTTTTTTAGCCAAATTTTGAGGTTTGCAAAGGATTCTGGGTAACAGAACCTGGTCCGAGCCACACAAGTCACCCCATCTTGGATTCCCCTAGGTCTCTAGTTTTCAGAAAGGCACAGGTTTGGTAGGTTTCCCTAGGTGGCGGCTGAGCTACAGGCCAAAATCTACAGGTAGGCACTTTGCAAAAAACACCTCTGTTTTCCTTCAAAAATTTGGCTGTGTCCACGTTGCGCTTTGGGGCATTTCCTGTCGCGGGCGCTAGGCCTACCCACACAAGTGAGGTATAATCTTTATCGGGAGACGTGGGGGAACGCTGGGTGGAAGGAAATTTGTGGCTCCTCTCAGATTCCAGAACTTTCTGCCACAGAAATGTGAGGAACATGTGTTTTTTTAGCCAAATTTTGAGGTTTGCAATGGATTCTGGGTAACAGAACCTGGTCCAAGCCACACAAGTCACCCCATCTTGGATTCCCCTAGGTCTCTAGTTTTCAGAAAGGCACAGGTTTAGTAGGTTTCCCTAGGTGGCGGCTGAGCTACAGGCCAAAATCTACAGGTAGGCACTTTGCAAAAAACACCTCTGTTTTCCTTCAAAAATTTGGCTGTGTCCACGTTGCGCTTTGGGGCGTTTCCTGTTGCGGGCGCTAGGCCTACCCACACAAGTGAGGTATCATTTTTATCGGGAGACGTGGGGGAACGCTGGGTGGAAGGAAATTTGTGGCTCCTCTCAGATTCCAGAATTTTCTGCCACAGAAATGTGAGGAACATGTGTTTTTTTAGCCAAATTTTGAGGTTTGCAAAGGATTCTGGGTAACAGAACCTGGTCCGAGCCACACAAGTCACCCCATCTTGGATTCCCCTAGGTCTTTAGTTTTCAGAAATGCACAGGTTTGGTAGGTTTCCCTAGGTGGCGGCTGAGCTACAGGCCAAAATCTACAGGTAGGCACTTTGCAAAAAACACCTCTGTTTTCCTTCAAAAAGTTGGCTGTGTCCACGTTGCGCTTTGGGGCGTTTCCTGTCGCGGGCTCTAGGCCTACCCACACAAGTGAGGTATCATTTTTATCGGGAGACATGGGGGAACGCTGGGTGGAAGGAAATTTGTGGCTCCGCTCAGATTCCAGAACTTTCTGCCACAGAAATGTGAGGAACATGTGTTTTTTTAGCCAAATTTTGAGGTTTGCAAAGGATTCTGGGTAACAGAACCTGGTCCGAGCCACACAAGTCACCCCATCTTGGATTCCCCTAGGTCTCTAGTTTTCAGAAATGCACAGGTTTGGTAGGTTTCCCTAGGTGGCGGCTGAGCTACAGGCCAAAATCTACAGGTAGGCACTTTGCAAAAAACCTCTGTTTTCCTTCAAAAATGTGGCTGTGTCCACGTTGCGCTTTGGGGCGTTTCCTGTCGTGGGCGCTAGGCCTACCCACCCAAGTGAGGTATCATTTTTATCGGGAGACGTGGGGGAACGCTGGGTGGAAGGAAATTTGTGGCTCCTCTCAGATTCCAGAACTTTCTGCCACAGAAATGTGAGGAACATATGTTTTTTTAGCCAAATTTTGAGGTTTGCAAAGGATTCTGGGTAACAGAACCTGGTCCGAGCCACACAAGTCACCCCATCTTGGATTCCCCTAGGTCTCTAGTTTTCAGAAATGCACAGGTTTGGTAGGTTTCCCTAGGTGGCGGCTGAGCTACAGGCCAAAATCTACAGGTAGGCACTTTGCAAAAAACCTCTGTTTTCCTTCAAAAATGTGGCTGTGTCCACGTTGCGCTTTGGGGTGTTTCCTGTCGCGGGCGCTAGGCCTACCCACCCAAGTGAGGTATCATTTTTATCGGGAGACGTGGGGGAACGCTGGGTGGAAGGAAATTTGTGGCTCCTCTCAGATTCCAGAACTTTCTGCCACAGAAATGTGAGAACCATGTGTTTTTTTAGCCAAATTTTGAGGTTTGTAAAGGATTCTGGGTAACAGAACCTGGTCCGAGCCACACAAGTCACCCCATCTTGGATTCCCCTAGGTCTCTAGTTTTCAGAAAGGCACAGGTTTGGTAGGTTTCCCTAGGTGGCGGCTGAGCTACAGGCCAAAATCTACAGGTAGGCACTTTGCAAAAAACACCTCTGTTTTCCTTCAAAAATTTGGCTGTGTCCACGTTGCGCTTTGGGGCGTTTCCTGTCGCGGGCGCTAGGCCTACCCACACAAGTGAGGTATAATTTTTATCGGGAGACGTGGGGGAACGCTGGGTGGAAGGAAATGTGTGGCTCCTCTCAGATTCCAGAACTTTCTGCCACAGAAATGTGAGGAACATGTGTTTTTTTAGCCAAATTTTGAGGTTTGCAATGGATTCTGGGTAACAGAACCTGGTCCAAGCCACACAAGTCACCCCATCTTGGATTCCCCTAGGTCTCTAGTTTTCAGAAATGCACAGGTTTGGTAGGTTTCCCTAGGTGGCGGCTGAGCAACAGGCCAAAATCTACAGGTAGGCACTTTGCAAAAAACCTCTGTTTTCCTTCAAAAATGTGGCTGTGTCCACGTTGCGCTTTGGGGCGTTTCCTGTCGTGGGCGCTAGGCCTACCCACCCAAGTGAGGTATCATTTTTATCGGGAGACGTGGGGGAACGCTGGGTGGAAGGAAATTTGTGGCTCCTCTCAGATTCCAGAACTTTCTGCCACAGAAATGTGAGGAACATATGTTTTTTTAGCCAAATTTTGAGGTTTGCAAAGGATTCTGGGTAACAGAACCTGGTCCGAGCCACACAAGTCACCCCATCTTGGATTCCCCTAGGTCTCTAGTTTTCAGAAATGCACAGGTTTGGTAGGTTTCCCTAGGTGGCGGCTGAGCTACAGGCCAAAATCTACAGGTAGGCACTTTGCAAAAAACCTCTGTTTTCCTTCAAAAATGTGGCTGTGTCCACGTTGCGCTTTGGGGTGTTTCCTGTCGCGGGCGCTAGGCCTACCCACCCAAGTGAGGTATCATTTTTATCGGGAGACGTGGGGGAACGCTGGGTGGAAGGAAATTTGTGGCTCCTCTCAGATTCCAGAACTTTCTGCCACAGAAATGTGAGAACCATGTGTTTTTTTAGCCAAATTTTGAGGTTTGCAAAGGATTCTGGGTAACAGAACCTGGTCCGAGCCACACAAGTCACCCCATCTTGGATTCCCCTAGGTCTCTAGTTTTCAGAAAGGCACAGGTTTGGTAGGTTTCCCTAGGTGGCGGCTGAGCTACAGGCCAAAATCTACAGGTAGGCACTTTGCAAAAAACCTCTGTTTTCCTTCAAAAATGTGGCTGTGTCCACGTTGCGCTTTGGGGCATTTCCTGTCGCGGGCGCTAGGCCTACCCACACAAGTGAGGTATAATCTTTATCGGGAGACGTGGGGGAACGCTGGGTGGAAGGAAATTTGTGGCTCCTCTCAGATTCCAGAACTTTCTGCCACAGAAATGTGAGGAACATGTGTTTTTTTAGCCAAATTTTGAGGTTTGCAATGGATTCTGGGTAACAGAACCTGGTCCAAGCCACACAAGTCACCCCATCTTGGATTCCCCTAGGTCTCTAGTTTTCAGAAATGCACAGGTTTGGAAGGTTTCCCTAGGTGGCGGCTGAGCTACAGGCCAAAATCTACAGGTAGGCACTTTGCAAAAAACCTCTGTTTTCCTTCAAAAATTTGGCTGTGTCCACGTTGCGCTTTGGGGCGATTCCTGTCGCGGGCGCTAGGCCTACACACACAAGTGAGGTATCATTTCTATCGGGAGACATGGGGGAACGCTGGGTGGAAGGAAATTTGTGGCTCCGCTCAGATTCCAGAACTTTCTGCCACAGAAATGTGAGGAACATATGTTTTTTTAGCCAAATTTTGAGGTTTGCAAAGGATTCTGGGTAACAGAACCTGGTCCGAGCCACACAAGTCACCCCATCTTGGATTCCCCTAGGTCTCTAGTTTTCAGAAAGGCACAGGTTTGGTAGGTTTCCCTAGGTGGCGGCTGAGCTACAGGCCAAAATCTACAGGTAGGCACTTTGCAAAAAACACCTCTGTTTTCCTTCAAAAATTTGGCTGTGTCCACGTTGCGCTTTGGGGCGTTTCCTGTCGCGGGCGCTAGGCCTACCCACACAAGTGAGGTATCATTTTTATCGGGAGACGTGGGGGAACGCTGGGTGGAAGGAAATTTGTGGCTCCTCTCAGATTCCAGAACTTTCTGCCACAGAAATGTGAGGAACATGTGTTTTTTTAGCCAAATTTTGAGGTTTGCAAAGGATTCTGGGTAACAGTACCTGGTCCGAGCCACACAAGTCACCCCATCTTGGATTCCCCTAGGTCTCTAGTTTTCAGAAATGCACAGGTTTGGTAGGTTTCCCTAGGTGGCGGCTGAGCTACAGGCCAAAATCTACAGGTAGGCACTTTGCAAAAAACACCTCTGTTTTCCTTCAAAAAGTTGGCTGTGTCCACGTTGCGCTTTGGGGCGTTTACTGTCGCGGGCGCTAGGCCTACCCACACAAGTGAGGTATCATTTTTATCGGGAGACATGGGGGAACGCTGGGTGGAAGGAAATTTGTGGCTCCGCTCAGATTCCAGAACTTTCTGCCACAGAAATGTGAGGAACATGTGTTTTTGTAGCCAAATTTTGAGGTTTGCAAAGGATTCTGGGTAACAGAACCTGGTCCGAGCCACACAAGTCACCCCATCTTGGATTCCCCTAGGTCTCTAGTTTTCAGAAATGCACAGGTTTGGTAGGTTTCCCTAGGTGGCGGCTGAGCTACAGGCCAAAATCTACAGGTAGGCACTTTGCAAAAAACCTCTGTTTTCCTTCAAAAATGTGGCTGTGTCCACGTTGCGCTTTGGGGTGTTTCCTGTCGCGGGCGCTAGGCCTACCCACCCAAGTGAGGTATCATTTTTATCGGGAGACGTGGGGGAACGCTGGGTGGAAGGAAATTTGTGGCTCCTCTCAGATTCCAGAACTTTCTGCCACAGAAATGTGAGGAACATGTGTTTTTTTAGCCAAATTTTGAGGTTTGCAAAGGATTCTGGGTAACAGAACCTGGTCCGAGCCACACAAGTCACCCCATCTTGGATTCCCCTAGATCTCTAGTTTTCAGAAATGCACAGGTTTGGTAGGTTTCCCTAGGTGGCGGCTGAGCTACAGGCCAAAATCTACAGGTAGGCACTTTGCAAAAAACACCTCTGTTTTCCTTCAAAAATTTGGCTGTGTCCACGTTGCGCTTTGGGGCGTTTCCTGTCGCGGGCGCTAGGCCTACCCACACAAGTGAGGTATCATTTTTATCGGGAGACATGGGGGAATGCTGGGTGGAAGGAAATTTGTGGCTCCGCTCAGATTCCAGAACTTTCTGCCACAGAAATGTGAGGAACATGTGTTTTTTTAGCCACATTTTGAGGTTTGCAATGGATTCTGGGTAACAGAACCTGGTCCGAGCCACACAAGTCACCCCATCTTGGATTCCCCTAGGTCTCTAGTTTTCAGAAATGCACAGGTTTGGTAGGTTTCCCTAGGTGGCGGCTGAGCTACAGGCCAAAACCTACAGGTAGGCACTTTGCAAAAAACACCTCTGTTTTCCTTCACAAATTTGGCTGTGTCCACGTTGCGCTTTGGGGCGTTTCCTGTCGCGGGCGCTAGGCCTACCCACACAAGTGAGGTATCATTTTTATCGGGAGACGTGGGGGAACGCTGGGTGGAAGGAAATTTGTGGCTCCTCTCAGATTCCAGAACTTTCTGCCACAGAAATGTGAGGAACATGTGTTTTTTTAGCCAAATATTGAGGTTTGCAATGGATTCTGGGTAACAGAACCTGGTCCGAGCCACACAAGTCACCCCATCTTGGATTCCCCTAGGTCTCTAGTTTTCAGAAATGCACAGGTTTGGTAGGTTTCCCTAGGTGGCGGCTGAGCTACAGGCCAAAATCTACAGTTAGGCACTTTGCAAAAAAAACTCTGTTTTCCTTCAAAAATTTGGCTGTGTCCACGTTGCGCTTTGGGGCATTTCCTGTCGCGGGCGCTAGGCCTACCCACACAAGTGAGGTATCATTTTTATCGGGAGACGTGGGGGAACGCTGGGTGGAAGGAAATTTGTGCCTCCACTCAGATTCCAGAACTTTCTGCCACAGAAATATGAGGAACATGTGTTTTTTTTAGCCAAATTTTGAGGTTTGCAAAGGATTCTGGGTAACAGAACCTGGTCCGAGCCACACAAGTCACCCCATCTTGGATTCCCCTAGGTCTCTAGTTTTCAGAAATGCACACGTTTGGTAGGTTTCCCTAGGTGGCAGCTGAGCTACAGGCCAAAATCTACAGGTAGGCACTTTGCAAAAAACACCTCTGTTTTCCTTCAAAAATTTGGCTGTGTCCACGTTGCGCTTTGGGGCGATTCCTGTCGCGGGCGCTAGGCCTACCCACACAAGTGAGGTATCATTTTTATCGGGAGACATGGGGGAACGCTGGGTGGAAGGAAATTTGTGGCTCCGCTCAGATTCCAGAACTTTCTGCCACAGAAATGTGAGGAACATGTGTTTTTTTAGCCAAATTTTGAGGTTTGCAAAGGATTCTGGGTAACAGAACCTGGTCCGAGCCACACAAGTCACCCCATCTTGGATTCCCCTAGGTCTCTAGTTTTCAGAAAGGCACAGGTTTAGTAGGTTTCCCTAGGTGGCGGCTGAGCTACAGGCCAAAATCTACAGGTAGGCACTTTGCAAAAAACACCTCTGTTTTCCTTCAAAAATTTGGCTGTGTCCACGTTGCGCTTTGGGGCGTTTCCTGTCGCGGGCGCTAGGCCTACCCACACAAGTGAGGTATAATTTTTATCGGGAGACGTGGGGGAACGCTGGGTGGAAGGAAATTTGTGGCTCCTCTCAGATTCCAGAACTTTCTGCCACAGAAATGTGAGGAACATGTGTTTTTTTAGCCAAATTTTGAGGTTTGCAAAGGATTCTGGGTAACAGAACCTGGTCCGAGCCACACAAGTCACCCCATCTTGGATTCCCCTAGATCTCTAGTTTTCAGAAATGCACAGGTTTGGTAGGTTTCCCTAGGTGGCGGCTGAGCTACAGGCCAAAATCTACAGGTAGGCACTTTGCAAAAAACACCTCTGTTTTCCTTCAAAAATTTGGCTGTGTCCACGTTGCGCTTTGGGGCGTTTCCTGTCGCGGGCGCTAGGCCTACCCACACAAGTGAGGTATCATTTTTATCGGGAGACATGGGGGAATGCTGGGTGGAAGGAAATTTGTGGCTCCGCTCAGATTCCAGAACTTTCTGCCACAGAAATGTGAGGAACATGTGTTTTTTTAGCCACATTTTGAGGTTTGCAATGGATTCTGGGTAACAGAACCTGGTCCGAGCCACACAAGTCACCCCATCTTGGATTCCCCTAGGTCTCTAGTTTTCAGAAATGCACAGGTTTGGTAGGTTTCCCTAGGTGGCGGCTGAGCTACAGGCCAAAACCTACAGGTAGGCACTTTGCAAAAAACACCTCTGTTTTCCTTCACAAATTTGGCTGTGTCCACGTTGCGCTTTGGGGCGTTTCCTGTCGCGGGCGCTAGGCCTACCCACACAAGTGAGGTATCATTTTTATCGGGAGACGTGGGGGAACGCTGGGTGGAAGGAAATTTGTGGCTCCTCTCAGATTCCAGAACTTTCTGCCACAGAAATGTGAGGAACATGTGTTTTTTTAGCCAAATATTGAGGTTTGCAATGGATTCTGGGTAACAGAACCTGGTCCGAGCCACACAAGTCACCCCATCTTGGATTCCCCTAGGTCTCTAGTTTTCAGAAATGCACAGGTTTGGTAGGTTTCCCTAGGTGGCGGCTGAGCTACAGGCCAAAATCTACAGTTAGGCACTTTGCAAAAAAAACTCTGTTTTCCTTCAAAAATTTGGCTGTGTCCACGTTGCGCTTTGGGGCATTTCCTGTCGCGGGCGCTAGGCCTACCCACACAAGTGAGGTATCATTTTTATCGGGAGACGTGGGGGAACGCTGGGTGGAAGGAAATTTGTGCCTCCACTCAGATTCCAGAACTTTCTGCCACAGAAATATGAGGAACATGTGTTTTTTTAGCCAAATTTTGAGGTTTGCAAAGGATTCTGGGTAACAGAACCTGGTCCGAGCCACACAAGTCACCCCATCTTGGATTCCCCTAGGTCTCTAGTTTTCAGAAATGCACACGTTTGGTAGGTTTCCCTAGGTGGCAGCTGAGCTACAGGCCAAAATCTACAGGTAGGCACTTTGCAAAAAACACCTCTGTTTTCCTTCAAAAATTTGGCTGTGTCCACGTTGCGCTTTGGGGCGATTCCTGTCGCGGGCGCTAGGCCTACCCACACAAGTGAGGTATCATTTTTATCGGGAGACATGGGGGAACGCTGGGTGGAAGGAAATTTGTGGCTCCGCTCAGATTCCAGAACTTTCTGCCACAGAAATGTGAGGAACATGTGTTTTTTTAGCCAAATTTTGAGGTTTGCAAAGGATTCTGGGTAACAGAACCTGGTCCGAGCCACACAAGTCACCCCATCTTGGATTCCCCTAGGTCTCTAGTTTTCAGAAAGGCACAGGTTTAGTAGGTTTCCCTAGGTGGCGGCTGAGCTACAGGCCAAAATCTACAGGTAGGCACTTTGCAAAAAACACCTCTGTTTTCCTTCAAAAATTTGGCTGTGTCCACGTTGCGCTTTGGGGCGTTTCCTGTCGCGGGCGCTAGGCCTACCCACACAAGTGAGGTATAATTTTTATCGGGAGACGTGGGGGAACGCTGGGTGGAAGGAAATTTGTGGCTCCTCTCAGATTCCAGAACTTTCTGCCACAGAAATGTGAGGAACATGTGTTTTTTTAGCCAAATTTTGAGGTTTGCAATGGATTCTGGGTAACAGAACCTGGTCCAAGCCACACAAGTCACCCCATCTTGGATTCCCCCTAGGTCTCTAGTTTTCAGAAATGCACAGGTTTGGTAGGTTTCCCTAGGTGGCGGCTGAGCAACAGGCCAAAATCTACAGGTAGGCACTTTGCAAAAAACCTCTGTTTTCCTTCAAAAATGTGGCTGTGTCCACGTTGCGCTTTGGGGCGTTTCCTGTCGTGGGCGCTAGGCCTACCCACCCAAGTGAGGTATCATTTTTATCGGGAGACGTGGGGGAACGCTGGGTGGAAGGAAATTTGTGGCTCCTCTCAGATTCCAGAACTTTCTGCCACAGAAATGTGAGGAACATATGTTTTTTTTAGCCAAATTTTGAGGTTTGCAAAGGATTCTGGGTAACAGAACCTGGTCCGAGCCACACAATTCACCCCATCTTGGATTCCCCTAGGTCTCTAGTTTTCAGAAATGCACAGGTTTGGTAGGTTTCCCTAGGTGGCGGCTGAGCTACAGGCCAAAATCTACAGGTAGGCACTTTGCAAAAAACCTCTGTTTTCCTTCAAAAATGTGGCTGTGTCCACGTTGCGCTTTGGGGTGTTTCCTGTCGCGGGCGCTAGGCCTACCCACCCAAGTGAGGTATCATTTTTATCGGGAGACGTGGGGGAACGCTGGGTGGAAGGAAATTTGTGGCTCCTCTCAGATTCCAGAACTTTCTGCCACAGAAATGTGAGAACCATGTGTTTTTTTAGCCAAATTTTGAGGTTTGCAAAGGATTCTGGGTAACAGAACCTGGTCCGAGCCACACAAGTCACCCCATCTTGGATTCCCCTAGGTCTCTAGTTTTCAGAAAGGCACAGGTTTGGTAGGTTTCCCTAGGTGGCGGCTGAGCTACAGGCCAAAATCTACAGGTAGGCACTTTGCAAAAAACACCTCTGTTTTCCTTCAAAAATTTGGCTGTGTCCACGTTGCGCTTTGGGGCATTTCCTGTCGCGGGCGCTAGGCCTACCCACACAAGTGAGGTATAATCTTTATCGGGAGACGTGGGGGAACGCTGGGTGGAAGGAAATTTGTGGCTCCTCTCAGATTCCAGAACTTTCTGCCACAGAAATGTGAGGAACATGTGTTTTTTTAGCCAAATTTTGAGGTTTGCAATGGATTCTGGGTAACAGAACCTGGTCCAAGCCACACAAGTCACCCCATCTTGGATTCCCCTAGGTCTCTAGTTTTCAGAAATGCACAGGTTTGGAAGGTTTCCCTAGGTGGCGGCTGAGCTACAGGCCAAAATCTACAGGTAGGCACTTTGCAAAAAACCTCTGTTTTCCTTCAAAAATTTGGCTGTGTCCACGTTGCGCTTTGGGGCGATTCCTGTCGCGGGCGCTAGGCCTACACACACAAGTGAGGTATCATTTCTATCGGGAGACATGGGGGAACGCTGGGTGGAAGGAAATTTGTGGCTCCGCTCAGATTCCAGAACTTTCTGCCACAGAAATGTGAGGAACATATGTTTTTTTAGCCAAATTTTGAGGTTTGCAAAGGATTCTGGGTAACAGAACCTGGTCCGAGCCACACAAGTCACCCCATCTTGGATTCCCCTAGGTCTCTAGTTTTCAGAAAGGCACAGGTTTGGTAGGTTTCCCTAGGTGGCGGCTGAGCTACAGGCCAAAATCTACAGGTAGGCACTTTGCAAAAAACACCTCTGTTTTCCTTCAAAAATTTGGCTGTGTCCACGTTGCGCTTTGGGGCGTTTCCTGTCGCGGGCGCTAGGCCTACCCACACAAGTGAGGTATCATTTTTATCGGGAGACGTGGGGGAACGCTGGGTGGAAGGAAATTTGTGGCTCCTCTCAGATTCCAGAACTTTCTGCCACAGAAATGTGAGGAACATGTGTTTTTTTAGCCAAATTTTGAGGTTTGCAAAGGATTCTGGGTAACAGTACCTGGTCCGAGCCACACAAGTCACCCCATCTTGGATTCCCCTAGGTCTCTAGTTTTCAGAAATGCACAGGTTTGGTAGGTTTCCCTAGGTGGCGGCTGAGCTACAGGCCAAAATCTACAGGTAGGCACTTTGCAAAAAACACCTCTGTTTTCCTTCAAAAAGTTGGCTGTGTCCACGTTGCGCTTTGGGGCGTTTACTGTCGCGGGCGCTAGGCCTACCCACACAAGTGAGGTATCATTTTTATCGGGAGACATGGGGGAACGCTGGGTGGAAGGAAATTTGTGGCTCCGCTCAGATTCCAGAACTTTCTGCCACAGAAATGTGAGGAACATGTGTTTTTGTAGCCAAATTTTGAGGTTTGCAAAGGATTCTGGGTAACAGAACCTGGTCCGAGCCACACAAGTCACCCCATCTTGGATTCCCCTAGGTCTCTAGTTTTCAGAAATGCACAGGTTTGGTAGGTTTCCCTAGGTGGCGGCTGAGCTACAGGCCAAAATCTACAGGTAGGCACTTTGCAAAAAACCTCTGTTTTCCTTCAAAAATGTGGCTGTGTCCACGTTGCGCTTTGGGGTGTTTCCTGTCGCGGGCGCTAGGCCTACCCACCCAAGTGAGGTATC